>NC_135713.1:121355411-121695908 GCF_964656455.1 Halichoerus grypus
AATTGCTTCCAAATTTCTATCTTTAGCTCTGACACTTCACTTATGTCCATACCCCTCTATCCAATTGTTTACTTAATCACTCTTCCTAGATGTCTGATAGGGATTTTAGACTTAACATGTCCAAAACAAAACTTGTGGTTTTCACCCATGGAGACCTGCCTCCTCTCCCAGTCTTACAAATTTCAGTAAATGGAATTGCTGTCCACCTCGTTGCTCAAGTCGGAAGCCTGGGAGGCATTCTTGATTCCTCCTGTTCTCTTATACCCTGTATCAAGTCCCTGAGCAAGTCCCTTGCCACCCTAGTGTATTTGAGTTTATCTACTTTCTCTCATTTCTACGAGCTTAGTTCTCGACATCATTATCTGTTTCCTGGACTACTATGGTAGACCTCTGTTCGTTTCCTTGCCTCGATCCTGCAGTCCACGATTCATAGAGCAGCCAGTCATCTTTTAAATTTTAAGATATTACATCATGTTACTTCCTTGTTTAAAATCCTTCAGTGGTTTCTATTGCTCTTAAAAATCTACATTTGTTTGCCTGGCCTATGAGGCCGTGCATGATTTGGCCCTTGCCAGATCTCTACCCCCATTACCTACCACTCTTCTCTGTCAGTATTATCCAACCCTGTGGTCTTCTTTCTTCCTTGGGGCTTTTATACTAGCTCTTTCCTCTGCCTGGAAGGTTCTTCCCCTTGATCATCACATGGCCAACTACTTGTCATTTATCTTTCAGTACCTGTCATTCCTAATTTTTTGTTTGTGTTTGTTTGTTTTCTGCTCTTCCAACACCCCCTCCACCAGCTATAAAATCCTTGAGATTGGGGCTTTGTCTGTCTTGTTCAGGGATGCATTTCTTGAACTTAACATGGTGTCTGGTAGACTTTACTTAAATATTTGTTTAAAAATTTGTTATTATTTATTGAGTTATAGTTGACATTTGTTTTAGGTGTACAACATAATAATTTGATTTATGTATATATTGTGAAATGATTACCACAATAAGTTTAGTTAACATCCATCACCATACATAGTTACAATTTTTTTTTCTGTGAGGAGAACTTTTAAGATCTACTCTCTTAGCAACTTTAAAATATACAGTACAGTATTAACTATAGTCACTATGTTATACTTTAAATCCCTAGGACTTAATTTATCCTATAACTAGAAATTTGTACCTTGGAGGGGGGAAAGATGGCGGAGGAGTAGGGGACCCTATTTCAGCTGGTCCCCGGAATTGAGCTGGATATCTACCAGACCACTCTGAGCACCCACGAAACCAGCCTGAGATGTAAGAAGATCTGGATCTCTACAAACAGAATATCGCAGGTGGTTGGTTTTGAGGTACGAAGCGGAGAGCCGTGATTCTGCAGGCAGATATCGGAGGATAAACGGCAGCGGGTGGGTGCCTGAACGTGGGGATCCTACACCGCCGGTGAGCGACAGCCTCGTGCGCTGCAGATGGGCACAGACTCGCAGACCGGTAGCAGCGGGGAAAGGACTTCAGGGCAGCCCCCGGGGCGGAAACTCAGAGCGGCGGGGTCGCGCGCATGCGAACTGCAGCCCCCCCCCCCCCCCCGCCCCCAGACGAAAACCTGGAGCGGCGGAGTCGCACGCACGCGAACTGCAGCCCCTGGGACGCAAACCCGGAGTGCCGGGGTCGCAGCGGTGAACTGCAGCCCCCGGGGTGGAAACCCGGAGCGACGGAGTTGCGCGCACGCGAACTGCAGTCCGCGGACGGAACCCCAAGCGGCGGAGTCGCGCACGCGTGAACTGGGAGTGGCTGGCGGTTTTAGAAGCACAAAGGGCAGAGACGTGCCCGGACCTGGAGCCAGGACTGGGAGCGCTGCGGAGGGGCGCACAACCCAGGACGCTGCAGTTTATAGCAGCACGGACAGAAACGGAGACGGTGTGGCCTGGAGAGGTCACTGAAGAACAGACTGAGGTCTCTCTGCTCTGAGGCAGAGGGTTGGAAATGGTCTCTTCTTCTCTGACTCGCGGAAGAGACGCGGAAAGCCGCCAGGGAAAGGCGCTGAGAACAAAAGCCCCAAAGACTGATTCCCACTGAGCCCATCCCCCGCCACAGGGGCGCAGGGCAACTCCGCCCAAACAGGGTTGCCTGAGTAACAGCGCGGCAGGCCCCTCCCGCAGAAGACAGGCTGGGAAAACAAGAGGCCAGCAACCCTAAGGTCCTAAGAAAACAGGTGCATCTTGCTTGGGTTCTGGTCAATAATTTGGACTCTATACATTCCCTCAAACACCCATCAACAGAATGACTAGGAGGAGGAGCCCCCAAAATAGAAAAGACTCCGAGATTATGACTTATGCTGCAGATTTACAAATGGATGCAGATATAACCAAGATGTCGGAGATGGAATTCAGGCTAGCAATTGTGAAGACAATGGCTAGAATGGAGAAATCAATTAATGGCAACATAGAGTCTCTAAGGGCAGAAATAAAAGGGGAATTGGCAGAACTTAAAAATGCTATCAATGAGATCCAATCCAATCTAGATAATCTAACAGCTAGGGTAACTGAGACAGAAGAGAGAATAAGCGACCTGGAAGACAATATAATAGATAAAAAGGGAAAAGAGGAGGCCAGGGAAAAACAACTCAGAATCCATGAAAATAGAATCAGAGAAACAAGTGACACCATGAAGTGTTCCAATGTCAGAATAATTGGAATCCCGGAGGGATTGGAGAGAGAGAGAGGACTAGAAGATGTATTTGAGCAAATCGTAGCTGAGAACTTCCCTAATCTGGGGAATGAAACAAACATTCGAGTCCTAGAGGCAGAGAGGACCCCTCCTAAGATCAAGGAAAACAGGCCAACACCCCGGCATGTAATAGTAAAACTTGCAAATCTTAGAACCAAGGAAACCATCGTAAGGGCAGTTAGGGGGAAGAGATTGCTTACGTACAGAGGGAGGAACATCAGAATAACGTCAGACCTATCCACAGAGACCTGGCAAGCCAGAAAGGCCTGGCAAGACATATTCAGGGTACTAAATGAGAAGAACATGCAGCCAAGAATACTTTATCCGGCAAGGCTTTCATTTAGAATGGATGGAGAGATGCAGAGCTTCCACGACCGGCAGAAGCTGAAAGAATATGTGACCACTAAGCCGGCCCTGCAAGAAATATTAAGGGGGGTTCTATAAAAGGAGAAAGACCCCAAGAGTGATATACAACGGAAATTTACAGGGACAATCTATAAAAACTATGTCTTCACAGGCAACATGATGACAATTAATTCATATCTTTCAATAATCACTCTCAACGTGAACGGCCTAAACGCTCCCATAAAACGGCACAGGGTTGCAGATTGGATAAAAAGACAGGACCCATCCATATGCTGTCTATAAGAGACTCATTTTGAACCTAAAGATACATCCAGAGTGAAAGTGAAGGGATGGAGATCCATCTTCCATGCCAGCGGACCTCAAAAGAAAGCTGGGGTAGCAATTCTTATATCAGACAAATTAGATTTTAAAGTAAAGTCTGTAATAAGAGATACAGAAAGACACTATATCATTCTTAAAGGGTCTATCCAACAAGAAGATCTAACAATTGTAAATATCTATGCCCCCAACATGGGAGCAGCCATCTATATAAGCCAACTGTTAACCAAAATAAAGAGTCATATTGATAACAATACGTTAATTGTAGGAGACCTCAATACTCCACTCTCAGCCATGGACAGATCATCTAAGCAGAAAATCAACAAGGAAACAAGAGCTTTGAATGATACATTGGACCAGATGGACCTCATAGATATTTACAGAACATTCCACCCTAAAACAACAGAATACTCATTCTTCTCGAGCGCACATGGAACTTTCTCCAGAATAGACCATATACTGGGTCACAAATCAGGTCTCAACCGATACCAAAAGATTGAGATTATTCCCTGCATATTCTCAGACCACAATGCTCTAAAACTGGAACTCAATCACAAGAAAAAATTTGGCAGAAATTCAAATACTTGGAAGCTAAAGACCACTCTGCTCAAGAATGTTTGGGTCAACCAAGAAATCAAAGAAGAACTTAAGCAATTCATGGAAATCAATGAGAACGAAAATACATCGGTCCAAAACCTATGGGATACTGCAAAGGCCGTCCTAAGGGGGAAATACATAGCCATCCAAGCCTCACTCAAAAAAATAGAAAAATCCCGAAATCACCAACTAACTCTACACCTTAAAGAACTAGAGAAAAAGCAACAAACAACGCCTAAGCCACGCATTAGAAGAGAAATAATTAAAATTAGAGCAGAAATCAATGAATTAGAAACCAGAAACACAGTAGATCAGATCAATGAAACTAGAAGTTGGTTCTTTGAAAGAATTAATAGGATTGATAAACCACTGGCCAGACTTATCCAAAAGAAAAGAGAAAGGACCCAAATTAATAAAATTATGAATGAAAGGGGAGAGATCACGACTAACACCAAGGAAATAGAAACAAGTATTAGAAATTATTATCAACAACTATATGCCAATAAACTGAGCAATATGGATGAAATGGAGGCCTTCCTGGAAACCTATAAGCTGCCAAGACTGAAACAGGAAGAAATTGACAACCTGAATAGGCCAATAACCAGTAACGAGATTGAAGCAGTGATCAAAAACCTCCCAAAAAACAAAAGTCCAGGGCCTGATGGATTCCCTGGGGAATTCTACCAAACATTCAAAGAAGAAATAATACCTATTCTGCTGAAGCTGTTCCAAAAAATAGAAACAGAAGGAAAACTTCCAAACTCATTCTATGAGGCCAGCATTACCTTAATCCCCAAACCAGGCAAAGACCCCATCAAAAAGGAGAATTTCAGACTGATATCCCTGATGAATATGGATTCCATAATCCTCAACAAAATCCTAGCTAATAGGATCCAACAATACATTAAAAGGATCATCCACCATGACCAAGTGGGATTTATCCCCGGGATGCAGGGTGGTTCAACATTTACAAATCAATCAATGTGATAGAACACATTAATAAGAGGAGGGAGAAGAACCATATGGTCCTCTCAATTGATGCAGAAAAAGCATTTGACAAAATACAACATCCTTTCCTGATTAAAACTCTCCAGAGTATAGGGATAGAGGGAACATTCCTCAAGCTCATAAAATCCATCTATGAAAAACCCACAGCGAATATCATCCTCAATGGGGAAAAGCTGAGAGCCTTTCCCTTAAGATCAGGAACACGTCAAGGGTGCCCACTCTCACCACTGTTGTTCAACATAGTACTAGAAGTCCTAGCCACAGCAATCAGACAGCAAAAAGAAATAAAAGGTATTCAAATTGGCAAAGAAGAAGTCAAACTCTCTCTTTTTGCAGACGACATGATACTTTATGTGGAAAACCCAAAAGACTCCACCCCCAAATTACTAGAACTCATCCAGCAATTCAGTAATGTGGCAGGATGCAAAATCAATGCACAGAAATCAGTTGCTTTCTTATACACTAACAATGCAACTGTAGAAAGAGAAATTAGAGAAATGATTCCATTTACAATAGCACCAAAAACCATAAGATACCTCGGAATAAACCTAACCAAAGAGGTAAAGAATCTATACTCTAGGAACTACAAAACACTCATGAAAGAAATTGAAGAAGACACAAAAAGATGGAAAAATATTCCATGCTCATGGATCAGAAGAATAAACATTGTTAAAATGTCTATGCTACCCAGAGCAATCTATACCTTCAATGCCATCCCGATCAAAATTCCAATGACATTTTTCAAAGTGCTGGAACAAACAATCCTAAATTTGTATGGAATCAGAAAAGACCCTGAATCCCCAAGGAAATGTTGAAAAAGAAAAACAAAGCTGGGGGCATCACGTTGCCCGATTTCAAGCTATATTACAAAGCTGTGATCACCAAGACAGCATGGTACTGGCACAAAAACAGACATACAGACCAATGGAACAGAATAGAGAACCCAGATATGGACCCTCAACTCTATGGTCAAATAATCTTTGACAAGCAGGAAAAAACATGCAATGGAAAAAAGACAGTCTCTTCAATAAATGGTGCTGGAAAAATTGGACAGCCACATGCAGAAGAATGAAACTCGACCATTCTCTAACACCGTTCACAAAGATAAACTCAAAGTGGATGAAAGACCTCAATGTGAGACAGGAAGCCATCAAAATCCTACAGGAGAACATAGGCAGTAACCTCTTTGACATCACCCACAGCAACTTCTTTCAAGATACATCTCCAAAAGCTAGTGAAACAAAAGCAAAAATGAACTTTTGGGACTTCATCAAGATAAAAAGCTTCTGCACAGCAAAGGAAACAGTCAACAAAACAAAGAGGCAACCCACAGAATGGGAGAAGATATTTGCAAATGACACTACAGATAAAAGGCTGGTATCCAAGATCTATAAAGAACTTCTCAAACTCAACACCCAAAAAACAAATAATCAAGTCAAAAAGTGGGCAGAAGTTATGAAAACACACTTCTCTGAAGAAAACATACAAATGGCTAACAGACACATGAAAAAATGTTCATCATCATTAGCCATCAGGGAAATCCAAATCAAAACCACACTGAGATACCACCTTACACCAGTTAAAATGGCAAAAATGGACAGGGAAAGAAACCACAAATGTTGGAGAGGTTGTGGAGAAAGGGGAACCCTCTTACACAGTTGGTGGGAATGCAAGTTGGTACAGCCACTTTGGAAAACAGTGTGGAGGTTCCTCAAAAATTTAAAAATAGAGCTACCCTATGACCCAGCAATTGCACTACTGGGTATTTACCCCAAAGACACAGATATAGTGAAAAGAAGGGCCATATGCACCCCAATGTTCATAGCAGCAATGTCCGCAATAGCCAAACTGTGGAAAGAGCTGAGATGCCCTTCAACAGATGAATGGATAAAGAAGATGTGGTCCATATATACAATGGAATATTACTCAGCCATCAGAAAAGATGAACACCCAACTTTTACATCAACATGGATGGGACTGGAGGAGATTACGCTAAGTGAAATAAGTCAAGCAGAGAAAGTCAATTATCATATGGTTTCACTTATTTGTGGAACATAAGGAATAACATGGAGGACATTAGGAGAAGGAAGGGAAAAATGGGGGGGGCGGAATTGGAGGGAGAGATGAACCATGAGAGACTATGGACCTGAGAAACAAACAGGGTTTTAGAGGGGAGAGGGGAAGGGGGATTGGTTAGCCCGGTGATGGGTATTAAGGAGGGCATGTACTGCATGGAGCACTGGGTGTTATACGAAAACAATGGATCGTGGATCACTACATCAAAAACTAATGATGTATTGTATGGTGACTAACATAACATAATAAAATTAAAAAAAAAAAGAAATTTGTACCTTTTGGTCATCTTCATCTATTTCACCCCTCCCCCCTCCCACATCCTGTGTCTAGCAGCCAGCCACCAGTCTCTTCTCTGTATCTGAGGTGCCTTTTCCTAAGATTCCTAAGATTCCACATACAAGATAATACAGTGTTCTTTGTGTGTGTGTGTGGTGGCGGGGGGGCTTAATTCACTTAGCATATTGCCTCAAGGTCCATTCATGTTATCTCAACATAATAGCCTTCTTTTCTATGGCTGAAAAATATTCCACTGTGCACATATACACCACATTTTAAATGGGGCACCTGGGTGGCTCAGTTGGTTAAGCATCTGCCTTTGGCTCAAATCATGATCCCAGGGTCCTGGGATTGAGCCCCACCTTGGGCTGTCTGCTCAGCGGGGAGTCTGCTTCTCCCTCTCCCTCTGCTTGCCTCTCCCCCTGCTTGTGCTCTCTTTCTCTCTGTCAAATAAATAAATAAAATCTTAAAAAAAAATCCATTCATCCATCAGTGGATGTTTAAGTTGTTTCCATGTCTTGGGTATTATAAATAATGCTGTAAGGAACATTGGGGTGCAGATAGCTTTTGGAGAGTTCTGATAAATACCCAGAAGTGGAATTGCTAGATTGTATGGTAGTTCTATTTAAAAATTTTAAAGGTACCTCCACATTGTTTTCTATACTGGCTGCACCAATTTACATTCTCAACAACAGGGCACAAGAGTTCCTTTTTCTGCACATCTTTAACACTTGTTATTTCTTGTCTTTTTGATATTAGCCATTCTAACAGGAATGAGATGATAGCTCCCTGTGGCTTTGATTTGCATTTTTCTGATCATTAGTAATGTTGAACATCTTTTTATATGCTGTTCATGTGCTCAACAAACACCTGTTGGCTATTTGTATGTCATCTTTGGAAAATGTTTATTTAGATTCTTTTCCCATTTTTAAAAAGATTTTATTTATTTATTTGACAGAGAGAGACACAGCGAGAGAGGGAATACAAGCAGGGGGAGTGGGAGAGGGAGAAGCAGGCTTCCTGCGGAGCAGGGAGCCCGATGTGGGGCTCGATCTCAGGACCCCGGGATCATGACCTGAGCCAAAGGCAGACGCTTAACAACTGAGCCACCCAGGAGCCCCTAAAAAAATTTTTTTTAAACATTTTATTTATTTGACAGAGACACAGCGAGAGAGGGAACACCAGCAGTGGGGGTGGGAGAGGGAGAAGTAGGCTTCCCGCTGAGCAGGGTGCCTGCCATGGGGCTTGATCCCAGGACCCTGGGATCCTGACCTGAGCCGAAGGCAGACATTTAATGACTGAGCCACCCAAGTGCCCCTAAAATTTTTGATATGAAAAGTTTAATTGCATTTGAAATCCTTTTGCATTAGTACAAGAAATTTTCCTAGCACTGACCTCTTCTTTCAGTAATTTCCTGCTTGCTGGATTTCTTTCTTTCTTGGGACCTTTGCACTAGCTCTTCCCTCTGCCTGGGATGCTTTTGTTTGCCGATAAAAGAAAAGAGTCTTTAGCTATAATTTCAATTGAGGTTCATTTTTGGAATGTTTATAAAAAATTTTAAAATTTTCATCCACCTATCCATGAATAAAGTTTCTTGTGGATGGTGAATGTCAAAAATTGAAGAGATTAACATTAAATATTCTCTAGCAGAAATTGCATGTAGCCTGTTTCCATCCCTCCTTCCTTTCTTCCTTTTTAAATAATTCAATAAAAAAAATTAGGGCTGAGCAAAGTAAGCATTTGCATCAAAGTTGGTGGGGGAGCGGCTATCTGTCATATCAGAGCCTGAATGGAGAGAGGAGGGAGTCTATGAGGGGGAGGATGGTAGCAGCCTGTATGGTTGTTGTGAGCTCGAGAGAGGTGAGGAGGTTTTCTGCAGAGGATGATGATGACAGCAGGGATCTGGCACAAGAATCTGGACCTTGAGGGAGAAAAAGAAGGCAGTTAGGTTGGGAGGTGGAGTTGGTAGCTCATTGATAAATGTTGGCTACTACCTAAGTGGGGTGAGAAGGGTGCTTGCCGGCCTGGCACCATGTGTCAGAGCTTGATTGGGGTGGGGAGGGAATCTGTGCAGAAAGGTGGTGGTCACCTGGCATGGGGTATTGAAGCCCGGTAGGATGAGGAGGGCATCTACATGAGAGGGGCGTGTGACAGCAGTGATAGGCCAGCAATGTGTCAGAGTCTGAACAGGGTAAGGAGGACTTCTTTGTGAGAGGGTGGTGGCAGGGCAGAAAGTTGATTACTCACAGGCAGGATTGAGTCAATAAGTAAATATATTGAGGATAATGGCAGCCAAGTTTTTCACTGTTAGAGGAGAGAATTCTAAATATGGAATAGGAAAAAAAAACTGTAATAACTGTGATATTGGATTGGAATTGGAAGTAGTGACGTGAACTCAGGGTTTGATAGCTAAATGAAGAAATGTTGATGTAAATACATGGATAATATACATATAATATATGTGTATAAATAATATACTATGTGTATGTATACATACATATATTCCCCATCTCTGAGAACAGCAGTACCCCTAAAATAGGACACATCTAGTGCCCTCTTTAGATTTCAAAGTACCATTCTCCACTAAAAGGAACCAAGACTCCTTGGAGATGTAGCTCATTTCAGGACAGGGCAGAGAAAGTCCAAGATTAGCCAGAAATATCTTGTTAGGCAAGAAAGTAAAAAGTGGTTAAGGAGTTATGGGAACATACTAAAAGAATGCAGATGTCAGTTTGAATGAGTTTCCGGTGGCCAAATCTGGATACTTTTGAGCATCAAAATAAATAATGATAATATCAGATTATCCCATTGAATAAATGGGATATAAAAATACCCATTGAATAATGTAGGAACCCATGAGTCCATACTGATATAAACAATTGAATATGGGGCACATGGGTGGCTCAGTTGGTTTAGCGTCTGCCTTTGGCTAAGGTCATAATCCCAGGCTTCTGGGATCAAGCCCCATGTGTTGGGCTCCCTGCTCAGCAGAGAGTCTGCTTCTCTCTCTCCCACTGCCCCTCCCCCCTGCTGTGTGTGCGCGAGCGCACCCACGCGTACACTCTCTCTCTTGATAACATCATAGTAATAATTAATTCAGCCAAGAAGCATCAGTGAATATTAAAAAGTAGTGGATGAAAGTTTGGTAAAGAAGGGAATATTTTGTAGTCTCAAAATACCTCCCTGTAAAATAATTAGTAGTTACAAAGGGGTAAAAAGGAACTTTATGGTGGATAAACCTGACAGATACCACCTTAACTGAGTGATCAAAGTTAATATTACCTGTAATGAGACAAATAGAAATCATGTGCCGCCTGGTAGGTGCACATGTCACCTCAGCGACATTCCTGCCCAAAATAAATAATCTAATGATGAGGGAATATCTGACAAATCCAAATTGAGGGACATGATACAAATAACTGGCCTTATGATCTCTAGAAAAGTCAAGTGCATCAAAGTCAAGGAAAGATTGGTAAACTGTTATAGACTGAAAGAGACTTTAGCAGACATGAAAACTAAACACAACGTGTGTTCCTGGCCTTGAACCTTTCACATCATTGGGACGGTTGTTAAAACTTGAACTGGGTTTGTGGGTTAGTTGATAGTAATGGATCACCGTTAGTCCTGACTGTGATGGTTGTCTTGTGGTTATGTAGGAGAATGTTCTTATTTATAGCAATTACACACTGAAGTGTTAGCATGGGCACTGGGGCATCCATCATGTTGGCAATTAACTCTCAACTGTTCCAGGAAAAAAGTTATTTATACTATACTATTATTGTTGCAACTATTAAGTAAATTTGGAATTATTTTAAAATAAAAAGAACAGTTATGTATAAATGGGCAAGCTAAAGTTTCTCATAAAAATGTTTTGATATCTTATTATATATCTTCTCTACTGAAATTTTTTCAACAAGGCCTATATAGATTAACCAAATCATTTCCAGTTTATCACTGCATGTTGTACAACTACTATCCTTTTCTGTGTGTGTACTATAATATGAAAAACTGGTGTCACATTATTTTAGGCAGAGGGAGTCACATGCAAAAGCCTGGAGCTCAGAGAGTATGTCTTTTAGGAGAATTGCAAGCAGTTCAGCGTGTCTGGAAAGTGTGGAATTGGTGTTGGGCTAGCTGTCGAGAGAAAAGACGTGTAAACTCTTGGGCACCTGGGTGGCTCAGTTGGTTAAGCGACTGCCTTCGGCTCAGGTCATGATCCTGGAGTCCCTGGATCGAGTCCCGCATCGGGCTCCCTGCTCGGCAGGGAGCCTGCTTCTCCCTCTGACCCTCCCCCATCACATGTGCTCTCTCTCTCTCTCTCATTCTCTCTGTCTCAAATAAATAAATAAAATCTTTAAAAAAAAAAAAAGAGAGAAAAGACGTGTAAACTCTTAACTATAGGAAACAAACTGAGGGTTGCTGGAGGGGAGGTGGGTGGGGGGAATGGGGTGATTGGGTGATGGGCACTAAGGAGGGCACGAGATGTGATGAGCATTGGGTGTTATATGCAACTGATGAATTACTGAACTCTACATCTGAAAGTAAAGATGATTGAATTTAAATTAAAAAAAAAGAAAAGACATGTAGCAACCTTAGCTAGATGGTAGTCTCATTCACTGACTTAGGGGACATATGATAATTCACTTCTAGGTCCCTAAAACTGATAAGAGCACAATATTAGCAAGGATGCCCCCCAAATGTCTAGAAACTGCCTGAAACCATTTGTCTAGAAACTGTCCCAGGATGCTTCTTGACCTCAGAGTTTAGTCACAAATTGCTTTAAACTTGTGCCTGGAGGAGGCACACCTCAGGAGCGTGAAGAGGGATGGAGCAAGTGGCCTCTTCTGCATCTGCTTTCAAATAATTTAGCAAAAAGACACATGTGGTAGGATAATTTACTGAGATATGAATTTGCCTTTTGTTCTGTTTTCCTGCCCTATTCCAAGAATGCTTTTCTGTTTTCTTTCTTTTGAGTTTTTGCTCAGTAGGATCAAAGCAGTACAATTGCATTCTGTTTTTCAAAGGTAAATTCTTGGAAGGGCTCATGCTAGGTGGTCTCAAGAGGGGAGAGAGGCAAGAACCCAGGAGGGAGAGTCTACCATGGAAACCTCAAAGAGAGATTATTTGGGGAGGAGAGCTCCATGGAGTAGTGGGGACCAGGATCCAGTTCCTCTGTGCTGCTCCGTTGTAACCTCCTGGGGATGTGGCCTGTCTTTAGTGTGGAATGGCTTTGTGGTACAGTGGGTCCCTGAACCTTTGTGTTGGGGCTCCTCGCCTTGGTAAGGAGCCCCAGCTGCAGCTGGGAGGTAAGTTTCAGGAAACAGCAGAACCGCCTTCCTGCAAGTGACCCTGTCGTCTTAGACAAAGAACCTATCAGCAGTGACCAAAGATCAGAGAGTTGTCCGTGAGTATTCTGGACTGTGTAAAACCTGAAATTTTTGTTTTGGGGACAAGGACGTGGCCCCACTATTGACTGAGGTTAAATTTCCATCAGCTTAAGGAGTGCTGGCTTAGGATGAGATTTAATTTGTTCATAAAGAACATGGCTTTTTTTTTTTTTTTTAAGATTTTATTTATTTATTTGAGAGAGAATGAGAGAGAAAGGGAGCACATGAGAGGGGGGAGGGTCAGAGGGAGAAGCAGACTCCCTGCTGAGCAGGGAGCCTGATGTGGGATCCTGAGACTCCAGGATCATGACCTGAGCTGAAGGCAGTAGCTTAACCAACTGAGCCAGCCAGGCACCTAAGAACATGGTTTTTCTTACACCTACAAGTATGGAGTAAATTTCATACTTACCATACATATTTATAGCTCCCAAGATGTAGGAGAAATTACTTGCACATGAAAAGACAGGTTTTTTTTTTGCCAGAAAAATTCAGCATAAGTCTTTAATTGTACCCTTTCTGTAAGAGAAGTGGGATATTCTGGTTTGATACATGCCTCCAGAAATTAATGCCAGATGAACTCAGGATGCCTCAACAATTTTGGTTTTCTTTTACTCTTTCTAACCCAAAAGCTAAAGTGTAGTGGAAAGGAAGGAACAGGCCATTCTGACATTTGGTAGATGAAGGTGCCTTTCTCCTCTCTCCCCTTCCCCAGGGCTCCCTGAGCTGACTTAGGGCTGGGAGCAGGACTGGGGTGAATACCAGTTTAATTCCAGTTTTCTTGCAGCCTTATCTTCTAGATGCAAAATCTCATTCAAGTACCCAAACCTCATATTTCTTTTAATCTTATTTTGAGTCAGGAGAAATTGAGCCTCGAGACTTCCTTTGTGACAGGCGGTCAGTAGACTTCAGACAAATAATAACTGCAAGTATAGAATGATAACCCAACTCCTGCTTTAGCAGTGTTTTTATTTTCTAAATAAGGAAGCCTACCCAGAAACTGTACCAGCAAGAGTGTTGTGGGCTTAGCCATGTGTGACAAAGTTGTTGACTGCAGGTGAGGAGTTAGAACTCTGCCAAGAGCTGTTTGTGTGGCCCTGGACATATCATTTCAACTCTCTGGGCCACATGTGTCACACGAAAGTTTTGGAACTGGATGACCATTAATGGGTGTGTCCATGCTCTATCTCACTAAGATTCTAGATGTAGAATAAGAAGATTCTTTGAAAATTGAAATTCAGGGTAATAAAGAACCCTGTCAACAGTAAATGCTTAGATATAATGGGATTTAACTATTTCTAGTAGAATTTTTGAATGTGCCAATAAGATCAGTGCAGTGTTTTTACAAAACCATGCTCAAACTTGTGACGAAACTTAGAAGATGTATTGCTGTCTATTTTGGTTGGATGCTGTCGATAAGCATGTTAGACCCAGGTTAAAAATAAATCCCCCAAAGCCAATGGAAATTAGATGGGAATTAGCAAATTACTAGAATTTGAACAGAATTATGTGCAGTTTTTTTTTTTTTTAAAGATTTTATTTATTTATTCATGAGAGACAGAGAGAGAGAGAGAGAGAGGCAGAGGGAGAAGCAGGCTCCCAAGGAGCAGGGAGCCCGATGCGGGACTCGATCCCAGGACCCTGAGATCATGACCTGAGCCGAAGGCAGATGCTTAACTATCTGAGCCACCCAGGCACCTGAATTATGTGCAGTTTTGATCCTTGAAAGAAACTCCTTAAAGGATACTGATGAATGAAAAGTGCTTTATATATTCACTTCAGAAGCTGGAAAATAGACCAAATTTAGAATCCTGGGCAGCAAAGTAAAGTAAATTTCATGTAAATTAGGCCATGCACATGGCCAATCCCAAACAAATCACTGCTGTATATGCTGAGAGAGCTCAGCCAGTGAGTCTCATATGAAGTAAGTTCCTCAAGGAGCACACAATTCTTGATTTCATAGCTGCTAATCATCATTACACTGTTGCTCATATAAATCTTGCCTGTTTTTCTTTTTCCCACTGTTCTTCTCCTGGTTTTAGTTGAAAAAATATTTTCTCTAATATTAATCTGCTGAAATTATGATAATAAATATCATTTAACTAAAAATGTTGTTCAGATCCTGAGTGATCCAGAAAGACTTTACATATAATCTGAATTCACTGAGCAATTGCAATTAAATACTCCTCTTGCAGTTTACTGAGTAGACTAACCTCTTCTCTGCTCTGTTCAGTATGTATTTAGAAATGAGGTGGGACCAGATTCCTGAGAACTCAAAATGTATATGGTATATGAATGTTACTTCATTCACAGGTCTGAGTATAGAACACTTTATCAATTAAATCTCACTCTGTATTGTCACTCTTTAGGTTGATGGAAATTTGATCTCAGTGCACAAGTTTTCTGTATAAGTGAGGAAAAGAAGCTTTATAAGTTGTCCACATTCCCAACTATACTACGGGCTGAAACCAGAAGCCGAAGATGGACTTAACAGGTAAAATTAAAAACTTGCTTTTCACATTGATCTGACACATGCCTCCTGGAGAGTAAAATATTCAGTATAAAATTTGCTGAAAGAAATAAATATTGAAAAAAAATTGAAGTTCTTACTGGACTAAGTAAAAACAGTATATTAAAAATGTAAGTTTTTGGGATAATATAAATATAACTCAAAAAATTCAAAACCAAAAGTTACATAATTTATGTAATTTTAAGGAATGTAATTCTCTGACCCCTGTATGGAATTCATTAGTAAATCACTAAATCTGATGTAATTTTACCTAGAGAAATTCAGGCAAGATATGTATAGGGAGCTTTGTTGATACAAATGAGTGAGGTCTTAAACACATGGGTACTTCTAGGTGGCTGTATAACACACTGCCATTCACTGGGTGACTTAAATAACAAAGTTTTATTTTCTCATAACTCTGGAGGCCGGAAGTCAGAGATCAAGGTGCCATAGGGGTTGGTTTCTGGTGAGACCTCTCTGGCTTTCAGACAGCACTTTCATCCTCTGTTCAAACATAATCCCTTTGCTCTGGACACCTGGAGAGAGAGAGGTCTCTGGTGTCTCTTTCTCTTCTTCTTCTTCTTCTTTTTTTTTTTGAGAGAGAGAGAAAGGGAGAGCGTGAGTGGGGTTTGGGAGGGTTGGTGGGGGAGGGGCAGAGGGAGGGAGAGAATCCCAAGCAGGCTCCACACCCAGCATGGAGCCAACAAGAAGTTTGATCTCACCACCCTGAGATCATACCTGAGCCAAAATCAAGAGTCCGATGCTTAACCGACTGAGTCACCCGGGTGCCCCTTTTTCTCTTCTTAAGAGGACACCATTCATACTCTAGATTAGGGCCCAACTCTTATGACTTCATTTAACTTCAGTTACCTCCCTGAAGACGCTCTTTCTAAATCTAGTCACATTGTGGGGTTAGGGATTCAACATATGAATTTGGGGAGGTGCCCAGTCCCTAACAAGGGTTTATATCCTTTAAATTTTTTTTTTTAACTGTCATTTAATGGATTTTTAGGAAGAAACTATAGAAAATGTGTTTAGTTTGCCACGTTGTAGTTTGCATATTCATGAAAGCCTTCTAACTAGTTCCTGAATCACAGGATAAAGAATAAAAGTTCTGAGGCTTTCCTCATCATTCAGGGCAGGGGGCCTCATCTCATCCCTCTTCCTTCTTTCAGTGCGGGGCTTGAACTCACAACCCTGAGAATAAGACCTGAGCTGAAACCATGAGCTGAATGCTTAACTGACTAAGCCGCCCAGGCACCCTGTCATCCCTCTTCCTTCTGACTCTACCTTTTGGCCTTCCATTTCTTGGTTTTCCTTTGTGGTTCTTCACACTGAAAGATTCAAATTTCAAGTAAACACTGTTCTCTGCTCAAATTGTCATTTGCAACTACGACAATCTGTGCCCAGATAAAGTTAACTAGACACATTAATGATGTGAAAATGGTAATATCGTCCCTGAATTTTTAAAGAATTTTTAATTTTTGAGAAATATAAGCAAAGGGATTCAGAAGGATATTAATGTGTTTCTTCTCTTCCTCCTTATTCTTATACCTTATTTTTCCTGTTTCTAGTCCATCGCATTTGTATTACCTGACATGGTGGGCACAAACTTTTTGTGTGACGGAAGGCTGCGTAGTAAATAGTTGGCAGACCATGGGCAGTGTAATATCCTAAAGCCTCAGTTTTTTCAGCTGTAAGATTGGTATAATAATAAAATACACCTCTGAAGATCCATGTGAGGACTCATTAAGATAATATATAACAGTTAGCATCAGGCATTGAATAACATTGGTGGTCCGGTGGATATTTGTATCTCGACGAAAATAGAGATCATGGAATCCTCTTGTATGAGTTACGATTAGTTTAAATAAGAGAGGCTTAAAAAGGTAGATATTGATTTCTCTCTGGCCTAAAAAGCCTAATGATAGGCAGTTGATGGCTGATATAGCAGCAGTAGCAACAACAGCTGTAAACAGAAAATCTCTCTGACCTGTCTCCTCTTCAAAAGTCACTAGTTTGGTGAATGAAATCATGATCTACCTTATCATAAAATAAGAAACTTAACCCACTAAGATCAGTTGATCACCACAGTAGGTCAATTCCAGCTCTTAATTATCTCTCCAATAATTCATCCTTCCCACCCAACCCTACTGCCTCTGCTTTACTTCTGGCCTTGGAGATGCTAACCAGTATTCTGTACCACGCTGGCATTCTAAATGGGCTCTTTCTCAAGTCATACCCTACTCTAATCTCTCTTCTACACATTATCTATGGGATAGTCTTTCTAAATGGAAATCTCTGTTATCCTTCTCTTTAAAACTCGTCAGTGGCACCATGTTATTTATAGAACTGAAAGCTGGAAATTTTTCGAAAGACATCCATAATCCTTCTGATCCAGCCCCTGCTTACCATCCTAGCCTCATTTTCTTTTATTCCCATCTGAGGTAGGCAGAGTAATGGTTACCTCAAAGATGACCACATCTTAATCCCTGGGACCTATGTATATGTTATGTTTATGACAAGGGGGAATTAAGGTTGCAGATGGCATTAAGGTTGCTAATCAGTTGACTTTAAAGTGAAAGGATTTTCCTGGATTATCTGGGAGATAGAAGAGTCAGTGTCATAATAATCTAATGTGAAACTCAACTGGCTATTGATGGCTTTGAAGGTGGAAGGGTGCCAAAAGCTAAGAAATATAGGTTGCCTAAAGAAGCTGGAAAAGACAAGTAATCAGATTCTCCCCTATGACTTTAAAAAAGGAACACAGCCCTGCCAACACCTTGATTTTGGCCTCCTGAGAGTGTATTTGATTTGTGACCTATAGACTATAAGATAATGAATTTGTGTTTTTAAGCCACTAAATTTGTGGTAAGTTGTTAACAAAAGCAATAGGAAGCTAATACACCATCACACCCTTGATAATTTACTTCAAACACAGTAGGTATATATATAATTTCCTGTACTTGGAATGCCATTACCTTTTTGTAGGCCTTACACCTACTTCTGAAGTTAATTTCTATCAGAAGAATTTACTGATTGGATTTCTGCTCATTTCTGTCCTAACACATTATATTTGTAATCTCTTTTGTACTACTACTTCTTCCAAGACTGTTGAGCTTCTGGAGGCCAGGGACCTATCCACAGTACCTAGCCCACGAATGAATTAAATATGATGAATAAATGAAAATGAGGTGGTCTAAATACTTTTATTTTTTAATTGATGCAAGGCACTTTTTTGGGCTTCATTTAGAAAAAAAATAGTGCTACATTGGTTATTCTACTTAGAACTGTTTTGGACAAAGAAAAAATGGGCTAAACAACTCTAAAAAGAACAAAGACAACATTTGGCTCTTAAAGAAAAAAGGAAAGTGACTCAAAAGTCTAAAATTCCTTGTTTTTTAGTATCTGGTATTACCAAGCAAAATATCTTCCTTTGTTCATTAAACTTTTTTTTTCTATAGAATAAACAAATTAGGAAGATAATAGGAATGGAAGCAATACTTGGATCATGTTAAAGTAAGAAGAGTTAGCTAATGTCATGATTCAAAGATTATTAATAAGGTATTAAGTTTAAAAAAATAAAAGGGTAATGAAGCTACTGAAGTACACTAAAACAGAAATGTGGCAGATTCCTGTATTTGTTAATGTTTCCAGAAGAGGTTTCATCATAAAAATGAACTGTAAAATTATTTTTAAAATGTGATATATAGAACACAAAATGAATTTTTAGCAAACTTTAGGAAATTCTTATTATAAATTACCCAAATTTTATAAACAAATGCCCCCAATTTGCATTTTGTTTAAAGTAATAACTTTATATCATACAAATAAATTTCAAGTATGAGAAGTGCATTATTGCAATAATACCTCTTTGCAAGTCCAAAATTCTTGGTTTATAATAAAACTGTAAAGAGTAAAAAAAAAGAAAAGAAAAGAAAATGAAGAAAGGAGTAAAACCATCAGTGCCATCTTTTTTTTTTTTTTTTTTTTTAAGATTATTTATTTATTTATTTATTTGAGAGAGAGAATGAGAGACAGAGAGCATGAGAGGGGGGAGGGTCAGAGGGAGAAGCAGACTCCCTGCTGAGCAGGGAGCCCGATGCGGGACTCGATCCCAGGACTCCAGGATCATGACCTGAGCCGAAGGCAGTCGCTTAACCAACTGAGCCACCCAGGCGCCCCCATCAGTGCCATCTATTGCAGAAGTCCAACATCTTAAAATGTTGCTCAACAAGTTGCAGAGAAACATGCCTGGAAGCAACATATAATTAAAAAAAACAAAACGACTTGTGTTTTTACCATTTTACATTATTCTTGTCTCTAGTATTTTCTCCTCCCCAAATAGAAATTCACATCCTCTCTAATGTTGCTCAAGTCAGCCATTCTGTGCAGTCGCCACTTGCATGTTTCCAAAATCATCTTCTTCTTCATGTGTTCTCTTCAAGCTGCCTATGGGTCCAGAATGAACAGATAATGACCTTTCTATCTGGAGTGGTGACATCATCTGTATTGTTAATTTTGCTAGGTAGATGGCTTCATATTCCTGAAGTTGATGGACAAATCCAGCATTAGGATTAATACAAAACCTTTCTTGAACATAAGCATCTCTGTACTTCATTCCAAATGTTTCCATAATGAATGCAATAACAAAGGCAGCTCTGCTGGACATCCCAGTATTTCCACAGACAAGAACTTTTCTTCCAGTTTGGAAGCTTCCATCAATAAATTCTTTAGTCATGGGAAAATAATGTATTATATTTTCAACTGGATTATCTGCAATATCCAAGACTAAATATCTAAATAATTGTTGAAAGTTGGTTTAACAAAGTTTGCTTCAATATTTTGTCTTATGCATATTATATGGGTTATTCCATATTTCTGTAGTGTAGGTAGCTTGCTTTTCATAGCAGAAGAATATGGACCTAAAAACAATCCAGGTAAAATTTCCTGCATCTCTTGTCTCATAGGGTAGGTCCATTCTCAAAGTAAGTCCTCGATGCCAAGCCTGGGGGAGAAAAGCTAATGCTTTTATTTTAGAAGGCTCATATTCTGGTGTGAGTCTGCATGTGTTTGTACTGGGTATGTATATTTTAGGGCAGAGGTATTCTGAGAAATGTCAAATTGTTAAGTCTTCTGTCCTAGTTCATTCAGACTGCTATAAGAAAAATACAGAGGGGCGCCTGGGTGGCTCAGTTGGTTAAGCGACTGCCTTCGGCTCAGGTCATGATCCTGGAGTCCCTGGATTGAGTCCCGCATCGGGCTCCCTGCTCGGCAGGGAGCCTGCTTCTCCCTCTGGCCCTCCCCCCTCTCATGTGCTCTCTCACTCTCTCTCATTCTCTCTCTCAAATAAATAAATAAAATCTTTAAAAAAAAAAGAAAAAGAAAAATACAGAGACTGGCTAGCTTATAAACAACAGAAATTTCTAAGGGCGTCTGAGTGGCTCAATCAGTTAAGCGTCCGACTCTTGATACTGGCTCAGGTCATGATCTCAGGGTTGTGAGACTGAGCCCTGCATGGGCTCCACGCTGGGTGTGGAGTCTGCTTATGATTCCCTCTCAATCTCTCTCTCTCTCTCTCTTTCTCTCTCATAAAAAAAAAAAAAAAGAAGGAAAGAAATTTCTTTCTCACAGTTCTAGAGGCTGATAAGTCTAAAATCAAGGTCCCTTGCAGATTTGGTGTCAGATAAGTACCTGGTTCTTGGTTTGTAGTTGGCCATCTTCTCCTTGTGTCCTCATGATGGAAGGAAGACAAGAAAGCATTTTGGGGTCTCTTTTTATAAGGGCACTAATCCCATTCATGAGACATCTACTGATTTTCATGACCTAATTACCTTCCAAAGTACCACCCCCTCAAAATACCAGAAGATTGGGGATTAGGCTTCAACGTATAAATTTTGGGGGACACAAAACATTAAGTTCGTACCATTCTCTGCTTCTGATAATCTACCCCAATCACCCATGCATCTGGCTGTAAATTCAATATCTGTTATTCCTAGAGTTTTACATGTAAGAATTCCAGGTTTATTTGGGGTCAGGAACATGTATCTGGTTCCAAAACCAAGGTAGCTTACCTTGCTTTCAAGATAATTAGTGTCCAGCCTCCACCGTTACCTGTGTGTGTGTGTTTGTGTGTAGGGTAGGGTGGAATGGTAGGGCTATACACTGGCTGGCCCATGGTTTCCTCTAATGGACAAAAAACCAGAAGTTTCTGGTTACTTCTCTTTAAAAAATTTTTTAATTTTAAGAATTGAGATTTTACTGACCTATAACATTGTATTAGTTTTAGGCATACAACATAATGACCTGATATATGTATATATTGCAAAATGCTTACCACAAGTTGAATTAGCATTCTTCACCATACATAGTTTTTTTTCTTGATGAGGACTTTTAAGATCTCTTCTCTTAGCAACTTTCAAATATGCAGAACATGATTGTTAACTATAGTCACTATGTGGTTCATTACATCCCCAGGACTTACTTACCTTTAACTGGAAGCTTGTAACTTTTGTTTGGTCACTTCTTCTAAACTTGGGAAGCTGTCATTTTTTTATACCAAGCCCTTATCCTTTCATATCTCCTCTCGTGTGAAGGAAATTGATATAATTCCCTTCTGAAAGCCTACATTTTGTACCCAAGGAAAAGGAATACACAAGCAGTCAAATAAGATACAATTAGTATATCCACAGATTAAATAGGTCTATGTATTCTTTTGCCTCAGGACAGTCCCTTTTAGAGCCAGTCCTTATGGTGGCTTTTTCAATATATATATTTTAATTATATTGTTATTATTAAATATAATATTATTAATTTATTAATTATCATATGAACTAGCATGGGCCACTTGATTCTTCGACATGTCAGGTTCTTTTTTTTCAATATATTTTTAAAACAAAAAGCATTTTATTCAGAGTGTTAGTCTTAGATTGCCCAAGAGGGGAAGTGGAGAGAGGCAAGTGCCTTTGAGTGAAAAATGTGAGAGGAGTCCCAATAATGACATTTTTGCCATTCTGTCAACTGTGGGGTTCAGAGTCAGACTTAATTTGGTAAAATAAGTAATGTGACCTTTCACACATCATCATGATGGTGTAAGATTCATACCCAAACACAAGTCATTATTTTTCCTCTGTAATATCAATTTAAGTGCTTCATAATATTTTTAGCTAGAAAATAATTTTTTTTTTAATTAACCATTTGAGGGAAATTAGGTAGTTTGTAAATTTTTTTTCTACTATGAACAGTATTGAAATCCTTGTAGCTAAATCTTCACACAGATCCTCACTTATTTCCTTAGCATAAATGTCCAGAAGCATAATAACTGGTCTGAAAGAATGGGTCATATTTTAAGGCTTTTGATTTGAGTTGCAAAAGAGTCCACTACAAGGACTGTAGCTCATAGTAAATGACAGAAAGTACCCTTTTGGAAGGTACCTTGAGTAAATAAAAATGGAACATATCTTAGTTTTCTAGGGCTTCCATAAGAAAATACCACAGAATGCTGGTGGCTTAAACATCAGAAATTAAAAAACAAAACAAAACAGAAATTAATTTTCTTGCAGTTCTGGGGTCTGGAGTTCCAAGATCAAAGTACCAGCAGGGCTGCACTCTTCTGAGAAGTCTCTCTGGCTTACAGATGGCCATCCTCTTGCTGCCTCTTCATATGGTCATTCCTCTGTGCACATGTACCCCTGGTGTATCTTTCTCTTTGTATAAGGACATCAGTCATATTGGATTAGGGCCCCACGCTAATAGCCTTATTTTAACTTATCACTTCTTTAAAGACCTTCTCATCAATTACAGTTACATTCAGAAGTATTGGGGGCTAGGGTTTCAACATATGAATTTTGGAATGGGGACATGATTAAGTCCATACCAGAACCCTAACTGCAAAAAGAGACTCTTGGATGTCATAAAAAGTTGGTTAAAATAATTGGAGTTGCTGCTTTCTGAAAATACAGGTTATCATAGTTTTCCCTTTCTCCCCCAGTTCATCCTTTTCCCCTTTCTCCCATTCTCTTTCTTTTTCTAGGTATAATTTAGGTACAGTAAAATATACCTAAAATATACCTTTTTTAGTGTGTAGCTGTAGGAGTTGTGTAACCACCACATTCAGTTAGGTTTCTGTAATCAAGCTTGCAAGAGGGATGGATTTGGAAGGCTGAGACACACTGGTAAGCAAGGTAAAACCAAGAAACAAACTCAGGCAATGATCTGAAAGGTAAAATAGGAAAAAAAAGTTTTTCTTCTTGAATGATCTGAGGGGTAGGAAATTGACTGCTTCATTTAAGTGTTTATATAATACTCCGTATTCACTGTGTCCACCTTTACCAATCTAATCTCCAAAAAGAATCCAACATCCCAATTATCTTGCATTTATCCTGGCTTCATAAATGTCTCTTAAACATGCTTGTGTTGCTTCCCATCATCTCCTAAACTCCTTCTATATATAAGAGCTTTTTAAAAAAAGATTTATTGATTTACTAGATAGAGAGAGCGACTGAGCCTCTGTGAAGCTTTCCTAGTCTGTAGAAATTAAACCCATAATGGATTCCCAATTAGGTGGTATGGAGGATTTTTAAAAAACAATATAGGAGAAAACTGTTACTTTGGAATTTATAATTTGGATAAGAAGATAAGTTATGGTCTTAATCACTTTCCTTCAGAAATTCATCTTTTACTGTTATAACCTTTTTCTGTACTTTTTTTTTTTTTTTTTTTGAGAGAGAGGGGTGGGAAGGGCAGAGGGAGAGGGAGAGAGAAAATCTTAAGCAAGCTCCATGCCCAGGGTGGAGCCCTAGCTAAGGTTCAATCACACAACCCTGAGATCAGGACCTGAGCTTAAAATGGGTTTGATGCTTAACTGACTGCGCCACGTGTCGCCCCTAAAATACATTTCTTAAGGTCTAATCTTTCATGTGAGGTGTAATCTTGGGCATCCCGGAAAACAGTGCCCTATAAATATCGCATTATCATCTTAAACAACTATGTTCATCATCTCCCCCACTCCCTCCAAAATAGTTTCCTTTCTTAATTTTGTAGTTCTTTCAGGCTACAATTTTAGTGTTCCAGATTTCAAACACTGGAATGCTTTTGTTTTCTTCATTGTTTATCATCAGTCGGTTAGCAAATTCTGACATACCTGAATTTTGTGGGTTTTTCTGTAACAAAAAGGTAATAGCTTCCTACTGTCCTCTTTTAATCGGGAGCACACTGATCACTATCATGCTGTGTATCATTCTTGTTATCTGCTTCTCCCCATTAGAATGTAAGCTCTTTGAGGGCAGAGAGTTTTGTCTGTTGTTTACTGCCATATTCCCAGCACCTGGTATATTTGTTGGATGAACTGAGCACTTAGTATGTACCAGGCACTGTGCATTTACATACAGAATTTCATTTAATTTTTACCACAGTGGGGAGGTGTTAAATTGTTTTGACTTTCAGATAATAAAACTGGCTAAGTTTTAAAAAAAGGTTAAGTGACTTACCCAGTCACACAACTGGATGATCACACAGTTAGTAGGTGGTAGTACCAGACTCTAGTTTGTCCTTAAGCCATGAAGCTTAATCTCTATGCCTTTGAACTAATTTTGACTACTGTCTAAATTTCAAGGCGTTCCATAATGTCCAAGACTCTAAACCTATCTTACCCTTACTATTTTCTATCAAAAATCTCTTGCTCCAAACTAGTCTACTTACTACTGTTCCTTGAACCTTATGTGTTTTTTTTGTTTCCTCTCTATTTTGCTCGTGTGAAGTCGCTTTAGAAATTTTATCTAGCTTTTGAATCTGAGATTGAGTGCATGTTCCATCTCTTTCACCACTCAATCCTGAATACTCCAGGATGCAGTGAGGAATACATCTTCAGTATTTACCATGTCCCGCTCCTTGTATCTTGCTTGGCACACAAAGGTTCAGTAAGTGGAAGCCGTTATAACTTGCTTGCAGTTGCACCTGAGTGAGGGTCGGTAAGGCACTTACCGGGGGTGCGTGATATTTATGTATAATGTCTTTGTGTTTAACTCCTTCGGCCCCGGTTTGTTATAAAATGCTTTTAAAAAGCTAACGTGTTGGGAAAGAAGCAACGCATAGTTAACGTAAACCTATAAAATGATGTGTTCCCTTTAGTAAAATGAAAATGCCAGCTGTCGGAGTGCGCGAAGGGAGGCTGAGAGGGGCGTCGGGAAGGGCTTCACAGATGGCCGCAGGGTGGCGGCGGGTCTCGCGCCACGCCTCGGTCGGAAATCGGAAGCGCTAGTGGCACACCGCCGCCCTTCACCTGGCCTCCGGCTCGCTTTTGCGCAGGGCCACGTGCCAGTGTTTTAGTTTAACCGCGCGTCGGCCCCCGTAAACGGTAACTGCCTTTCCCGACCAGGCCTCTACCCTCCATCTTTGTGTGGGCGGGGGGCCGGGGGGGGGCGGAGAGGATGCCAGGTGTAGCGGCCCGGCCGAACTGCGGCGGGTAAATCCAGGCCCCCAACCCCAACAGTCAAGTTTTCAAAAAGCCCGCGCGTGGCGCCCCAGGCCATATCCGTTGGGAACGGCCCCCTGCGCGCCCCCGCTCACTCCCCCCTACCCCCAAGCTCAGGGTGGGGGGGGAAGGCGTCGGGGTGGCAGGCAGGTTCTCAGGTTCCGCACACAGGGGGCGCCGGGGCCAGCGCGCACCGGGGAGCGCGCCCGTCCAGCGGCGGCCGAAAACGGAAGTGGGCACGAGCGGATCGCAGTGATTGGCTGAACCCACATGTCTCTCAAGGGGCTGGCGCGAACGCCACTGCGGAGTTGGGCGAGGGGATACGGCAAGGGGAGGGGGCAAAACACTGGGAACAGCCGCGGGGCTGGGAGGACATGAATTGCGGAGGTGCGCGGAGAGCAGGGAGAGTCCCTGGTCAGGGAACACGGGGGAGCCAGGGTGTGAAAGCGGGGCTGTAGAGGCGGTGGCGGGAGCAACGCAGGCCGAGGGCTTGAATCGACCGCGGAGGGCGGGGAGTCTGTGACCGAGAGCGGCGCTGCGGCGCGGTAGGCGGGACTAGGGAGAGCGACGCAGGGATTGGCGGGCAGCTCTGGGCTGCCGTACGTCGGCGGTGACGCACGCCTCGGGGAGGGTGCGCGCGCGTTCAGCGGCCTCTTTGTGTGGTGCCCAGATAGGGGAGCGGAGGTGGCGGTGGCGGTAGCGGCGGCTTTGGTTGTCTTCCAGTCTCCTCGGCTCGCCCTCTAGCCGGCACCTCTCCCCTTCCCTCCCCCTTCCTTTTTTCCTCCTTCCCTCCCCTTCCCTTCCTCCCTTCCCCGTCGGTGACCGGCGGTGGCGGCTCCAGCAACGGCTGGGCCCAAGCTGTGAAGAGGCCTTAGCCAACGGTAACGGCGACGGCGAAACCTCGGAGCTCGCAGGGCGGGGGGAAGGCCCGGGCCGTGGAGATGGAGAATTCCCAGTTGTGTAAGCTGTTCATCGGCGGCCTCAATGTGCAGACGAGTGAGTCGGGCCTGCGCGGCCACTTTGAGGCCTTTGGGACTCTGACGGACTGCGTGGTGGTGGTGAACCCCCAGACCAAACGCTCCCGTTGCTTCGGCTTCGTGACCTACTCCAATGTGGAGGAGGCCGATGCCGCCATGGCCGCTTCGCCCCATGCCGTGGACGGCAACACGGTGGAGCTGAAGCGGGCGGTGTCCCGGGAGGATTCGGCGCGGCCCGGTGCCCACGCCAAGGTTAAGAAGCTCTTTGTCGGGGGCCTTAAGGGAGACGTGGCCGAGGGCGACCTGATCGAGCATTTCTCGCAGTTTGGCACAGTGGAAAAGGCCGAGATTATTGCCGACAAGCAGTCGGGCAAGAAGCGTGGCTTCGGCTTCGTGTATTTTCAGAATCACGACGCGGCCGACAAGGCCGCGGTTGTCAAGTTCCATCCGATCCAGGGCCATCGCGTGGAAGTGAAGAAGGCCGTCCCCAAGGAGGATATCCACTCCGGTGGGGGCGGAGGCGGTTCCCGGTCCTCCCGAGGCGGCCGAGGCGGCCGGGGTCGCGGCGGTGGTCGAGACCAGAACGGCCTTTCTAAGGGCGGCGGCGGCGGTTATAACAGCTACGGTGGTTACGGCGGCGGCGGTGGCGGCGGCGGCGGCGGCTACAATGCCTACGGAGGCGGCGGAGGCGGTTCGTCCTACGGTGGAAGCGACTACGGTAACGGCTTCGGCGGCTTCGGCAGCTACAGCCAGCACCAGTCCTCCTATGGGCCCATGAAGGGCGGCGGCGGCGGCGGTGGCGGTGGCAGCAGCTGGGGCGGTCGTAGTAACAGTGGACCTTACAGAGGCGGCTATGGCGGTGGAGGTGGTTATGGAGGCAGCTCCTTCTAAAAAAAAAAAATCTAAAAATGCCTGGGAGTGGCTATAGGGGTAGCTCTTTTCAACAACCCAGCTAGGGTCAACTCCTAAGTTCCTTCCTCTCCCACCGCCTTCCCCATTTTTCCCTTGGGGGAGCCGCTTCTAAGGCTGCTTATCCTTGGGGGTGTTGCCCTATTTGCCTGCCACCTCTCTTGTCTCTCCCTCTGAAGATGGACTCGGCCCCACACACACATTTTTGTGTTACAGTCATTGATGGACTCTATTTTTTTATTATTACTTGGACCTTGGTCGTTTTTATACTAGCAAAATGTCTTGTTTTAATTTGTGTTTTTTGGGGGGGAGGGAGTGAACTTGCTGATTCTGTAGCAAAACCTGGGCGGGGGTTGGGGTGGGGGGGTAGTTTACTTTGTTGTAAGGACTTGATATCTGGCTACAGCGTTTTCTATGAAATCTACTTGGATTCCATGCCTGAAATTTGAAAGCATATGTACAAAAATCATTTTTACGTTTTATTTTTAATAAATCATTGTGTTTGACCGTATATGTCTAACATTTTTTTTCTAGGATCCATTCCGTACCGTTTTAAGGGATATTAGTTAAAAATTTTTCGTGTTAATTCTTAATTCTTGATGTGTACTTAGAGAAACTTTTAAAAGGTCCTTTGGTGGTTTTTTTTTTTTTTTTTTTCTGTTGCCCTTCTAGTGACGTGTTGAATTTTATCCCTTACAGGCAAAACTTTTGAAGTGGTGGATGTAGCTTTTTAAAATCTTTAAAGTTTCTGTGCATCCATCTCTTGTACTAAGCGATTTGCTTATCATCTTGACATGGTTGGTCACTTCTTTCTATGAGAATTTACTTCAAAGTATGTACTGTGTAGTCCGAAAAGAAATAGTTTGTGTTAAGCATGTGTTTTCATTCATATAAACTGTTTAAAAATTTTCAGATGGCCTAGTTTCATCCCTCTTACTGGTTTGTCTGTAATGAATGGTTACTAATAAGGGTTATATTTTACCCTTAAACTAAATGCATTTTTGTATTTTCAGAGCAGGTTTAAACGTTTTTTCCTATAGCTGAACTGTTGTCCTCTTGGAATTCCTTCCCCCAACCTTTGTAGCACCATCTACTGGCAGAATGGCAGTATATCTGCAAAGCAATTTGTTTAAAAAACTTGTTTAGGATAATTGCATCAGATTTAGAAGTTTTGCCATCAAAAACCTGTGCAGACTTTGGTTACACATTTACTTGTAACTAAGATGGGCTTTACGGGAATGTAGTTAACAGTCCATATCACAATTGCCCTTTCTAGAGGAGATTTGAAAATGTAAACTGCTATGCATAGCTTGGGCAATGGCCCCAAATTGCTATGACAACTAATGAGCCAGCTACGTGTACTGGTATCTTAGGTGCAAGTTGTAAAGCAAAATATTTGTGTATTCTGCTTGGTTAACAAATGTATATTTGTAGCCCTTTCATGCAGTAGAATTCAAGTTGTTGTTTATAAAAAACAAAACAAAACAATGATATAGGAGAAAATTGCCTTCCTGGATAGAAATATAGAATAGCAACGTTTATGGATATCACAAATAAAGAATTCAATTCTTTACATGATTGAGTGAGAGTATGTATAACCTGGTGGGTGGGTTCAGAGTACCTATAAAATAGTACACTTGATTTAATGTTATGGTAAAATTTTTAACTTGAATATTGCATTTAAAAGCCCATATGTATAGTAAGAAGCTTTCTGAAGGGGAGGTTAATGGGCTTTAAAGTAAAAGACTAATTTAGCATTGACTCTCTTAGTTCTTATTACTGTATATTTCTTAATATCTAATTCTTGCCACATTTTTTTATCTTAATTGCTAGGGGTTTTCATTTCGAGAGATACGAAAAAAGGTCAAGATTTTGAGGCAAGATTATGGCTGCTCAGTAGTCACTTTGACAAAAAATAGCTGATGTTTGGTACAGATAACTTGAGTATACCTTTACGACAAATGGGTTAGATGCTTTTGCACAAGTAAATATAGTCAAATCTTTAGCTCTAAAATGGTTCTGCAGTTTCCTTAAATTTATTTTTCATTTTTAGTGAAACATGATACTACATGTGGGCTTCTTCATTTGGTAGTTTAGTCCGTTTTTTGAGTGCCTCTAAGATATATGCTTAAAGTTTTCATTATAATTATTACTCCGCTTGCCTTTTACTCAGCTTTAGCGGGAAGATCCAATTCTGGGTCAGTTGGACTAGTCCCCTTTTTGGAGGGTTTCCAAAGTCTGATAAGGTTATTGTTATTTTGTATTCCCAACATAGTGATTTCTAACAAGTAAAATGAATGATGTAAAAGGATTACCTGTTAATTAGAAAAGCAACTCAAGGTGCTGTTCGTGGTATTAACACTTCATTGTTGTGTATTTACCTTTATAGATTTCTGTAATCTGGACTGCTATTTAGTGAAGGCAAAAGCATAGTGGTATTTAGTCTTTCTGGAATTCTTCTTGTCAATTTTTATAGAAGCATTTTTGACATAACAAGTATTTTTTCTTTTGGGGGGCCACCAGGTGTATTTTTTAAGTCCTTTCACCTATGAGAACTATCTGAACCTTATTACTTAAAATTTAAGAATTCATGAGAGGAGGTGGTACAGAATCTAGTCAGAACTGAATACAATTTTTGTGCCATGCTCGAATCTAATTTTAAAGATTATAAAAATAAAAATGAACCTATTTTTTGTCTCCCTCTTGTGAAGAACTTACATTTACAGGATTTTTGGTATAAATTCAGTGGTAATTATTAGTTGAACATGCTTTGAAAGATTTATGTATTAAAGATTGATGGTAGTTTTAAATCTTAAGCTCACAAATGCTTAATGTTTATAGGGATAACTATAGAATGATACACTGATTGTTTCTTCCTATAATTTAGTGATTTTCAACATAATTTCTTAATTAAATCTGCTTCACGATAAATTTTTGCATTTAAGCAAGGTTAAAGGGTTTGAGGATACTTGAAAATTTGGTGTTTATGATTATTCCCCTCCAGACCAGAAGTGACAGCATCTTAATTGGTAGGCTTCTTTACTTTTAAGTGCTTGCTTTTATCAAATTTGAGAATTGGTGTTTTATGTTAAATTTTGTATGCCGGTATCTTTGCTGACTGAAAGTGGACTTTGGGATGTTGGATTGATTTGAGCAAAACTGCAACTAGACAGTATATGGATTTTACCTAGAAAGATAACATTTGGTAAGTCTCTCCTATTTTAACCACCACGAGTGTAAGATTTTGATTATTGGGAAAAATTCCTTCTATTCTGTTTCAGAAGGCCCTATTTTGTTTCCATCTAAAACAGGGCAACAGAAATTGCCTCTAAACCAGAGTAGGACAGTGCTTTTTTCTTAATGTCTCTTTGCAGGTTACTTTGATGTGCCTTTGTTTCATGCTTTCTATTAAAAGTGAAAATACATTGTAAGATTTTTTTCAATAAAGAATCCCTTGAAAGAATAGGTAAAGCCTAAGAAACATACTTTCTGCAATATGTTATTTGAAAAATTGTTATGTTGCATAACATTTGGATTGTCACAGAAAATAGCATTATTACTAGGAAATAGAAAATACAGAAATCTTGCTGAATCTTGGGGCTGGTGTATTTTAAAAATAAATTTACTAGTGTTAAATAACTGGTTATAAGTCAAACTAAATGAAAAGTGAGTGAGTATTCTACCAATATGACCAAATACTCTTCTCAAGGATAATCATTAATAAGTTTATATTCAGCTAGCTCTTTTTTGTATGCACTTAAATTAATTTTTAAAAATAGGATTATATAGTTTTGCTTTTTTTATGTATATCAATAATATTCTCATATATAAAGACAAATAGACCTTCCTCTTCCTATTGTTTATACAGTTGACCCTTGAACAAAATGGGGGTTGGGGCATTGACCCCCCCCCCCATGCAGTTTAAAATCTCTATATAAGTTTTGACTCTCCCAAAACCTAACTACTAATATCCTGTAAGCTGGCTGTCTTAGCTATAACCTAGTCAATTAGCACATATTTTGTATATTATATATATCATATATTGTATTCCTATAATGTAAGCTAGAGAGAAGAAAAACTCACAAGGAAGAGAAAATGACATTTACAGTACTGTATTTAATGAAAAAGATCACCAGGTGGACCTGTATAGTTCAAAGCTGTGTTGTTCAAGGGCCAACCATAGATGTTCCATAGTTTAGTTGTCCTATAACTTAAAATACTCCTTTTGACAGATTGAGGTTTTTTCTCTTGATCTGATGAATAATGCAGTGATTATTATCCTTGCAGATAAGTTCTTGTTGATCACATGTGTACTTAGTTGATTAGATGGTTAACTCAGAGTTAAATGTGCTAGACAGAAAGCAGCAGTTTTGTGATTTCATAAGTATTTTTCAGTTCTTAGTATACATACAGAGAAAGGTACATACTCACACTTGCAGTTTTTTAAAGCCTTAGGGTAAATTCAGTGAAAACATTTTAGAGAAAATTTTCAAAGCTGGATTATACATGATAGAACAGTTAATGGCCTTATCATTTCAGGAACATATTGCTGTCCTCCCCTTTTGTTTTCTCCAGTGGTTTTTATTGCAGCCGTATTTGACAGTTTTTCCATATGATGGCTACATACTATCACTTAAGACATTTCATTACTGTCTGAAATAAAGGTACCACTGATTGTGTTTCCTGTGTGCCTTGTGCTAGGTACTCTGTGCATCATTTATTGTAGTCCTCAGAATAACTCTATGAGGAGATCCTGTTGTCTGTGTGTTGTGTATTAGCTACAGGCTACCTAATTTAATTTGCTGAAGATCATGGAACTATTGAGTACAAGAAATAGGGATCTTTTTGCTTATATTTAAAAACCATTGTAAAGGTAAAAAAAAAAAATTGCTCCTGTTTTCTCCCAGTGTCCAGAGATAACCTTTGTTAACAGTTTGTCTACTTCTAGATCTTTTTCTTTGCATGGCAAGATAGATACATACGCATATATATGAATTTTAACATCAAAGACATTCCTCTGTATTGATACATATATCTTATATGACTATATGGTGTACTATAGTATAGACACACATAATTTATTGATTAGCATGTTTCCAGTTTTTCTTCTGTTTTTAATTTAAAACTTTTTTGCAGGCTTTGTGTTGCCATTTGCAACATATAAAAGAGGGAAAAAATCAAGTACAGGAGCCTGGCTGGAAGCTATTTGTTATACTAGTATACAGATAGTTCTCTGAGAAATCTGCTAGAGCCCTACAAGGATTTTTTTGATATTTAGTCATTTTTCCTCCCAGCTTTGTGTTTCAGTTTATGAGAGTTGATTAAAAAATATGTAATGTATCGGGCACCTGGGTGGCTCAGTTGGTTAAGCGACTGCCTTCGGCTCAGGTCATGATCTTGGAGTCCCGGGATCGAGTCCCGCATCGGGCTCCCTGCTCGGCAGGGAGTCTGCTTCTCCCTCTGACCCTCCCCCTCTCATGCTCTCTGTCTCTCATTCTCTCTCTCAAATAAATAAATAAAATCTTTAAAAAAAAAAAATGTAATGTATCTACATTAAAAATAAGTCTTTATATTCTAAAGGGACTATACAGTGAAGTCGGGGAATTTATAGCAATAGACAATTTTTTGTTCTTTTCTAGTTTATTCTACCTAAAACTTGTACCATCATATTTCAGGTGTGTGTGAATAGAGGTTTTTCACTGCAGAAATTGTTTTTAGTTGAATTAAGCGACTTGCTAAGTACTTCCTCAAGAAGCTCTTGAGAAAGAAAATAACAGACTGGAAAGAGTATGCTGGGAGAGGTTTACTCTGGATCAGAGGTGGGCAATACCTACCCAAAATCTAAATTTCCAGTTGAAACGTGAATTCAGATCTTACTATTTAACCTTGGTAAGTCAACTTATTTTTCCTGGACTACTTTTTCCCGTGATGTGAAGACTAATTGCTTAGATCCTTTCCAATTTAATATTGTTAGTTTTTAGTCCTATTTGGTAATTAATTCAGTAACGGGCTTTGAGAGGAACCCTGGCACTAGTTTATAATTCATTAAACAATTTATTGAGCATGACTTAGCTAAATAATACATAAGGATGAGCCCTTGCTCGCAAGATACCCACAGTTTAGTTTGGGTGGTGGGAATTTAAGCAATTATGATAGAGTGTGGGCATTTTAGTCAGACATATATATGAGCAGTGAGTGTGACTGTATGTGTGGGTCAAGGTAAATGTTAGAGAAGAGACATTGGCACTAGTCTTGACATTTAGAATAGGTGGATGAGGTGGCCAAAGGCCATTCCACAGCTTTTTTTTTTTTTAAGATTTTTATTTATTTGAGATAGAATGAGAGAGAGCATAAGCAGGGCAGAGGGGCAGAGGGAGAGGGAGAAGCAGGGTCCCTGCTGAGCAGGGCGCCTGCCATGGGGCTCGATCCCAGGACCCCGGGATCATGACTTGAGCCGAAGGCAAATGCTTAACTGACAGCCACCCAGGCGCCCCCTATTCCACAGCTTATACCAAAATGCAGAGCCTCATGTATTGGGCTCTTTACATTTTTTCTTGCATTACTAGACTGCAATGTAGACCTTAAAAGCACATCATCCATTTTAATTTTTTGCATTATTTTAAGATTCAGGATTTTTGCTAAGTATTGATAGCAAAATCAGAACTTATTCAATGATAGAAATATTAAGTGGGAAATGATAATCCTATATATTAATGAATCTGTCCATAAAGAGTGTAATTCACCTTTGGGAGACCCCTTTTATTAAGCTGCAGTTAGCAGTATGCTCACTGCATTTTCATCTTATAAATATATTTTGATTTATTAGCTGATTTTAAAATATAATTTTGTTAGAAAATGACTTCTACAGTGATTAAGTCAGTTTGTGATACAAAATTTGCCATAATTGAAAGGTTATATGTTCTCTACATTTCATTTTAAAAATAAAGTTAACATTTGTATAATTTTGGGGGAGGCAGTATTTGAAAAATAAGTGGGCATTAATTATTAGCCTCAAATTGAATTTGACTTTAGCACTTCATGAATGTTCTTGATGTTTAAATTTAGTCTTTTGCTAATTATAATGTGTGGAATTATTTTAGTTGGGAAATAGAATTTATTACTCATTTCAAAGAGAGGCACACAAATGGTTTGAGAACATTAGTCTTTGACACTGGAACTTGCTTTTTGGGTGAACTTCACATTCTCCCTAAATGAGAATTTAAATGCTACTAGATAAAATGTTTCTCATAAAAAGCATATATATTTGAAAGCTGCTTTTGAAAAAAGAATCCCAAAGTAGGAAGGGCAATTGAGTCTCATGTACTTACTTTTTCCACCTACTTTTTTGCTTGCACTTGGAGCTAGATGAGTTGAATATTCACTGAGGAAAAGGATTCATGAAAATACCTTCCTAGGTAGGCATTCTTTTCTTATCTGTGCGCCTCCTCTTCCCAGGCAGATTCTCTTAGGCTCCTTTGGTTATTTTACTACTTTGGTTTGCTAAAAATAAAATAAGATCCCCCCAAAAAACCTACCTGAAATAGGTTCGTGTCATCATCTTTAAAATTCTCTGATGTGAACTAAAATTCTTTGATGTGTACCATTAAATGACATGCTTATTTCCCAGTGTTTACCATTTTCATCAGGTATTGATCACCTTTGTGCAAAAGACCTCTAGAATCTGGAGATCGATAGCAGTGAGACAAACATGGTTCCTGTCTTCAAATAACTTGCATTCTGATTGAAATTCATTTTCTTTTGAAATGATGGATCCTTTCCTTTTCAGCATCGCGGCACCATCTCAGATTGTTAACACCATACAAACAGTTTGGAGTTCGGCTCATTGTTATTTAGTGTACATTCTCTGATTATATTAAGGCTTCACTCCTTCACTGGTTTCTTGTTTGGATACCATATGAAAGGTGCATTTTTTTTGATGCTTACGTTGCAAATAAAATTTGCCTCAGAGTAATCATCTGATTTAATATTTCATAGTCCTTAAGGACATACATTTTGGCATCAAATAGTCTAGATTTCATTCCTGACCCTGTCACTTTCTAGTTCTGTGACACTGAACAAGTTGAACTGAACCTCAGTTTCCTTGTCTTTAAAAAGGAGAGACTATTAGTAATACCTGTCTCACAGGGTTGTTGAACAGATTGAGTGAAAAATGCATTTAAAGGACTTAAACTATATTCTCTGGTACATAGTAATGTTAAAATTATGACCTCTGATAAAGAGGCGTGACTGCCTAGTAAAAGGTGTACCTTTATTTCACCTCCAACCCCCAACCACATGGTATTTGCAGTTAGGTGAATGAATAACTGTCTTGAAAAGGGTAGTGACATATGCGTATATAGTCTGTAGAGCAATCTTAGTACTGAGATTTTTTTTTTTTTAAAGATTTTATTTACTTATTTGTCAGAGAGAGAGAGCACAAGTAGGAGGAACAGCAGAGGGAGAGGGAGAAGCAGGCTCCTCACTGAGCAGGGAGCCCCAGGACCCTGGGATCATGACCTGAGCCGAAGACAGAGGCTTAACTGACTGAGCCACCCAGGTGTCCCCTGATACTGGTTTTAAACTAGGCTTTGCCCTTGTTGGGTGAGCTTGGATATGGGAACCTCCTAAACTTCTGCTCTTTCAACTGTAGTAGGAGAGGTATGAACCATGTTAGCTGTCTGTAAGGGTTAAAGTATTTGTTGCTATGAGGAAGGTATAAATAATGTGATTGTTGAGGAGAAATATCTTTCATGTTGGAAGAAAGATCAAGAGAAGCATTGTGGAGGATACAGCATTTGACCTAAAAAAATTGGCCACATAGAGAAGAATGGGGAGAAAAAGGTAATTTCAGGTAGAGGGACAAATTGGCAGAGACATGCAGCCTATGTGCTAAACATTGTACAAGTTACATTTACACATGTTCTGACTGGATCCATTCACTAACCCTCTGCTTCACAGACTGATGGCTGAAGCTCATCTCAGAACGGTTCAGTAACTTTTCCAAGGTCCCCAGCTGCTTGAGCTGGGAGTTGAATCCAAGTCTGACCGATTCCAGTGGTCATACTCTTCCCACTAAACTTGATTTGCTTCCAAATACAGGTGGCTAATTTGTACTAAGGGTAAAGGGGATTTGTGGGAAATAAATTGGGAGAAGTTGGAACCACATTACTGAGGTCTTTGAGTAGTATGCTAAGGAGTTTGGGCCTTATCTGGCAGGCAGTGGAAATCACTAAAGGTTATTGAGCAACAATAGTGGTAGTGAGACTGTTAATTTAGGAAGATTAACTCAGTAGCGCAGAGTAGAATAGATGGCAGTTCAGTGATATTTCAGGTGACAAGGTTGTTAAGGCAGCTCATGTTAACCAGGTAGGAAAATGAGCATGAACAAGGAGGTAGCGCTGGAAATAGGGAATATGAGGGAAGTTGAGAAAGTCTAATTGTCAAATGACTGGGTATGTGGGAGGAATAGTTGCATCAGAATTACTGTGTGACTAGGAGGATGGTGATACACCTGGGAATGGAAAGAAGAGATTTAGATTTAGGTTTGGAACATAGTGAGTTGAAGACGCTGGTAAGCACAGTGATGTGTCTTTTGAGGATAGCTTTACAAAATGATTACTGTGCTGGGTATTCTCTTTTTGCCCCTCCTGGCCCACTCTCCACTTTTCTCTTTCTTGTGTTCTTGGGAGCTTGATTTTTTTTTTTTAAGATTGTATTTATTTATTTGAGAGAGCGAGAGCCAGAGCCAGAGCGAGGTGAAGGGTAGAGGGAGAAGCAGACTCCCCGCTAAGCAGGGAGCCTGATGCAGGGCTCGATCCTGGGACTCCAGGATCATGACCTGAGCCCTTGAAGGCAGATGCTTAACCGACTGAGCCACCCAGGTGCCCTGGGAGCTTGATTCTTAAAGAACTGCATATTTCTTTGGCTTCTCTTTTGGGTTTAGGCAGTAGGAGAAACCAGCAAGAGATCTTAAGGGTGAGAGAAAGGCGAGGTGCATGTATTTGTACCTCCTGTTCCCCAAATGCACATACTCAGCAAACAGGTTTTCAGTGGCCACAACTCTGTTCCAATGGCCCTCTCTTACAGCTCTAGGTCTTTTCTGGTTTCTGGTAACCACTCCCTCCTATAGCTACTTCAGACTTGCTATTGCTGGCCCCAAGATGTTTGTCAGACACTATTGATTTTCCCGTGCCTAAACCTTTGTAAACAACTCCTTTTATTAGCACTTCAATAACTCTGAGTGTGCCTTCTTTTATCTCTTTAGTGAAAAATTTTAAATCCCTTCCACATTTTCTAATGACTTGATATCCCAGGCACCATCACCCTTGGAGAAGACGTAGCTATTTGTAGTAAGTTACTTTCCTGTCATGAGTTTTCTCACATTGTTTGAAATTTAGTGTCTCCCTATTTCTTACTATGTTAGGTTAAATTTATGACTCTTTTGCCTGATGATTCAGCTGAAAGTAGAGTAGTGAACAAGAGACAAAAATCGCTGCCCTCAGTAGAGCTTATATTTTAGTGGAGAGAAACAATGAAACAATCAATTATATGGTGTGTTGGAAGATGATGAGTGAGTGGTATGGGAAAATTACATTAGGGAGTAGGGAGTGCTGGGACGCCCGGGTGGCTCAGTCGGTTAAGCATCTGCCTTCGGCTCAGGTCATGATCCCAGGGTCCTGGGATGAGTCCCGTGTTGGGCTCCCTGCTCAGCGGGGAGCCTGCTTCTCTCTCTGCCGGCCACTCCCTCTGCTTGTACTTGCTCTCTCTCTCTCTCTCTGACAAATAGATAAAAATCTTAAAAAAAAAATAAGAGTAGGGAGTGCTGTAAGGCAGGATGTTTGTGAAGAGAGTGCATTTTATTTTATTTATTTTTTATTTTTTTAGATTTTATTTATTTATTTGAGACAGAGAGAATGAGAGAGAGAGCACATGAGAAGGGGGAGGGTCAGAGGGAGAAGCAGGCTCCCTGCCGAGCAGGGAGCCCGATGCGGGACTCGATCCAGGGACTCCAGGATCATGACCTGAGCCGAAGGCAGTCGCTTAACCAACTGAGCCACCCAGGCGCCCAAGAGAGTGCATTTTAAAATAGGGTGGTTTAGGTGGGTCTCTCGAGAAAGTGACATTTGAGGAAAGACTTGAAGGAAATGGGTGCGTGAGCAGTGTAGATACATAGGGGAAGAGCATTCCAGGTAGAAGATTAGGAAAGCAGAAGCTCTGGGGTGGGACTGTGCCTGACGTTTTTGAGGAAAAGTAAGTTGGTCATGGTGGCTGGAAATGGAAGAGGAGCAAAGGAGTGACTGATGAGATCAGCCGGGCCAGACCATGGAGGCACTTATAAGCTGTTGTAAGGATTTTGGCTTTTACTGCATGAATGGTGAACCATTTCAGGGTTTTGAAGAGAGGAATGTCATGATTTGCCTTGAATTATAAAAGAGTCTTTGCTGGGCGCCTGGGTGGCTCAGTTGGTTAAGCCACTGCCTTCGGCTCAGGTCATGATCCTGGAGTCCCGGGATCAAGTCCCGCATCGGACTCCCTGCTCGGCGGGGAGTCTGCTTCTCCCTCTGACCCTCCCCCTTCTCATGCTCTCTCTCAAATAAATAAATAAAATCTTTAAAAAAAAAAAAAAAAAAGAGTCTTTGCTTTCCATCTTTTAGAACAGAATTCCTATTCCTTTGGTGTAGTTGGTTTCAGTGAGGGTTAATGAGGAAAGCAATGAGAGCAACTTGGCTGAAGGTGTAAAAGACCCACAAGCTCTTTAATTCTGTGTGGGGGTGTGTGTGTGTGTACACCTACATATATATATACATATGAGAGAGAGATTGATTCTTTTTGGCTGAAATGAATCTTAATTGCTGGTGGGCTGTCTTTAGAGGGGCTGCCTGCAAGATTGGCCCTTTTTGGGACACTTGGATTTAGGGAGTGTTCTTAACTGATAAGGGTGGTTCACTCTGTCTAGACTGTGCAAGCACTCTGATTTATGTTAAACACCTTTTTTCTTTCTGGGAGTCTGGAATTTTGATAAGTGGTTGGTAGTGGGTACCTATAAAACACTGAGTAATGAGTCCTTGGGCAGAGATACCACAGAGGAGAGAGCATGGTAGGGAGCAAGCATAAAGAAGCTTGTACATGGATTCCTCCAGACTCTGCCTATGTCTTTTTTTTGGTATGATTGGACTGCATATTCTTAACTGCATGGCTCTTAAACTCTAGTTGTGAGTACAACACTTAGTGTTGAGTTGAGTTCTGTGATTTCTTCTAGCTAGTCTCTCAATGTTGGGTTGGTCTTGGCAACACCAGTTACAGCCAACTTTTTTTCTTTTTTTTTTTTTAATGTAACCAATTTAAGTGGAAAACATCAATTTGTGGGTAGAAGGTGCAGTTTTGGAAAACCTATCACATTGGTCAGCCAGCTCTATTTTAAGTGGAAGTTAACTCTTCTGGGAAGTTTCTACTTTGTTCATTTCTTTTCTCTAAAAGCTCTAGGTCTTTTCATTATTGCGTCTTCTAGCAGTTTTGAGCAGCTTCTGGCAGTATTGAGCCTGGGGAGACTCCCTGCCATCATGTAAATCCTTTGTAAGCAAGTTTATAAAAAGGACTGCCTTATATTGGTCTTTAAAATGATCTAAGTGAAAGAAATTGTTGACATAGGCGCCATAAATAATTCCTTAGGGAGAAAAGAAGTATAACTATTAGAAGCAACAGCATCCTATGACAGATGTAGTTATGTCAGTATGTTAGAAGGATCACATTTTGTTTGCTTGTAAAGTCTCTGCAGTGAAATGTGTAGCAAGCTGGTCTGATTTAATGACTTCATATCACTCCCTTGGGAAGGAAGTTATTCTGTCCTGATCTTGTAAAAAGAAGATTTTGATACAGAGAAGATGAGACTTGGGTCACAGAAGGGAGATTGTGGCAAAAATGCCCATGTGACATCTCTCTTCTCAATCTCTACTTTCTTTCTGACTTCAGAGTCACAGCTGGTTGCCCTTAAATCTCCGGATCCATATAGCTATGCGCTTGAAAGCTTTTATTTTCAATTGGCAGAACTGTTTGTTTGCCACCTTCCAATTGATTTTAACCACAGTTTTGGACTTTCATAGTTGAAATTGCAAGACAGTAACTTATCTATAGGCTGGGAAAGATGATGAATGAGGAAGGCAAATATGGATGTATTTAGTAAGAACCATGAAATTATTCATATCCTTTGGCTCTAGTACTCTAATACTAGGAATTTAACCTAAGAAAAAAATGAAAACAGTTTTTGCACGAAGATGGTTATTATAACATTGTCTATAGCAAGAGATTAAAAACTAAAAATGTTAAACATTAGGGAAATGTTTACTAAATAGTGCTCTGTGAAAGGTGAAATGTTAAAAACCTGGTGTCCATCAACAGGTGAATGGATAAACAAAATGTGGTGTATACATACGATGGAATATTATTTAGCTATAAAAAGGAATGAAATTCTGATACATATTACAACATGGGTGAACCTTGAAAACATTATGCTAAATGAAATAAGCCAGACACAGAAGGACAACTGTATGATTGCACTTCTATGAGGTCTCTAGAATAGGCAAATTCATAGAGACAGAAAGTAAGATGGAGATTACCAGGGACTTGGGTGAGGAGGGAATGGAGAGTTACTGTTTAATGGAGTTTCTTTGGAAATGATGAAAAAGTTCTGGAGATGGATAATGGTGATGGTTGCACAACTTTGTGAATGTACTTAATGCCACTGAACTGTGCACTTATAATTGGTTAAAATGGTAAGTTTTATATGTATTCCACCACAATAAAAAATTATAACAAAAATATGTTGTAACATGTATTATTTAATGTGGTATAATATGTAAGTATATTAAAGTAGGATTAAACCAACCTTTTATTTTTTAAAATTTTAAATGAAGTCATGAGAAACTGAAATTATCTAGTTGGAACTATTTACATTTATGAATACCTTTTTTAAAGCTCCACAGAATTACTTACTCAATGTGCCACTTTATTTCTGTTCCTTTTGCCCTCCCCCCTCCCCCAAACTGAAAGTTGTGTTCTCCTCCACTGAGTTCCCATAGTTCCTTTTCTGCACCTCTCTGGTTTTTTTGTTTGTTTGTTTGTTTGTTTTTACCACTATTTATATGTGTCCGTGTGTAATTTCCCCAACCAGCTTGTAAGCTCTTTGGCATTCTGTTCATGTAGGATTTGTGTTGTAGCTCCCTGGTAAACCCATTGCATAGACAAAGTAAGATAGTCAGAGATTGTAGGAATGCAGTTGTAGAGAGTAGCCAGAATATTTGAACATACTTGCTCATGAGTTTTACATTATGTTAAGCGTGTGCCTGCCTCCATTCTCTGTATCTGCTAGGTGTGCAGACCTGACCTCATTCCCATACACGTCACTGTATTCTTGATTTTGGTGCTATGTCTTATCTGTATTTTACCTTTTCACGTAGAAAAGCCCAGTTTTCTTTGTACCCAGGAAGGAAAGAACCAGAAAAGTGAGACAGGAGCAGCAGTTAGAGGGCCGTGCAGTAAATTTAAAGTTACAACCAACTATGAAAAAGACCGAATGTTCTGTGAAGGAGCATATTCTTCACCCCCGCCCCTTTTTAAGCCATTCGGGGTAGTAATTGGGTCTTGCTTTTGTTATGAAGAGAAGTACGTATTTACCAGCAGAGGGCACCAGTTGCAGATTCACGACTGGAGAGAGGAAGGAATTTTTAGAAGATCCTGAAAAGATGAGTGTTTGCAATGTACTTACCTGTGTGAAGCACCCTGCTTGCTGCTATAGTTGGTCTGGTTTTTCTTGGAAAAACCAGGTTTTTGGGGTCCGGTGGTGTGCCTCTAGCTTTCCCCAAGACCAGTGTTTGGTTAAGCCTGATTAGTAAGCTAAGGGACCAGAGGAGTCTAGAGTGAAGGACTTTATAATAGTAGGTGTTTGGAAGCATTGGATACCAGCCTGTATTAATATCTTTAGAGGGTTCAAATGCTGTTGTTCCCCATCTCCAGGTGAGGTGGAAGGCAGGCATTAGGCCAGGCATCTGAGAATCTGGTTCCACATCCCACTTAGCTTCCTACTTGCCTGGGTGATCTTGAGCCAGTTGCTTTCTTTCTCTCAGCCTCAGTTGGCTTATCTCTAAAATGGAGGTAGTTCCTGCTGTGTACAGTAGTTAGTAGTGGGATTTGAGGTCAGGCAGACCTGGGTTCGAACCTGTGGGGCCATGGTCAAGGGTCATTTAACTCTCAGACCCTTTGTTTCCTCACTTGTATGTATGTATGTATGTATGTTCGTTCTGGTGGAGCTTATATTTATGATTACTTTTAAAAATAACTTTTTTTATACCTATTGATCCCTTCACCCATTTCTCTTTCCCCCAACTCCTGCTTCTGGCAACGACCAATCTGTTCTCTGTATTTATGAGCTTGCTTGCTTGTTTTATTTTTAGATTCCACATGTAAGGGAGATCATATGGTATCTGTCTTTCTCCATCTGATTTATTTCACTTGTCACAGTGCCCTTGAGGTCCACCCATGTCACAAATGGCAAGATCTCAATTTTTTATGGCTGAATAATATTTCATTGTATATATACATACACGAGAATTTCTTTATGCATTCATCCATTGATGGACACTTAGGTTGTTTCCGTACCTTGGCTATTGTAAATAATGGTGCATTGAACATGGGGATACAGATACGTAGATATCTTTTTGAGTTAGTGTTTTTATTTTCTTCAGAAGTGTAATTGGTGGACATATGGTAGTTCCATTTTTGATTTTTTGAGGAGCATCCATACTGTTTGCCATGGTGTCTATACCAATTTACATTCCCACCAACAGTGAATAAGGGTTCCTTTTTTTCCACATTCTCACCAACCGTTGTTATTTCTTGTCTTTTTGATACTTGCCATCCTAACAGGTGTGAGGTGATATCTCATTGTGATTTTGATTTGCATTTCCCTGATGATGAGTGATTTTGAGCATATTTTCATGTACCTTTTGGCCTTTTGTATGCCTTCCTTAGAAAAATCCTTTTCACATCCTCTACCCATTTTTAAATTGGATTGTTAGGGGCACCTGGGTGGCTCAGTCGTTAAGCACCTGCCTTCAGCTCAGGTCATGATCCCGGGGTCCTGGGATCGAGCCCCACATCGGGCTCCCTGCTCATTGAGGAGCCTGCTTCTCGCTCTCCCACTCCTCCTGCTTGTGTTCCCTCTCTCGCTTTGTCTCTGTCAAATAAATAAATAAAATCTTAAAAAAAAATAAATTGGATTGTTAGTTTATTTGCCATTGAGTTCTATGAATTCTTCATTATTTTGGGTATTAGCCCCTTATCAGATGATCTGAAAATATTTTCTCCCATTCAGTAGGTTGCCTTTTTATTTTGTTGACTGTTTCCTTTGCTGTGCAGAAGCATTTTAGTATGGTATAGTCACATTTATTTTTGCTTTAGGTGTCAGATTTTTTAAAGATTTAATTAATTAATTAATTAATTTTAAAGGGAGAGAGAGAGTGTGAGTGAGAGTGCAGGCAGGGGCAGAGAGGGAGAGAGAGGATCCCAAGCGACTCCACGCCAAGCATTGATCCTGAGGAGGGCTCGATCCCTCGATCCCATGATCCCTCGATCCCTTGATCCCTCGAGCATGACTTGAGCCGAAATCAAGAGTTGGATGTTCAACCAGCTGAGCCATCCAGGTGCCCCTTTGGTGTCAGATTTTAAAAAAATCATTGCCAAGACTTGTATCAAGGAGCTTACTGATCATTTTGTCTTCCAGGAGTTTTATGATTTCAGGTCTTACATTCAAGTTTTTAATCCATTTTGAGTTGATTTTTTGTGGATGGTGTCAGATACTGGTCTAGTTTTATTCTTTTGCATATGGTTGTCCCGTTTTCTCAACACCAAAGTTTATCAAGGGACTGTCCTTTTCCCATTCTATGTTCTTGACTCTGTTATAAGTTAATTGACCGTATATACATGGGCTTATTTCTAGGCCCTCTATTCTGTTCTCTTGGTTTATATGTCTGTTTTTAATGCCAGTACCATATTGTTTTAATTACTAAAGCTTTTATAATATAGTTAGAAATCAGGGAGCATGATGCTTCCAGCTTTGTTCTGTCTCAAGATTACTTTCCTTATTTGGGGTATTTTGTAGTTCCACACACAATTTAGGATCATTTGTTCTATTTCTTTGAAAAATGCCATTGGGATTTTCATAGGTATTGCATTGAATCTGTAGATTGCTTCAGGTAGTATGGACATTTTAATGATATTAGTTCTTCAAATCTGTGAGCATGGAATATCTTTCCATTTGGTTGTATTTTTTAAAATTGCTTTTGTTAATATCTTATGGTTTTCAGTATATAGGCCTTTCACCTCCTTGGTTTAATTTATTCCTAGGTTATTTCTTTTTGGATGCAGTTGTAAATGGGATAGTTGTTTTTATTTCTCTTTCTGATAGTTCATTATTAGTATATAGAAATGCAATAGATTTTTGTATATTGATTTTCTCTTCCTGCAACTTTATTGAATTTGTTTATTATAACAGAGGGAGGAACTCTTCCAAACTTATTTTATGAGGGCAGAATTACCCTGATACTAAAACCAGACAAGGATGCCACAAGAAAATTAGAGGCCAGTATCCCTGATGAACATAGATGCAAAAATACTGAACAAAATATTAGGAAACCGAAGTCAACAATACATTAAAAGGATCATACATTGTGATCAAGTGGGATTTATTCCAGGGTTGCAAGTATAGTTCAACATCTGCAAATCAGTCAGTGTGATACCCCACATCATCAAAGTGAAGGATAAAAATTATATGATCATTTCAATAGATGCAGAAAAAACATTTGCCAAAATTCAATGTCCATTTATGATAAAAACTCCACAAATTATATATATAGAAGAAATATACCTAAACATGATAAAGGCCATAAATGCCAAGCCTACAACTAACATCATACTCCATGGTGAAAAGCTGAAAACTTTTCCTTTAAGATCAGGAACAAAACAAGATGTCCACTCTCACCACTTTTATTCAACATAGTACTAGAAGTCCTAGTCACAGCACTCAGACGAGAAAAAGAAATAAAAGGGATTGAAATTGGAAAGGAAGAAGTAAAACTGTCACTATTTGCAGATGAGATGGTATTATATGTAGAAAACTCTAAAGTCTCCATCAAAAAACTGAATTAATAAATTCAGTAAAGTTGCAAGGTATGAAATCCATCTACAAAAGTCTGTTGTGTTTCTGTACACCTCACATTTAAAACAGGGATAATGGTTCATTCTCACAGGTTTGCTGTGATGATTAAATGAGAAGGGTACCTATAAAGCCTTGAGTACAGAGTCTGGTCCAGAGTAAATTGTCCAGGGTTGGAAGCTGCTATTACTTTTCAGGGCATGTAATCTTAAGTCAAAGGTGTTGAGGGACATGAAGCACATTGTAAGCTTTAAAGTGAGACGCAAGTGCCATGTGTGATTATATTCTTGGAACTCTTCAGGACATGGGTTCTTCCACCTTCAGAGAAGGAGTCCTGAGGAAAGCCAGGTATTCCTTGGGATAAGGTGCTGTTCTGTTTACCTTTTGACCTTTTTAGTCTTCAAGTTCCTTTTCAGTTTCTGCTTGGCTTCCTGAGGGCAGTGAGAGCAGCTCAAGGGGGAATCTACTCCTCAGGTGGTCCCGAATCTCAGGGGAAGTTCTGGTGATACCGGTGTGGGTGGGCCTTAATTTAGCTCTGGTTTTGCTTAGCTCTTGGTGGCCTGTTGGTAGTAGGGATCATTGGAGTTGTGGACATGGCTCCAGGGGAGGCCTGGGTCCATGTTTCTGGCACAGGGTACCTTGGCAGACTTTCTTCTTGACCTCAGAGCCAAAGACTCATAGAGTTGTAGTTTGGTAACGTCAGCATAGGCCATGAAATGAACCACCACTAATGGTTCCTGGGTGCTCATTGCAGGCAGGGCCGTCTGCTGAGTGCTCTATATACTTTCTTACTGAGACCTCAGGACCCTCAGGGGTCGGTACTATTATTGTCTTCTTTTCGCACTTGAGGAAATTGAGACTTAAAAAGTAGTTTGCCAAGGGTCATGTTTCTGGTAAGTACATTTGGATCCTGGTCTTTCTCATTCTGATGGTTTGAGCTCTTTTCGTTGTTCTAAATGCATGAGAGTCACCTGTGAAGTTCATTGAAATTCCTGTAGGTTTGAGGTTTTTTGTTTTCTGTAGTCTGTTTCCCCTGATTTATTGAGGTATAATTGACATAAGATAAAATTCACCCATTTTAAGTGTCTGGTTTGATGAAACAGTAGTTGTATACAGTCACCTAAGTATCACTGTGCTCAAGATGTGGAACATTTCTGTAACCCTGAGAAGTTTCACTGTCCCTTTTGACCCCGTGATGTGTACAGTTTTAACCATCTAGGCAGATGGTTCTAACACGCGGGGAGGCGTGGGACCACTGTACTGGGTTATGGTGCGTGCAAATGTGAGAAACTGAATGCCTGGAGAAGGAGGGTAAAAGTGACAAAAGAAAAAAGATACTTAAAAGAATGGATGGCTTATCAAAAAGAATGGAATCTTGCCATTTGCAGCGACGTGGATGGAACTAGAGGGTATTATGGTAAGCGAAGTAAGTCAGAGAAATACAATTATCATATGATCTCACTCGTATGTGGAGTTTAAGAAAGAAGGCAGAGGATCATAGGGGAAGAGAGGAAAAAATAAAACAGGATGAAATCAGCGAGGGAGACAAACCCTAGGAGACTCTTAATCACAGGAAACAAACTGAGGGTTGCTGGAAGGAAGGTGGGTGGGGATGGGGTAAATGGGCGATGGACATTAAGGAGGGCACGTGATGGAATGAGCACCTGGTGTTGTAGGCAACTGATGAATCACTGACCTCTGCCTCTGGAACCAATAATAAATTATATGTTAATTAATTGAATTTAAATTAAAAAATAAATAAGAAAAAAAAAACCAGTTGGCTTTACTGTCTCTAGATAAGCTATGCTGTACTGGCTCCTTGGGGAGAGATGGAGTGTGGAGAAAAGAACTTTGTAGACCAAACCCAGTTAAAAAAAACAAAAACAAAAACCAGTTTCTTTTACTCACGTAGTTTCTTCCTGAGCCACATAAAGCTGAAGAATTCTGCACAAACTTGGTGTGGATGGCTAGGTTGATTGCTTTGGGATGGAGAGTTGGGGCCACTGGGTACTATTGGTAAACTGTGGAAGAAGCCTTGGGTGTGGGAAGGAGGGCTGGGAAGTGGGGTCAGACAGTACTGCTGGTCAGTCCAAGGATGGGACCTCTTCCTCCAGGCAGACACCTCTCTGGTTCCGTCGATTTTCCTCTGCCACAAGAATCCAGTTAGTATTTCTTCTTCATCTGAAGTTCAGGCAGGAAAATTAGCCTAAAGCAAATGAGTTCAGGCTGTGGCCCAGAGAACATTTGGGTAATAAAGTAGAAAATGGAAAATGTAGCTCTGAAGTGAGAGACGATTAGGGCAGAACTTTGTGTGAGGAATCCAGAGACTTTGATTCTTGACTCAGCTCTGCCCCTGGTTTTGCTCGATGACCTTCCCTGAGTGTTCTCTGTTCCCGGTACCTCCGTGGATAGAGCGAGTGGTTAATGAAGTGTGTAGGTGGTAGTAGTATGGTGTCAGCACAGACACCGTAGTGACACTGGTTAGGTTAGCACAGCTAAAGTAGGTTGCAAAGGCAATGCTGTGAAGTTTTTATACTGGCTGTCAAATAAAATCTGTATATCCTCAGCCTTAAGTAGTTCCTTTTCTGACCTTTTTCTTTTCTCTCTGGTTTGTTAGATGTGACATTTCCCCCCCGTTCCTGTATGGTGAAGTGGTGAATGAGGGTATAAGGTCATAAAAGAGAGACTTAGCTTAGTCTCATGTCCCTTTTATGAATCACCCAGTTGTCTTCCTGGTGGATGCCTGCACTCTGGCACGGATTCTGGGATTCAGTTTCCTTATTTGTGGTGTTGGGCTTCTCCTGGTCCCTGTGATTCACCTCAAGAGGAAATATCTGGAGCAGAGCAATAAGGCTGATTAGAGGAGGAAGGGACAGAGGGAGAAAGATACGAGGGGTATTGTTATGGAGAAGAAGTGGCGATCCGGGGCTGGAGGATGTAAATAAAATAACCCAGGCGTCTTCTCATTTGAGAGAGTTGGGGTAGTGCTCCCATCTCAGAGGACCCTGAGGGCCCGTGGGAGGTAATCTTTGAGAATAACACCCTGCCAGTCTGAGTTCAGGGAGGCTATATAAAGTTTCAGTGACTCCTCCTAGTTTCTGTTACCTCAGTGTCCCCCCACACCCTGTTCCACTGTTTCAAGGCTTTGTAGCAGTGAAGAAATTGAACAGGTCCAAATGATAACAGTCGTGGATTTAATGATCATCTCTCCCACTTTCATCCTCCCTGAAGCCCCCTACAAAATATTAGAGGCCAGTAAAAACTTCTTCTTAAGCATTCTCAGATGAACAAGAAAAATGGAACATTTCAGACATTTTCAGAATCATGTGATTTTTAGAGCTGAAAGGGACTCTGGACTGATCCTGTGTTATGGATGAAGGGCTGAGGTTCAGAGTAGGGAGAAGACTTGCTGAAGGTCACTCAGCTTGCCAGTGGTAGGTAGTACAGATCCTGAAAAGCCCAGCTGTGACATGGATGGTTTGAGAATAGAGATTTTCATGTATGATTTTTGAGGCATTAAGGAAGCTTCTGAACCCATTTCTGTGGCTAACCAATCACCAGTGGCTGATTGCTTCGGTTTCCTCTGAGCCTCTTGGCTATGGCTAGGAGACACAGACTGGCCTTGTGCCTTCCCAAGATGATGCTTTAGAGTTAAGTAAGTTTAAATTGAGGCTCAGCAGCTGGAGATTACAGGGTATGAGAGATCTTTGGCTGGAGATGGGGGTTCGGTGGGAGACTTATTAGTTGGAGCCACAGCTGAAGTTAAATTTCAGTGCTTTAGGAAGATATTTTAGGGTTGTGCTATGAAATTTGTGGTCTTTCAGTATGGGGTAGGGAAATCAATGTGTGCAGTATTCATTGTCATTCCTTTGCTGCAATAGTCTTTGGCCCCTTGAGGCAAAAGAGCGTTTGTTTCAGTTTCACCTCTGTCTCCTGTTCTCTTTATAAAATTTCTCTCCGCATTCTCAGTTCTATCCGGCTCTTTTCCCCCTAACTTCTCTCCATCTGTCAGACTCTCAGAGCTACCGGAGATTTTGTGAGGCAGAATTGGAACGTGAGCTGTGACCTACAAGCCAATTTCCCCAGGTGGATAAACTCCACTACAAGCCACAGAGGGGCCTCCTCATTCCAGCGATCTGGCCGGGCTGACGGACTTGTAGCCTATGGGGGCTGGGGAGGGGGCGGGGGCCAGTATTCTTGGGCTGGTGAGGAACTGCCTGAACCTTTGCAGGATGGGCGCAGGAGGCGGGAGCCCCCGGGGTGGGCTAGTCGCCTGAGCTGGGGATGCCTGGGCAGATGTGGAGGCAGCTGGAAAGGTGGCACCGCATTTGGGTCGCTGGAGCTGCGCTGTTCCTAGGAGACCGAGGAGCGGCAAGCCTGCGGGGGAGGGGGAGCAAGTGGGTTGCTGCTTTTAGCTGCTGAAAGGGCTGCAGGGAGCTCTGGGTAAGACATTTTCTGCTGCTGCTGCTTCTGCGGTAGAAGCTGCTGGGAGTAAGTCAGAGGAAGGAGGATCGAGAGGGAGGAGGCTTCGTTTGCAGCCATGCTGAATCACTGTTGCTGATCAGATCTCCTGTTGGTTGGCCGGGATATCGGAGAACAGAGCTAGGATCTCCGGGTGCATGCACAGTTCAGCGGCTGCCACCCCGGCTGGGCCTCGCACAATGGAGGGTGAAAGGTATGTATGTATTAAATGTGTGTTGGGGTGTGTGTGTGTGTGTGTGTGTGAACGTGTGCTTGTGGTGCAGCTTCCAGCTTTTGTATCTGCATTGGCGAGGCAGGGTCGGAAGACCTGGCCACACTGATGGATCCCAGTGGGTGGCAGAGTCAGAGCAGGGAAGCCCCCTTTTCCAGAGATCTGGCTTCTGCCAAGGCAGTTCTGGGTTTGCTGGGCATTGGAGCCCCCTGAAAGAAGGGACTTCCTGGCTGGTGTTTGGGTATAGTTTTGCATGGGCTGGATCAGGATTGCCTTTCTCAGGCTGTTTCAAGGAGGCGTTTCCCTTTCTTGGGTACTTTCTGGGAATGGTTTTTCTTTGGTGGGGGGTTCCTGATGTCACAGCAGGGCTGGCCTGGCATGGACTGCTTACATTTTCACACCGAGGTGCTCAAATCTTAAGCGTGCTGTGCTCATGTCTATCCTAAAAGGATGTGTGTGTGTGTGTGTGTGTGTGTGTGTGTGCGCTTGTATACACGCACAAGTTCAAATAAGAAGGAGAGAAACCCATTCAGATGACACTTGCTCTGAACTGACTTTCATTTTCATTGAAAAGTTTATGAATGATACTGGAATGTATGTGCTTTAGAGAAACTCTTGCTTCTTCTGTCAGGGATTCCTTATGAAATAGGAAATCCACATAAGGGAATTTAAGTACTTCTGCTGAGCTGGATCTAACTAGCAAGAGTTTATTTTCTGGCAGGCACGTGCATGTACGTTTTAAACTATTATCTGAGGGACCTGATTCTTCTATTTTGGAGGTGCTTGATGCAGTGTGGGGGCGGGTCATTCCTCTGCTAAAACGTCTCCTGTTGTGTCAGCCTCTTCGTTCTGTGCATCTGCGGCTGGCGGAGAACAAGGCTTGCCATTTTCCTTGAGGTGGGGCGACGGCAGGCGGCATCAGGCAGGGAGGGGTCAGGTGAGGCAGTGCACCACTGGGCGGGGGGGCGCTGCTCTGAGTGGCCCGGTTTTGATGCAGATGATAACTGGCTGGTGAGATGATGACCATTCACCTAACTCAGCACACTTTCCTTGGCACATACTGTCCCGGAGTCTGCATCTCACGGGGCAGGGTGATGCCATTAAACATCTCTAGACCCTGTTAGAATTGGCACGGTGGTTGGGTGTCTTCCTGCCTGAAGAGGCCCCAGAGACTGCGTTTCTTGCTGTGACTCCCACAGGAAGAGTCTGGGACTTCTAGCCTGAGTGTGCTGCAGATGCAGCTTTTCCCTCAGTGCTGTCTGCAACAGGAGCTTAGATGTTGGACTCCATTTGGCCTGCTGGGCAGCAGAGCATCTGGAGCCCTGTCTTCTAGGCTGGGCACAGAGGTGCGTAGTGTCCTCACCTCCTGTTGGTCTGATAGCTAGCAGAAGGGCAGGGGTGATGTGAATGGCGCTTTGGAGATTCTGGATCAGGCCGATTTACTTGACCGGTGGCATGTCGGTCCCGAAAGGTCCTTGTGAGTCGAGCAGCAGCAGATCAGAGTACAGCTTCCTGAGCATTTTGGGGCATCTACTGTGTTCCTGTTCTCTTTTCAGAAATGTAATGAGCCTTTGCCCTCTAGGAGATCTCTTGTTTTTCGGCACTCTGGTGCCTCTCTGCTGGGATGGCTGATGTCCTGGCCTTTATGTCCCCTGGATTTTGTTTTTCCCTTACTGGAGGCAGAGAGTAGGCAAGCAATCCAAACTGAGCAGCTTCCAGTGTTTACCACGTCACCCATCTCGCTACCTTTTGTTCCCAGCTTGCCATGTCAGGCATTCACGTCTTCTGAAATCTGGCCCCGTCTGCGTTCCCTCTGCTCGCCCATACCCCCGCCGAGTGATGTTCTGGTCTCTTTTGTGACCACACATCCTATACTGCTCTGTCTGGTCCCAGATCCTTTGTTCTTGGAGTTCCTTTTACCTGGAATGCCTTTCCCTTCTTCTTTTCCAAGTTATCCATCTAACAAGGCTGTTTTAAAACCCTACTTTGTGTTGATAACCTCCGCTTTTCTAGTTTGAGGTGATGTTCTTCTGAATTCTAGTCTCTCCAGTTTGTAGCCATAGTTGGATGCTGAATCATAGCCCCCCCTCCCCACCCCCGATGTTTTTCTGCTTTTGTTTCGTGTATCTGACAAGTCCCCGGGCTCAGAGACAGGTCCTCAAGGTTAAGGACTGTGTCCGTACCTCTGAATACTCCTTACTCATTGCTGTGCAGCTGCATGCATAGTAGGTGCCGCATAATTATTTGGCAATTAGCTGATAACTTTTGAGGGGAAAGTCTGATAACTAAGAAGAAAGTTGGTGAGAGATGAGATTGAAACCTTTGGCCAATAGGTTCATCTCTGGCTATCGGCCTTATTATCTCAGCACGGGTCATTGACCCAGTGGAATGCTTTGTAGGCGGAGAACAGGGGAAGCGGCCTTGTTTTACAAGTTACCTGGGAAACCCAGACACCCCCCCCCCCCCCGACCCCCGCCCTCAGAAGCTGAAGGACTGGCCTAGGATCACATGTCAAACCTCCAGCGACTGGAGGAATCCTGAATCTGTGCTTGTTCCACACTTAACCTGCTACAGCTTAATTGGGGCTGTTTTTAAGCATTAACATTTTTCAGCCAAGAGATTTTTAACGAACAATTTTCTTTCTTTGCCATGAGGGTATGAAAATAACTTCTCCCTTAAAAGGCTCTTAATCGAAAGCATGGGATTTAGAATAACATAGACCTTGCCGTGAATCTGCTTTATAAACCGTGTGACCTTGAGTGTGTCACATTTTTTTCACAAATAATTTTTTTTTTGGTATAAAGGGAGTAATAACAGTATCTCTCATGGAGTTGTTGTCATGATCAAATGAGGTAATATGTAGAAAGCATCTAGTAAAATTTTTGTGGCACAGACTATCAGGTAAATGGTACTTGTTATCTCTGGTATTCATCTCTTGCCCTGTTGTACCCCATGACTCGTGCTGGGATTCTAACTGAAGCTTATTTTAAGGACTTTCTATATTTATCATCTGAAGCAGACTACATGAGACTTTTCCCATGAGAAAATTGGGGAGAGCTTATCAGGCCCATTCTCTTGCTTCTACCTGAACCATCCATCTCCTCATAGTGAGATACCACAGGGGCTTGGCATTTCCTCTGCTAGGTTTCCCCAGCACCTACCTTAATCCTCCTTTTTATAGATATCCCGAGGCATCTGGATGCCTTAGTAGTTTGGAATCATGAACCCGATATACTTTTGTTCAGCCAAAATCTCAAGAAGAACCTATGAATTTGCGCTCACCTTTGCTATATCCCCCAAGCTGTCCAGCTCTCTAAAGAACCTGCTGATGCTAAGATTGCCATCTCCCTTTGTGAAGAATCAGTGTTTCTTCATCAGTCAGAGGAAGATGACCCTGCCTTCTGTTCTGTGAAGGAGAAGGGTCTCTGGCTCTCAGCTACTCCAGTGATAAATTGTGTGTGTATATGGGCCTCTGTGTTTGTAGAGCAGATAGTGAAAATGGCAAGTGCTCTTGCCATTAGGATTTTGTTTCAGTTCTCAAAATCAGCCTTGTGGGCTAAGCAGCCTTATTTATACTCCAGAGATGGATGGTGGTGATAGTTGCACAACAGCATGAATGTACTTAATGCCACTGAATACACTTAAAAGTGGTTAAAATGGAAAATGTCATGTTATATATATTGCCACAATTAAAAAAATTATTTTCCAGGGGTGCCTGGCTGGCTCAGTCGGTAGAGCATGCGACTCTTGATCTCGGGGTTATGAGTTTGAGCCCCCCATTGGGTATAGAGATTACTTAAAAATAAAATCTTATAAAATTTTTTTTCCAGGCACATATCTGTAAGACTTGCAGAGAACAACAACTTTGGGAAGAAGCATCATAAAAAGGGGGAGTTAGTTGTCCATTTTTCTTAAAATCATGGTTTTCTTCATCAGAAGCAATGGGGTGCACCTGCTTGAGAGGGGCACCATGTGCCCAGCACTATGACATGATTTGGTGGGAGCAGTTCCCAGGAGAATGGTTCATCCTTACTAAGGAAAACTTGTTCTGGACTTCAGGGAGCTTCAGAGCCAGAAGAGCTTTTTTTTCACCCTTGATCGATGAAGAGAAAGATCATATTTCTTGCGAAGACATGACTTAGCTGATATTCTCCAAATGCTGAGTTTTGCATTGCCAGGTAAAATGCTAGCAAGACCCGGGGAAGAGCCAATACTAAGCACTCTCACCTTTTCTCTCTTCCCATGGCATGTCCTTGAGTCCTTTCCCATCCCGAGTAGTCATGGATAGAAACTTTTGTAGACATTTTTGGGCATCACTGCTGCCTGAAGCAGATGTGCATTTCAACCATGGTAATTGAAAGCAAATTTTCCATTTTGAAAATATTGGCAAAGTAAGGTTTTTAACTGCAAAAAACAAAGTCAGTGAAGCCACTTGATTTCCCCATATCCAGATTTGGGTTTTCAGGATTTTGCTTGCTAGGTTTTAGATTGTTCAGACAGAGGCAGGCAAGAACATTTTGGGGTAAGTTTTCTAAAGCGAGTACTTTATTTGATGAAATTCACCATTGTAGAAGTGACCTAGTTCTTTTCAGTTGCTGGATGAACCCTAAAACTAGGTTAGACTGAAAAGAGCATTAATAAACAATAAAAAATAACTTGAACATACCTTATTCTTAGACTTTTTCCCGTTCAACAAGTTCAGTTGTTCTTAAGCTAGACATCTGTAACTTTTGATCATTTATGAGGATTTTCAAACTCTCAGCACAACTCTCCTGGACTTTTCTTTTTAACTTATGAAAGTCTGTCATAGCCTCTATCAAAACCACACGCCTGGAAGAGCTCAGCTCTCCTGTTCAACCCGAGTAGAAGCTTGGCTCCCCAAATGCCACATAACAAGGGGTGTTTTTCTCTTAGTCTTCCTCTCTCTTTGTCTCATTCTGCCTGAACACAAGTGTTTCTCTTGTGTTTTACATTTTTACACAGCCCATGCAAGAGACACCCCCCTCCCCCGCCCGAACCGCCACCCCCGCCCTGGGTTTTGAAGGAAACTGCCTATGAATTGGGCTCTTAGGAATGTGATTAGCAACATACCTATTCTTGAGCTGGTTTAGCAAGGAGCACATCGTAGGAAGGGCAGCAGCTGCTCGCCAGCTTTGACAAATCACGATGGACTTAGGTGAAGGCTCCAAGTTCAGCACCATTAATGGTATCAACTCTAATACACACGGCAGTTTGCCTGCAGTCAGTGGAGTGAAGCAGTGCTATGTCACAGGTCCTGCAGGGTTCAGTCCTTTTTGTTTGGCCTGGTTGGGCTGCACAGTGAAGAATCTCAGAGAGTGGGGCATAAGGATTGAGCTCTCTCGGCCAGATAGGCTGTGGACATTGTCCCAAGTCAATGAACATTGCTGTTAGGGGCATAGGCCCTGCAGTTGGACAGACCTGGGTTTGAGTGTTAATTGTCTAAAGTAGTTACGTGGGACTTTGAGACAAGTTTTATCTCAGTGCCTAAGGAGATAATAAGGCTGCTTAATTTTTTTATAGATTCTATTAATTTATTTGACAGAGAGAGAGAGAGAGAGCACAAGCAGGGGGAGCGGCAGGCAGAGGGAGAGGGAGAGGGAGAAGCAGGCTCCCCGCCGAGCAGAGAGCCTGAAGTGGGGCTTGATCCCAGGACCCTGGGGTCATGACCTGAGGCGAAGGCAGACGCTTAACCGACCCAGCCACCCAGGAGCCCCAAGGGCTGTTCTGAAGATAAAACGAGATCATGGAGTCAACGTGCTTTACCATATTATCAGCTTTAGTAAATGCTGTTATTAATTGTGAGCCAGGAGCTATAGCTTACAATGCACATCTTCCATGTGTCCATGTGGGCTGTTGCAGGGTGCTGTGAACAGAGGCGGCACCACTGAAAGGGTATGAAGAATAATGGGGCTTTATAGCGGCCCATGTGTAGGTGGTGGTTCTTAATGCTAGGACTGCACAGTCTAGTCCTGACTCCTGCTGCCTGGACATCTTCAAGTGACAGGTCCTTTATTAGCCCAGAGGTAGAAATTTAAATTTGGTGATTTTGGCCTTGAACTTTAAGATTGGGATACCTGCTAGATCTGTAGTTGGCCCAGAGCCCTGGAGATACAGAAACCCTGTTTTGTCACTGGCCCACTGCTGCCCAGACTTGGAGAAGCAGAGTCATGCTGATGAACTCTTCATGAGAACTGAAAGTACAACAGCCAGAATGGCACTTTATTAATTTGCAGTGAAGATGACTGGCAAGATGTTCCTGAGGGCCTGCTACCGCTTCCTCGCTTCCTTCTTGGAGGAGGACCAAATTGATCAAAGGCTGCATAGTGAGCTAGGGACTGAGTTATGGCATTCGAATGTTTACAGGCTTCAAGCTTTGTAACACGGATCCGACCTGAGGCTGAACCAGGTCAGACCATGATGATTAAATCATCTCTTTCCTAGATAGTGTGCGATGAGCTTGACAAGGGGCTTTCTCTGTCTGATTCTTGTTTTTCAGTTTCCCTTTCTAAACGAACCTTTCTTTGTTGGGGATTTTAGCGATTTGACATAGTCTTACTCTGACTCAGAGCAAGTTTTGCCTTCTTTAGGTGACTTGGCCTCTCTTTATTCTCTCTCTTCTGTAGCTTGAACATAATGTGCTTGGACTCTTTTTATGTGCCCAGCGTCAGCCCACACTCTCTGACCTTCCTTTGCGTCTCTTGAAGACTTTCAGAGGGGATGCAGTTCCTAATGCTCAGCTCAGCAGCATTTCTCGGTCTCCCCTTTCCTCTCCTCCACACTCTCTCATACCCTAGATCCTCTGGAGCTCCTCATTTGGCAGATCCCCCGAACTCCCTGCACATCCGACCGGCTCAGAGCTGCTAACATGCTTTCTATAGAAGTGTCCTCTCTTTTCTATTCTTTGTATGAATTTTCCTCAGGAATGAAAAGAGCCTAAGAACTGACACAGTAAGTAACCACCCTTCTTGCTTTCTTCCCTCTTCTCTAGTTGATGATGCCTCTCTCTCCCTGCATCCTCTTTATTCCGTATCACCAATGCAGGGGACTAGACTAGCTAAGAAAGAACCCCACCCCCTTCTATGGGGGTACAAAGAGGGGAAGTTGAGAGGGACAAAGCCATAATTATTTTAATGAGGAAAAGTGAGGAAAGATTGGAATAGTTGGTAGTTATACCTTATTCACTCACCTATCCAATCATTTACTCAGTGGTTATTTATTGAGCACCTGCCATGTGCCAGAGGCTCAGAATACAGAGGCAAATAAGACACCATCCTGGTTCTCATGGACCTCAAAGTCTAAGGTTGGCAGTGGTGTGCTGGAACCAGCACTCACCCATTTGCAAGAGCCGCTTTTTAAATTGTCAGGAATTTTGTGAGTCATTCTATGAAGTATAGCCTTTATTAAAAATAAATTCTATAACTAAAGAATAAATTATAAACGAGTATAATAAATACCCCAAACTCATCTCTTCCCAGTTATTTTACTATGGTCTGTGCCTTTCAGATCGTGTCTCTTGTGTCTCTGTAATGGAAATACTGTATAGGAGTATAATGGTGTGCTGTTACACATCGTTTTCCAACTCTACATGTTCAGTAAGATCTGTTGTTAGCTTGAAATCTGCCATGGTGGGAGTATTGACACCATGGAAATTGGCAAATGTTACAAATCAGGGCTCTCTTCCTCGCAACTAACTGTTAAACACGTCCCAGCAACGCGCTGTGTGGGAGAGACAGAAAAGTAAGAGGTAATTACAGTATTACATGGAGGGAAGCACCGAGTACTGTGGGAACACAGAAGGGAAATTAATCTAGTGGGTAGTGGAGGTGATAGGGAAGACTTCCAGCAAGAGGCTTGAAGGGCTGGTAAGAATGATAAGAATTAGTAGGGTAGGGCAAAGGAGCCTGGTATATATAGGCAGGTGAAAATATTTTAGTAGTATGGTAGCAAGAAGTCTTCAGGGCAATGATAGAGTTCTGAAGGGCCAGGCTAGGTCTCTGAGATTTATTCTGAACCCAGTGAGGAACCAGTGAGAGGTTTCACATAGAACATCCCTTGCTCACACTGACATTCTGTAAAGGTCACTCTGAAGTCAGGGAGCAGGTTATCTTAGTAAGGCAGGCAAGGGATCACGATGGCCTGGGCTATTGTTGTGGTTGCAGTTGCTGTGAGAAGGGAATGGAGTGGAGATAGATTAAAGGAGCACTTGGGGCTGTATGTGAGGGGTGTGAGAGAGAGAGGGAAGAGGTTATACCAGCCATGTCTGGGATCATAAACTGAGCATATCTGGGCCTTGAGAGAGTGGGAGTAGGCTATCTATGGGGGCTAACTAATGAAGATCTGGTACCGATGGAGGGAGAAAGATTTAGGTGGTATCTAACAACTCTTACTGAGCATGTGACCCTAGACTGAGGCATATGTGTGTGTGTGCATATATATATATACATGCTGGAGAGTGGAGTCTGTGGTGAGTATTCAAGTCAGACACCTGAGCTCAGCTTCCATCCCTGCAACTTACTATCTGTGTGATCTTGTACAAGATTCTTAACTTCTCTGAGCAGTCAGCCCCTCTCTTTCCTTACTTTCCTGTTCCCTGGAAGGTCGGTGAGCTGCCAAGAAGCTTGTACCTTCCAGAAACCAGGGATCCATAGTCTACTCCAGACTTCCCATGTTATCACAGAGGTGCAGAGCAGGGTAAGAAAGAGACCTTAGGATCTTTCTGATGTCAACCCTTGCCCCTATATCAAGGGTGGAAAGGGCTCTGGATGGAGCGGGGAGATCAGACACCCATTTCCTAACCAGCCCAATGGTCAAGCTGGCTTTGGTATGAATTGCTTTTTGCTGAACTTTAATCCTTTGAATAGACAATCTGTGTGTTTGAAACCTTTTGGTAAACACAACATTGTATTAACAGGGCTACTTCATTATTGGACCATTTTGGCAGGCCAGAAAGTGCAAAGAGCCACACAACAAGGAAGAGCAAGCCTTCCTGTTCACTAGTCACACTGGAGAGTGTTGTCAGTGTTTCCAAAATGGCCCTATTCCGTATATGTGAAACAGAACTAATAATGTCTGTCCACTGGGCTTTTAGGAGCTCTAATCTTATTAGTTCCCTGTCAAAAACCTTCCGTGGTTCTCTGATCAATACCAAATTATGTATTTTTCCCCTTGGCTTTTAAGTCTCTTTATAATTTGAAGACAGCATTTATAATGAATATTTGTGAAGTCTTTTTATAGTTTCTGGATTTATCCCAGGAATGCAAGTATGGTTTAGTTTTAGAAAATATATTAGTATCATTTACCACATTAAAAGATTAAAGGGGAAGGGACTGGATGGCTCAGTTGGTTAAGTGTCTGCCTTCGGCTCAGGTCATGATCCCAGGGTCCTGGGATTGAGTACCACATCAGGCTCCTTGCTCAGTGGGGAACCTGCTTCTCCCTTTGCCTGCTGCTCCCCCTGCTTGAGTGCTTGCTCTCTCTCTCTCTCTGACAAATAAATAAATAAAATCTTAAAAAGATTAAAGGGAAAAATCCATATGACCAGCTCATTAGATTCACAAATATATTTGATAAAATTCAGTATAATTTTATTATTAAAAACAATAAAATAAAAGGGAATTTTCTTAATTTGATTAAGGTCATCTGTAAAAATCCTACAATAAACATGAACAATAGGAAAACATTAGAAACATCATCTTTAAAATCAGGAAGATGACAAGAATATTTGTTAGCACACTTTCTGTTCAACATTCTGTGGCCATCCTAGCAGGGCAAAATTTCTTAAAAAAAAAAAATTAGAGGCCTAAACATTGGAAAGGAGAGAAAAAAAAAAACCCTCTGGCAGTATATGCAGGTTAATATGATTGTTTACATAGAACACCTTATTGAGGGGCACCTGGGTGGCCCAGTCGTTAAGCGTCTGCCTTCAGCTCAGGTCATGATCCCAGGGTCCTGGGATCGAGCCCCGCATCGGGCTCCCTGCCTGGCAGGAAGCCTGCTTCTCCCTCTCCCACTCTCCCTGCTTGTGTTCCCTCTCTCGCTGTGTCTCTCTCTGTCAAATAAATAAAATCTTTAAAAAAAAAAAAAAAAAAAGAACACCTTATTGACTCTTCAAAGAAATAGGAACGTTTGGTAAGGTGGCTGGATAGTAATTTGTGGAAATCAATGGCATTTTATAAACTGTAGCAATCAGAAAATACAATTCAAAGAAGACACCATTGCTATTGTAAAAAATCAACAAAAATCTTAAAGTACTTAATAAATTTAATTGAATATGTGTAAGGTCATCATATAGAAAAATAAAGAGGTTTGACATTAAAGAATATTAATAAATGGAGAGAGATATTCCATGTTCATGGACCAGAAGACATAATATCAGAAAGATGTCATTTCTAATCTAATTGATCTATAAATTCAATGTGGTTTCCTTCAGAATCCCATGAGTCTTTCATAGAATTGAGCAAACCGATACTAAAATTTGCATGAAAGAGTAAAGAAACTGGAATAGTGAAGACACATTTGAAGCATAATAGTAGGATTGAAGACTTGCCCTGTCAAGTATCAAGCCTTATAATGAAGTTACAGAAATAATGTGGTACTGGTGTAGAGACAGATAAACTGACCAGTGGAATAGCTTAGAGAGTCTGAAAATAGATCCCTGTATTTGGAACTTTGACATGTGACCTAAGGTGGCATGACAGATAAGTGGGAAAAATAAGTATTCAGTAAGGGGAATTTATGGGAAAAAATTAGATCCATATTTCACATCGTGACATAAAAATCAACATCAGATAAAATAACTGCCATTAGTCAAAAGCAAAATTGTTAAACTTTTAGTAGAAAATAGAAATTAATATCTTTCTAGCCTTGGTGTAGGGAAAGACACTGACTTTTTAATTTAAATTTTAGGTAGTGAACATATAGTGCAATATTGGTTTCTGGAGTAGAAATCAGTGATTCATCACTTACATACAACACCCGATGCTCATCCCAAGTGTCCTCCTTAATGCCCATCCCCCATCTAGCCCATCCCCCCCCACCTCCCTCTGTCAACCCTCAGTTTGTTCTCTGTCTTTAAGAGTCTCTTATGATTTGTTTCCCTCTCTCCTTTTTTTCTTTTCTCCCTTCCCATATGTTCCTCTTTGAAAGACACTGACTTTAAAAGAAATAATGCTTGTGGAATTTCTCATAGGAAAATTTTCACCTTTACTGGGTACTCCTTCACCTTGATCATATCTTCTTCTGTTTTTGAGATTTTTTTTTTTACCTCCTTAAACATATCATTCTAATCATATGCTTTTGTGCATCTCTTGATATTTATCTTCCTGTGCTCAGGTAACCTCCTTGGCCCAGAATTCGAATAGTCCCAAAGTTCAGATGACTGTGACCTTATATTTGTATGCTGAACTGAAGGTGGGGAAGGAAGCCAATGGAGTCTGTCATGGTCAGACAAACTGTAGGTCTTGCATGCTGGTTGTATTTGGTTTTTTTGTTTTTAAAGATTTTATTTATTTGTCAGAGAGAGAGAGACAGAGAGAGAGAGAGCACAAGCAGGGGGAGCGTCAGGCAGAGGGAGAAGCAGGCTTCCCGCTGAGCAGGGATCCTGATGCGGGACTCGATCCCAGGACCCTGGGATCATGACCTGAGCCAAAGGCAGACACTTAACCGACTGAGCCATCCAGGCGTCCCTGCTGGTTGTATTTGAATGTTCCAATAGTTCCAAATTTCACTGTAAGATCTGTAGAGATTATCAGGTCTCTGGAACATTCTCTTAACCACAGAAGCCCCTTTCTCCAGTCAGTTTGCAAGTCTAGGTGGTCGCCTGGAAGGAGGCACACCAGGCAAAGGCAAAGCAAACTATCTTTAAGCTAGAGTTTGAGTGAACTGTGAGTGCCCAAATCTACACAAGTGGAGAAGGTTCTGTTTTCCTCTTAGAACAGAGGTAACTCCAAGGTCCTGGACTTGATCTTGGAGCTGAATAGTTTCATCGGTTTGGGAAAAAAAAAAGTCCTTTTTTGGGTGTTCATTCTTTTGCTAATTTTTTCCACCCCCCCATAAAGCTGAGACATATTGCTCAGAAGTAGTTGGGCATCTAATTGGCATCCCATAGGGATTTGAGTGTTTTGTCTCCAGTACAGAGGACTTTGAAGTTATGAATGACTCTTGCTAGTCCCCACCTGCTCACTTAGCCCACACAGATAGCCCTTCTTTTCATAACAGTGACAGTCCCTTGTCATTCTATGGGATTATGGTTTCCCAGAAGCTTTCACTCCTGTGCCTTTGTTCTCCATACCCAAGCACAAATGTATTCACCTGCTTCCTGTCCCACTTCTCTCTCCTTTTGATGGCTTCTCATTGTCTCAGAAACTGCTCAGAAACCCAAACTCCTTAGCTTTGCTAATATGACACTCACAGGACTGCTCCATCTTCTAGCCTTTGCTTTTTTTTTTAAATTTTATTTTATTATGTTAGTCATCATACATTACATCATTAGTTTTTGATGTAGTGTTCCATGATTCATTGTTTGTGTATAACACCCAGTGCTCCATGCAGTACGTGCCCTCCTTAATACCCATCACTGGGCTAACCCATCCCCCCAGCCCCTTCCCCTCTAAAACACTCAGTTTGTTTCTCAGAGTCCATAGTCTCTCATGGTTCGTCTCCCTCTCCGATTTCCCCCGCTTCATATTTTCCCTTCCTACTATCTTCTTCTTCTTCTTTTTTTTTTTTAACATATAATGTATTATTTGTTTCAGAGGTACAGGTCTGTGACTCATCAGTCTTACACAATTCACAGTGCTCACCATAGCACATACCCTCCCCAATGTCCATCACCCAGCCACCCCATCCCTCCCACTCCCCACCACTCCAGCAACCCTCAGTTTGTTTCCTGAGATTAAGAATTCCTCATATCAGTGAGATCATTTGATACTTGTCTTTCTCTGATTGACTTATTTCGCTTAGCATAATACCCTCTAGTTCATCCACGTAGTTGCAAATCTAGCCTTTGCTTTTGAGACTCCTTGTTCTACTGAACTCCCTTGACTCTTTTCCTTTAGGTCTCTGTATCTCCTCTTTCCTCTGCCAGGATGCTCTCCATCTTCCTTTTACCTGCCCTTTTTTGCTCTTCCTTGAGATTTCTGCTCTCCCTCAGCTTCTGGGAAGTTTCCCCTCATCCTGTCAGCACTGCAGTCATTGCCCATCCTCTGCGCTTCTCTACCTCCTGTCCAATCACCATACTTAAGATAGGATGTTTAGGTTGTATAAGACTGATGAATCACAGACCTGTACCGCTGAAACAAATAATACATGATATGTTAATTAATTGAATTTAAATTAAAAAAATGAACATAAAAAAAGATAGGATGTTTAGGTGTTTACTTGACTTCTTCCTCTGCTGAGCTCTAAGCTTTGTGAAAGCAGCTGTCTAGACCTTGTTTGTTGTGTTTCCCTTAAATTTAAATACAGTGCCTGGCACATGGTAGGCTCCATTAAATGTTTGTTGGATGAACTTTCCCTGTGAAGTGAGTGGAATAGCACTTAATCTCCTTCCACATCCCCACCCCTTTAGGGCATGGTGGGTGGAGGATAAAGACTTCCCACAAAGTCACACAAGTGCTGGTAGAAGCTGACTGAGGACCTGGCTTCCACCAGAGGAATGTACGTTGCATTGGAAGATCCTGCAGAAATGGCTGACCCAGCGCATTTCTTTCCCTGCTGGGTCTGTGATGAAGAAAACAAGCTGACAAAGATGCTTCTGGTGGGTGGGCAGTTACGCTGAGTTGTGGCAGCTGGGTGAATGGGTTTACCAACATGTGATCCTCTCTTCACCCTCCCACTCCCTTCCTGTTCACAGCATCAAGCCGAGCTCCCAGCCCCCGGTTCAGGCCGGAGATGATGAGAAGAACCAGAGGACGATCACTGTCAACTCTGCGCATATGGGGAAGGCGTTCAAGGTTATGAATGAACTGCGGAGGTACTTTTCCTCTTTTGCCTGTGCCCTTTTGGGAAGAACTTATTGGGTGAGCGTCATCAGTGACTGAGAGCAGAAGTCAGAACACCACCTTGTGAATTCTCACTCTTCCCCACCTACTCTCAGTCACTTGGCTTCCCCTTCACGCTCCAGGCTAGATAGAAATGGCTTTCAGAAAGTGCTCTCTTTTCTTTGTATTTATTTAACACCTTTCATTTTACTCCTTAATCACAGGGGAATAATTTTTTTTATGGTTGTAGCAGCTCTGTTCATAAACTTGGTTTCCAACCAAACCAATAATAGGATGATTGCAATACTGTTATATAGTTGCAGATTAAAGATTGTGGATGCTACACATGTTTTTTTTGGCCTCCTCTCATTCCTTTGTCTAAACTTAGCTTATTACGACAGCTGAGTAAGTGGAAGAATACCTAGCTTCTTCAATGCAATTTAACTCTCCAAAGAAAGAAATGAAATGCAAATGGGCTCATCCTCTGTGAGCTAACGTTGAGGGATGTGCAAGCTATTTATAAGGCTGATAAGTACATTTGGTGAGCTTGTTGCAAGGCAGGTTCAGGACACTGGACATGTTTTTCTGTACAAAGGCTGTACACCCAATCTCCTCCTTACCAGAGAACCCAGAAGCCTCCTTTGCCCACGGCATTATTTACAGCATACTTCACCCTATTGTGAGCTATAATTGTTAATCTCCCTCTTTTCTCTGTCATTTATGAGCTCCCTGAGGGCAGGGGCAACTTCTGAATCATTCTGATCTCTAGCACCTGGTACTTCATGGGGGCCTCAAGGCATTTACTAAGGATGCCTAGAGGCACTGATGAGACTCTGGGATGGATATGAGTGAAAAATGTAAATAGTTCAATGAAAATAATTTTCTTACAGTACGGAATAGGTGTTATGAATGAGAAATGCATCAGGTGCTTGTCAGGTGACAGATATGCAATAATTATTTGTTCCCGAAAGGCTGCTATGAAAGCAAGTATGTCATACTACAACTTTGGAGAACACTTTCTAAAGGGGATGATGTTTGAGCTAAATCTTGAAAGACAAGTGAGAGTTAAAGAAATGACAAGTGGTGGGATTAGGGGGAAGTCTTCCAGGCAGAGAAAATGGCATAAGTAAAAGGTCATATAGCTAAAGATGTGTTTGTTGAGTAAGGGGTTGAACTGCTTTTAAACAAAAATTCTATCTGCTTCTGTATTTGTTTCCTCATTTCCCCTTTCTGCAGGACCCAGTCTTTGGCATTAAAAACAAGTTAAACTAAATTTGTCTTATGCACTACTGCTTGGTTTTTATTAGGCCTCCTGCCAGATTTCCTGGAAGCTCTACCTGCAGTTGTCTGAGGCAGTGGGCAGTGCTGATGTTCATGCTTACGGGTACAATTCTCTGGTCACTGAAGACTTTGTGTTTTGTTCAATGGATACTAGTGACCTTCCTCATTTAGTTCCCTTCGGTATGGTTTGTGTCGTTTGTCTGATGTAAGATTCCAGGTCTCCATACAAACAACCTAAATTTACATTTCAAGGAACTAGAAAAAGAAGAACAAGCTAAGCCCAAAGTTATCAGAAGGAAGGAAATATTGAAGATTAGAGCAGAGATGAATGAAATGAGACTGGAGAGACAATAGAAAAAAAAAATCAATGAAAGTAATAATTGGTTTTTTGAAAAGATAAATATAACTTTAGCTAGATTAACCAAGGAAAACAGAGCAAAGACTCAAAATTAGAAATGAAGGAGGATATTACAGCTGTTACCATGGAAATACAAATGATCATAAGAGGCCTCTATGAACAATTGTATGCCAACAAATTGGATAATCTAGAGGAAATGGATAATATCCTTGACACCTACAGCCTGCGAAGACTGAATCATTAAGAAATAGAAAATTTGAACAGACCAGTAATGATTAAGGAGATTGAATCAGTAATCAAAAATCTCCCAGTAAAAAAAAGCCCATGACCAGGTGGTTTCACTGGTGAATTCTACCAAATATTTAAAGAAGAATTAATGCCAGTCCTTCTCAATTCTTCCAAAAAACTGAAGAGGAGGGAATACCCTCAAACTCATTTTAACAAGGCCAGCATTACCCTGATACCAAAGCCAGATAAGGACACTACCAGATAAGAAAACTACAGGCCAGTATTCCTGATGGATATTGATGTAAAAATTCTCAACAAAATACTAGGAAACTGAATTCAACAGTACGTTAAAAGGATCATCTACCATGGTCAAGTAGGATATATCTCTGTAGTATAAGGATGGTTCGTTCAACATATGCAAATCAATAAATGTGATACATCACATTAATAGAGTGAAGGAAAAAAAATCATATGATCCTCTCAATAGATGCAGAAAGTGTTTGACAAAATTCAGTATCCTTTTATGATGAAAACTCCCAACAAATTGGAGATAGAAGGAACATACCTTAACGTAAGAAAGGCCATATATGACAAAGCTACAGCTGCCTTCATACTTGATGGTAAAAGTTTGAAAGCTTTTCTTCTGAGGTCAGGAACAAGACCAGGGTGCTTACTCTCACCATTCCTATTGAACAAAGGACTGGAAGTCCCACACAGAGCAGTTAGTCAAGAAAAAGAAAGAAAAGGCATTCATATTAAAAAGGAAGAAGTAAGGTTGTTTCTGTTTGCAGATAACATGATCCTATTTATAAAAACCCTAAAGATGCCACCAAAAAACTCTTAGAACTGAGAAACAAATTTGGTAAAGTTACAGGATACAAAATCAAAATATAAAAATCACTTGCATTTCTATACACGAACAATGAGCTATCTGAAAAAGAAAGAAAACAATTCCATTGACAGTAGCATCAAAAACCGTAACATATTTAGGAATTTAACCGAGGAGGTGAGTGATGTGTACACTGAAAACTATTATACATTTTTGAAAGAGATTGAAGAAGACAAAAATAAATAGACAGTATCCCAGTTTTATGGATTGGAAGAATTAATATTGTTAAAATGTCCGTAATACCCAAAGTCATGTATAGATTCAGTGCAACCTCTATCAAAATTCAAATGCCATTTTTTTTGCAGAAATAGAAAAAAGTTCTAAAATTGTATGGAATCAGAAATGACCCCGAATAGCCAAAGCAGTATGGTAAAGGCAGAGTGAAGTTGGAGATACCACATTTTCTGATTTCAAACTATATCACAAAGTGTAGCAATCAAAACAGTATGGTACAAACACCGACCAAGGAACAGAATTGAGAGCCCAGAAATTAACCAACACATATATGTCAACTAATATTTGACAAAGAAGCTAAAATACTTAATGGAGAAAGGTAGTCTCTTCAATCACTGGTATTAGGAAAACTGGACAGACGCATGAAAAATAATATAATTGGACCTCTTTCTTACCCCACTCACAGAAGTTAACTTGAAGTGGATTAAAGACTTAAATGTAAGACCTAAAACCCTACCTCTCCTAGAAGAAAACAGGAAAATCCCAATTTATACATGAAAGCATTAGATACCATTTTTTAAAATCACAGAATCCACAGAAGTAGTGTTTTCCCAGTGATTTGGGCATCTCTTAGCCCAGTTAATTTTCACATAAAATTAACCATTACAATCTTGTTCTTCCTTTTTTCATTTTTTTTTTTTTTTTTTCCAAATGGAGCACAATCTGTATATGTTTTGCCAGGAAATCTCTAGTGCAGGTTTAGACATAGATTTCCCTTTTATTTTTCTTTTAATTTAAAAAATTTCCATTTTTCTTTTTCTTTTTTTTTGGGAAAGGAATATATTATAGAACATTTAGAAAGTACGGATGAGCAAAAAGTCATCTATAATTTTAATACCCAGTGGTTACCATTGTTAACACTTGGGAGAATATTTTTCTTTAAAACATGTCTCAACCAGATTTTTTCTCTTTTTGACAGAGACACAGCGAGAGAGGGAACACAAGCAGGGGGAGTGGGAGAGGGAGAAGCAGGCTTCCCGCGGAGCAGGGAGCCCGATGCGGGGCTCGATCCCAGGACCCTGGGATCATGACCTGAGCCGAAGGCAGAGGCTTAATGACTGAGCCACCCAGGCGCCCCAGATTTTTTCTCTTAACACTGTATTGAACAAGTTTTTTTCCCTTAAATTTCTTTTTTTTTATTTTAAGTAAATTCTGTGCCATACGTGGGGCTCCAACTCAAAACCCTGTGATCAAGAGTCGCATGTGCTACCCACTGAGCCAGCAAGGCACCCCTATATTGAACAAGTTTTTCTATGTCACTAACTGTTCTACAATGTTAATTTAAGTGGATGAATGATTTTATATATTTTTGGTTAATTTTTGAAAAACAGTTCCTTGTTGTTAGATGTCTAGGTATTCCAATCCCTCATGTAAATAGCACCCGCGGTAATTATGTTGGGAGCAATACAGCATAGTGGTCACAAGCATAGACCCTGAAGGCAGGCAGCCTGGTTTCAGATTTTGGCTCCAGGAGTCCAGTTCTGTGACCCTGTACAAGTTAATTAATGTCCCTGACCTCACTTTTGTCAACCATAAAATGAAGCTAATAATAGTTCCAGGGTTGCTGGCTTGTTAAGAGGATTAGTAAGTCAAGTGCTTAAAACTGTGATAGCACATATATTACTGTTGTTAAATACTGGTGCACGTTCACAGTTATTTCTATAGAATTAAGTCCTTACAAGTAGAATTGCTGATTTCAACAGCGTGTAGCCTGGTAATCATAATACCTGTTCCTTTGATATTGTCATGAAGCCCTGGCACGTAGGGAACGTTCTGTGTCTGTTAGCTATCATTATGATGGTGATGATGTGCTAAGAGCTGTGCTCAGTTGCAGGAATATGGCAGTAGATTAGAGAGTGAAAGTTTTGTTCTCAATGAAGCTTGCATTCTAGTGGTGTTTAAAAATTTTATCAAATTCTATATTTCATGGCTTTTAAATTCTTTTAATTTCTAAGGTATTAAAGATATGGCTAATTTTTAAAACTAGAGTGGAATGGGTGGGTGAGGGAGAGAAAGGGAGCCTGAAAAGACACTTTATTGATCTGGGTGAGTTTAATGTGAACTGGAGGGAGGTGTACTTTGTTTGGATAAAGGCCTGGTAAAGCATCTTACCATCCAGCGACTAAGCTAATGAAATGTTACATGATATTCCAGGGACCTGGGGTTATTTCTTGCACTGTTTTCACATCTTCCTCCCTCAGTTTTAAGCTATTTTAGTTCACATACACATGTTCTATGCAATTTATGAATCACACAATTCATGAGTTTCCTATTCTTTTTACTTCCATGGTTGAGAATGGGCTGTTGGCATGGTAACCACCTAGTCTTCCTCTTCCTTTTGCATTTTATCGCTCTGCTCTCGTCAGACCAATAGCAGCTTCTGGGCAGCAGAGTCCTAATAGCTCTTTGGTTCCTGATTTACCAGCCAGCCAGCAAAAGTGGGGATATGGTTCTTTTTGGAATTGCACCCTGGTTCATTCCTGAAAAGGAGAGACAGTCTCTTCTATCCCATTTTGACAGTTTTAACCATCACAAACAGTTCTCTGCCCTCATCCTTTTTTTTTTTTTTTAAGATAATCTGCCACTATGCCTGTATTATTAGTAATGAACCATCTTAGCACATTGCTTTCTGTTTCTCTTTTTTTTTTGGTAATGGCTTTATTAAGATGTAATTCATATGCCATACAATATGACCCATTTAAAGTGTCAATTTAATGGCTTTTAGTATATTCACAGAGTTGTGCAACTCACGGTTGATTTTAGAACATTTTCATCATCCCCTCCAAAAAAAATCCTATACTGTATATTTTAGCAGTAATTGCACTATTCCCCCATCCCCCCACCATTAATCTATTTTCTGTCTCTATGGATTTGCTTATTTTGGAATTATGTAATACATGTCTTGTGTGACTTCTTTCTTCTTTTTTTTCCTCATTCAACTTTTGTTTTGATGGTTCTCAAAATTCTGTGACAGATTCTTGGTCAGGTTATTTCCATTAAAAAGTACTGATTTTAAAAACTAATAACTAATTTTTTTATTATGTTCAGTTAGCCAGCATATAGTACATCATAAGTTTTTGTTGTAGTGTTTAACGATTCATTAGTTGTGTATAAAACTGCCACACACACACACACACACAATAGATGGTCCACAAAATATTCTCCTTTCCTTCTGAAGGTTTTACGATGCACTGTTATCATTAACCAGTCTTTTACTATTAAACTTAAAAGGCCAATTGACACAAACAGTTCTGAGACCATTCTTCCACCACTGATTAAGACTGACCTGGCAGGTATTGGGGATAATATTCATTTAGCCTTCTGAGCTTTCTGGGCAGATGTGGTGACCTTGCCAGCTCCAGCTGCCTTCTTGTCCACTGCTTTGATGACACCCATAGCAACTGTTTGTCTCATGTCACGAACAGTAGGATGGTCCAGAGTAGGGCAGTCAGAGAAGCTCTCAACACATAGGCTTGCCAGGAACCGTATCAATGATGGCAGCATCACCAGATTTCAAGTACTTGGGACCATCTTCCAGCTTTTTTCCAGAACGACCATCTATTCCTTCAGCTCAGCAAACTTGGAGGCAGTGTGAGCTTTGTGATAATCCCGCACAGATACATATCCAGCACTGATTTGGCCTGGATGGTTCAGGATAATCCCCTGAGCTGTGAAACCAGCTGCTTCCATGGGTGGGTCATTTTTGCTGTCACCAGCCGCATTGCCATGACGAACATCTTTGACAGATATGTTCTTGACGTTGAAGCCCACATTGTCCCCAGGAAGAGCCTCACTCAAAGCTTCATGGTGCTTTTCAACAGACTTTCCTTCATTTGTAACATTGATTGGAGCAAAGATACCACCATGCCAGGTTTAAGAGCACCAGTCTCCACTCAGCCCACAGGGACAGTACCAATACCACCAATTTTATAGATGTCCGGGAGGGGCAAACACAAGGGCTTGTCAGTTGGAAGAGTTGGTGGCAGAATGCAATCCAGAGCTTCAAGCAGTGTGGTTCCACTGGCATTCCCAACTTTACTGGTGACTTTCCATCCCTTGAACCAAGGCATGTTAGCACTTGGCTCCAGCATGTTGTCACCGTTCCAACCAGAAATTGGCACAAATGCTACTACCCTGTTGGGGTTGTAGCCAGTTTTCTTAATGTAGGTGCTGGCTTCATTAACAGTTTCCTTGTATCTCTTCTGACTGTAAGGTGGCTCAATGGAATCCATTTTGTTAACACCAACAATTAGTTCTACACCTAGTGTGTAAGCCAGAAGAAGGGCATGCTCATGGGTCTGCCCATTCTTGGAGAAACCTGCTTCAAATTCACCACCAGCAGCAGCAACGATCAGGACGGCAGTCAGCCTGAAATATACCTCTAATCATGTTTTTCATAAAGTCTCTGTGGCCTGGGGCATCAGTGATGGTCACATAATACTGGCTGGTCTTGTATTTCCACAGGGAGATATCAGTGGTGATACCACATTCATGTTCAGCTTTCAGTTTTTCCAAGACCCAGGCATACTTGAAGGAGCCCTTTCCTATCTCAGCAGCTTCCTCAAATTTTTTGATAGTTGTTTGTCAATCCCACCACATTTGTACATCAGATGACCAGTAGTGGTAGGTTTGCCTGACTGCATGTCCAGTGACGATGATGTTGATAGGAGTCTTTTCCTTTCCCATTTTGATTTAGGTTTAGTGGTGGTTTTTCATGACACCTGTGTTCTGGTGGCAAACCCATTGTGAAAAAGCTTTGTGACTTCTTTCTCAGGATAATGTTTTCAAGGGTCATTCATGTTGTAGCATGTCTCAGTATTTCATTTCTTTTTATTGCTGTATAATAATGCATTGCATGGGTATACCACATTTGAGGCCAGCCATCTGGTTGTTATGAATAATGCTGCTAGGAACATTCACTTACACATTTTTGTGTGGATGCATGTTTTCATTTCTTTTGGTTGTATACCTTTTGGTGGCTGGGTCATACGATAACTACCTGTTTAACTTTTGGAGGAACTGCCAGACTGTTTTCCAAAGCACTGCACCACTTTACGTTTCTACCGGCAGTGTATAAAGGTTTCAACTTCTTCATATCCTTGCCAACACTTGTCATTTTTTGTGTTTTTGATTACAGCCATCCTAGTGTCTGAGGTAATATCTCATTGCGGTTTTGATTTGTATTTTTCTCTTATCATTAATGATGTTGAGCATCTTTTTATATGCTCATTGGCCATTTCTATATCTTATTTGGAGAAATGCCTACTTAGATCCTTTGCCTATTTTTAAGTTGGGTTATATGTCCATTTTTGAGTTAAGAGGGTTCAAGGTCTTTAGACATTCCACAAGCCTCTTTTCAGATATATGATATGCAAAGTTTTTCTTTCGTTGTTTGGGTTGTCTTTTCACTTTTTTGATATCCTCATGGTGTGTTTGGAAGCACAAAAGTTGTAAATTTTGATGTCTAATTTATCTGTTTTTTTCTTTTGTTGTTTATGGTTTTGGTGTCCTGTGTAGCGAACCATTGCCTAATCAGAAGTCATGAAACTCTACCCCTATGTTTTCTTCTAAGAGTTTTATAGTTTTAGCTCTTATATTTAGGTCTTTGATCTATTCTGAGTTAATATTTGCATATCATGTGAAGTAGGGGTCCCTTATTTTTTGTATATGATACCCAGTTGTCCTAGCACCATTTGTTGAAAAGACTTTTTTCCAAAAAAAAAAAAAAAGAAAGAAAAGACTTTTTTCCCCTGAATTGAATAGTCTTGGCACCCTTGTCAAAAAGCCATTGACTGGGGGCGCCTGGGTGGCTCAGTTGGTTAAGTGTATGCCTTTGGCTCAGGTCCTGATCTAAGGGTCGTGGGATCCAGTCCCGCATTGGCTCCCTCTCAGTGGGGAGTCTGCTTCTCCCTCTCCCTCTGCCCTCCCCCCTGCTCATACTCTCTCTCTCTCTCAAAAATAAAAAAAAATCTTAAAAAAAAATCCATTGACTGTTTTGTGCAGCAAAGGAAATCATCAACAAAATGAAAAGCCACCCTAATGAGTGGGAGAAGATACTTTCAAATGATAAATGTGATAAGAGGTTTATATCCAAAAGATATAAAGAACTTCTACAGCTCAACACCAGAAGAACTGGATGCCTGGGTGGCTCAGTCGGTTAAGTGTCTGCCTTCAGCTCAGGTCATGATCCCATGGTCCTGGGATCAAGTCCCGCACTGGGCTCCTTGCTCAGCGGGGAGCCTGCTTCTCCCTCTATCTGCTCTGCCTGCCGCTCCCCCTGCCTGTGCTGTCTCTCTCTCTCTGACAAATAAATAAATAAAATCTTAAAAGAAAAAAAAAAAAAACAACACCAGAAAAACAAATGATCTGATTAAAAATGGGCAGATGATCTGAATATATATTTTTCTTTTTTTTTTAAAGATTTTATTTATTTATTTTGAGAGAGAGAATGAGAGAGAGAGAGCACATGAGAGGGGGGAGGGTCAGAGGGAGAAGCAGACTCCCTGCTGAGCAGGGAGCCCGATGCAGGACTCGATCCAGGGACTCCAGGATCATGACCTGAGCCGAAGGCAGTCGCTTAACCAACTGAGCCACCCAGGCGCCCTGAATATATATTTTTCTAAGGAAGATATACACATGGCCAACAGACACATGAAAAGATGCTCAACGTCATTAATCTTCAGAAAGTACAAATCAAAACCACAATGAGATATCACCTTATACGAGTCAGAATGGCTAGTACCAAAAAGACAAGAATGTTGGTGAGGATGTGGAGAAAAGGAACCCTCGTGCACTGATGGTGGGAATAGAAATTGTTACAGCCACTGTGGAAAGCAGTGTGCAGGTTCCTCAAAACATTAAAAATAGAAATACCATATAATCCAGTAATTCCACTACTGGGTATTTACCTATAGAAAATGAATACACTAATTTGAAAAGATATGTGCACCCCTGTATTTATTCCAACATTATTTATAATAGCCAAGATATGGAGACAACCTAAGTGTCCGTTGATAGATGAATGGATGAAGAAGTGTGTGTGTGTGTGTGTGTGCATTCCATTATGCATATGTATATAGACTGGAATATTACTCAGCCATAAAAGGGAGATGTCATTTGTGACAACATGGATAAAACTAGAAGGTATTATGCTGAGTGAAATAAGTCAGACAGAGAAAGCCAAATACCATATAATTTCACTTATATGTGGAATCTAAAAAAAACATGAATTGAAAAACCCCTCAAAACAGACACAGGCTTGTAAATACAGGGAAAAAATTGGTGGTTGCCAGAGGAGAGGGGAGTGGGGGAATGGACAAAATAGGTAAAGGGAATTAAGAGGTACAGACTTCCATTTCTAAAGTAAATTAGTCATTGAGATGGAAGGTACAGCATAGGGAATAAAGTCAGTAATATTATAATAATGTGGTATGGTGATAGATGGTACCTACAGTTATTATGGCGAGCATTGTGTAATGTGTAGAATTGTTGAATCACTATGTTGTATTCCTGAGGCTAATACAACATTGTATGTCAATTATACGTCAATAATAAGCATTTAAAAAATAAATGATAAAATTTTTTAAAAATGAATTGACTGTAAATATGAGGGTTTATTTCTGGATTCTCTATTCTATTGATCTCTATATCTGTCCTTATATTATTACTACGCTGTCTTTAGCTTTGTGGTAAGTTTTGAAATTGGGAAGTGTGAGTCCTTCACCTCTGTTCTTTTTCAAGATTGTTTTGGCCAATCCAGGTCCCTTGCATTTCCACATAAATTTTAGGTTCAGCTTGTCAGTTTCTGCAAAGAAGCCAGCTGGGAGTTTGATAGAAATTGTGTTGAATCTGCAGAACAATTTGGGGGATTATTGCCATTTAACAATATTAAGTCTTTCAATCCATGAACACTGGAGGTCTAGGTCTTCTTTAATATCTTTCTTTCTTTTTTTTTTTTTTTGGTGGGCAGCAAAGGAAAGTTTATTGAATGATAGTACAAAGCTCCCAAAGAGGGAGGGGACCTGAGAGGGTTGCCCTCTTTAATTTCTTTCAGCTGTGTTTAATAATTTTAGAGAATAGGTTTTGTACTTCTTTTGTTAAGTTTATTCTTAAGTATTTATTCTTTTTGATGCTATTATAAATGGAATTTTTCTTAATATCATTTTTTGTTCATTGCATGTGTATAGAAATACAGTTGATTTTGTTTATTGATATTATATTCTGCAACCTTCTTAAACTCATTTGTTTTAATTTTTTTTGGTGTATTTCTTATAGGATTTTCTATATATGAGATCATGTCATGTATGAATAGAGATAGTTTTATTTCTTCCTTTTCAATTTGCATGTTTTTCATTTTCATGTTCTATTTCATTTTCTTGCTTAATTGCCCTGGCTAGCAATCCTAATCTTCTCTTACTTATCAGTAGTATTTGGTATAGTTGGTTATTCCTTGCTTTTTTGTAGCCCTCTCTTCACTTGACTTAATGGACACCATGCTTTTTTTGGTTTTCCTCCTGTCTCACTGTTACTTTCTCATTTCTTTAGCTGGTTCTTTCTCTTCCCTCTGACCTCTTAACCATCTCCCACCTTTGAAATTAAGACTCATGTATCCATTTCCCTACTTGATAAACCCTACTTAGATGTCTAATATGCAGCTCAAATTTAACCTTAACAGTTTTAACTTAACTGCTAATCTTAAATGAAGTGTTTTGTGGAAAAAAAGAAATGTTAACATTTACTGAATGCTTACTATTAGCACTATTCATTATCTTGTTTATAACACATCTGAATTCTGATATCCAGGGGACACGCACCATGGTCACTCTGATTCCAGGGCCTGAGCTCCTTCCTAACAGCTATCACAAAGTATATAGCCCTACTTTTTTCTTCTTGAGATTGTTCTTTGGAGTAGTGTGTGTTACACTGATGTGTTACACTACTCCAAAGAACAATCTCAAGGTACAGTAGTCTGTACCTCTTAATTCCCTTTACCTATTTTGTCCATTCCCCCACTCCCCTCTCCTCTGGCAACCACCAATTTTTTCCCTGTATTTACAAGCCTGTGTCTGTTTTGAGGGGTTTTTCAATTCATGTTTTTTTTAGATTCCACATATAAGTAACTATATGGTATTTGGCTTTCTCTGTCTGACTTATTTCACTCAGCATAATACCTTCTAGTTTTATCCATGTTGTCACAAATGACATCTCCCTTTTATGGCTGAGTAATATTCCAGAAAAAAAGAATCCTATAAGATTTCTAATAAATGGAATTAGAAATGCTTCTGAGCCATGCAGTGCTTTAGAGCTTCTTTTCTTTTTCATACAGAGTGGATACACTCCAGTGTGCAGACAGGCTTTACCATTCCCAGGGAAAGCTGACATTGAGTTTCTGGCGAGTTTGTCTTGGTCACTTTCCTAGGCTGCAGTTTTTCTAGCCTTGAGATACACTTCCAGTCCATCAGAACCATTCTCATTCATTTGTTTAACTGGATTCTCCATCTTTATTCCTCATTCCTTCTTGTCTCTTTCCCATTTGTTCGTGAACAATCAGCTCCTCTGGGTTTGTGCAAGACATCCCACTCTGACATTTCCCTTTTCAGCATCTGGCTCAGCTTTTGCTCACCATTTCTGACTCATCTGTTTTACTTTTCCTTATTAAAATACTGATTATGAGAACAACAACAACAACAGTTGTACTTTTTGGTCAGTTGTTCTTTTTTTTAAATTGAAGTATAGTTGACAAGTTACTTGTACTTTTAAATAGTAGTGATAAGAGAACTCCATTGTCTCCCTAAAATTTTTAATGAAAGTGAAGTGAAAATGTTGGGAATACATTTTTACAATAAATTTTGGCCAGATCTATAAAGAACTTATCAAACTCAACATGCAAAGAACAAATAATCCAATCAAGAAATGGGCAGAAGACATGAACAGACATTTTTCCAAAGAAGACATCCTAATGGCCAACAGACACATGAAAAAGTGCTCAACATCACTCGGCGTCAGGGAAATCCAAATCAAAACCTCAGTGAGATACTACCTCACACCAGTCAGAATGGCTGAAATTAACAAGTCAGGAAACGACAGATGTTGGTGAGGATGCAGAGAAAGGGGAACCCTCCTACACTGTTGGTGGGAATGCAAGCTGGTCCAGCCACTCTGGAAAACAGTATGGAGGTTCCTCAAAAAGTTGAAAATAGAGCTACCCTATGACCCAGCAATTGCACTACTGGGTATTTACCCCAAAGATAAAAATGTAGTGATCTGAAGGGGTACGTGCAGCCCGATGTTTATAGCAGCAATGTCCACAATAGCCAAACTATGGAAAGAGCCAAGATGTTCATCAACAGATGAATGGATAAAGAAGATGTGTATACACACACACACACACACACACACACACACACACACACACACACACACACTGGAATATTATGCAGCCATCAAAAAGAATGAAGTCTTGCCATTTGCAACGACGTGGATGGAACTGGAGGGTATTATGCTGAGCGAAATAAGTCAATCAGAGAGAGACATGTATCATATGATCTCACTAATATGAGGAATTCTTAATCTCAGGAAACAAACTGAGGGTTGCTGGAGTGGTGGGGGGTGGGAGGGAAGGGGTGGCTGGGTGATGGACATTGGGGAGGGTATGTGCTGTGGTGAGTGCTGTGAATTGTGTAGGACTGTTGAATCACAGACCTGTACCTCTGAAACAAAGAATACATTATATGTTAAAAAAAAAGAAGATAGTAGGAAGGGAAAAATGAAGGGGGGGAATCAGAGGGGGAGACGAACCATGAGAGACTATGGACTCTTAGAAACAAACTGAGGGTTCTAGAGGGGAGGGGGGTGGGGGAATGGGTTAGCCTGGTGATGGTTATTAAAGAGGGCACGTTCTGCATGGAGCAGTGGGTGTTATACGCAAACAATGAATCATGGATCACTACATCAAAAACTAATGATGTAATGTATGGTGATTAATATAACATAATAAAAAAAACTAGCCTGTTCTCAGATGGCATTTGCAATCTTATTTGGTCCCCACGGTCAATGGACATCCACTAAGAAAGATGAGAATACTGTGGTGAGATTGTTTGTCCATGTTCTCATAGCCAGTTAGGGGCAGAGCCAGTTCTCTTCCCAGTTGAGCTGGTTTATTCTGATAAAATTTATATTTAGAGCCTGCTGTCCACTGTAGGGTGAGGTCCCATCCCCAGGTTTTGCCTCTTGCTGCTCGGAGGTCTCACCCTTCCCAGAAGCCCCCTCATGGGGACTTTATTCTTTTCACCTTTCCCTCTTGGGGCTAACTTATCTTCTGTTGTTTTCTCTTTCAAAGTATCAGCCAATCATGAGTCATTATGGTAGTATATCCAGAGTCAGAACTAGATTCAAGACTCAGCCTTCCGTGGTTTTGGGCCACCTCTCTGAATGTCATAGATCATCTGGCATTTACAGCTCTAGCCTTTTCAGGCCTTATGATTCTGTTTCTCTGATAAGCAGTCTTGGACTAATGTCTGAATAGTTGGCAAAGGTTTAATATGCGACACCAGGGCTGACAAATAGGTAGCTTCTATTCCATCAGTTGATCCTGGCAGACTCATTATATTCATCTTATTGCTCTCACATGGAGCCTAGTCATGACTCAGACTTTTCAGTCCAGTGTAGTGCACTAAGTAACCACTGCCACTGGATCGCAGTTGACATGTGTTTGTCCTGTCTTCCCTCCCACCTCTAGTGCTTCACTCTGAAGGAGGGATTAGTGGTGACCGGGTTACCTTGGATGTTAGGAACATGGGTTCTGGAATTTAGCTACTTCCATTCAAGTCTTGTTTCCACTACTCCCTTTTTGTATGAACTTGAGAAAATTACTTAACTTCTCTGGGCCACAGTTTCCTTTTTTGTAATATGGAACATAATAATAACCCTATCTCTTGGGGTTTTAGAGAGGAATGAATGAAATATTAGGTATAAAAAAGTGCTTAGAACAGTGCCTAGCACATAGAACTTAATAAATGTTAACTATTGGAAGGCTGGTGGGAGAAAAATTCTTGGGTTGAAACGGTCTTGTGGAACCTTTTCAATCCTTCAAAGTAGTCTAATATTCATTCTGTCTATGAGTGTGGATTGATCCCTTTTCAGAGTTTATTCATTTATTCATTTAGTAAAAACTTAGGGCTTTCTATACGCTAGGCTTGCAGCCAGGTGTTTAGGATATAACAGTAAACAAGTCCTTTTCAGAGGGCACAGTGTAGTGGGGATGACAAGTAAAAAGGTAGTTACAGTATCCTTAACAATTGCAAGGATTGGAGTTTGCACAGGGTCTTCAGGAGTAACCTTCTTGGTGATAATGTTAAATCTGGGTGGGAAGATGAATACTTGAGGCCTCCAGACCTGGCTTGCCTCTTACCAGTATTTCATAGATATTGGATCCCCTGGGGGATTGTTAATACTTGTTCTCACTGGTGGCACGCCTCGGTGGCATGCTCCTTGGCATTCAGCCAGCCACCCAACGCATAGCCCCAGGCTTTCCCCCTTGCTCTCTGAGCTGCTGTCCTCCCCCCACCCCTTACCATCTCAGTCAGAGCTGCTGGAGTTGAGGAGCAGAGATGTGAAGACAAATGAAGGAGACCTGAATTGGCAGTACGGGGTAGTTGGATCTCTCTGTGTGCCTTAGGAAAGCATGAATGCCAGGTTTATCAGGGACTTGGAAAAGTCGATGAGTTCATCCCCCTGCCTTAACTTGGCATGGCAAATGTCTGTGACAGCCTTGTATGGTGGCAGCGTGGAATCTGGGTGGAAGAAAAACATATCCTTGTGTGGCTGGGGGTGGGCATTGGTGCTGTGACCCATGCTGTCCCCTCACTGGTGTTTTACAGTAAACAGCTGTTGTGTGACGTGATGATTGTGGCGGAAGATGTCGAGATAGAAGCCCACCGTGTGGTCCTGGCAGCCTGCAGCCCCTACTTCTGTGCAATGTTCACAGGTACGGTGAGGGGCAAACAATAACCCACAGTTTCGGGCCCGCAGCCCCGCTGAGGGAATATTTCGGGTGGTGGCATGAGGGGAGGGCGGAGAGAGAATGCTGTGACACTCACTGTGAGGAGCTTCTGTGTGCCAGAGACTATGTTTTGCACCATGGAGGACTTGATGCAACCAGCCTGGTGTGCAGCCCCTTGCCCACTCTGAGGAAAGAAGAGGTAGAATCAGGTTATTAGTTCTCAGACTTTGGCATGCACATCATAATTGTGTAGGGGAGCTTTTAGACGTGTAGGCTCTTGGCTCATCCCCACGCCTCTGATCTTCCATTTTGCAGATGGGAAACACTAAGGCTGAGAAAAGGGAAAGGGACTTGCCCCAGTTCACACAGTAAATGAGTGGAACTCGGTTTCTTGATGCCTGGCCCCATGCTGGACTAGCTTGTCCTTCCCTAGCCATTCCTACCAGGCAAGGTCTTCGAACCTCTTTGGGCCTTTACAGGAGTGTGGAAGAGATTAGGGAGAAGTGGTGGTGGGGCTTGGAGGGGAGAGTAAGACAGGAATTTTCGCCATCTGGCATTCAGTTTCAGCACCTTTGCCAACTTTCTAGAGAGTCCGTGCTTCCTGTACATGCCAAATAGCCCTGTCCAACTAGTTCACATGTGAGACTGAATTCCTTGAAACCCATGGGCGGAACTTCCTGTCTGTAGTACTTCACAGCACCTCCCCTGAGCTATAAATCACTGCTGACCGAGGGCCAGCTGGGCTGGGTGAGACCCTCGGACTGGGTCAGGTGTTCCTTCCCACGATCGCCAAGTACCCAGTGCTGCTTTTGAGCATGGTCACCATCCCTCTGTGTTCTTGTTTGTTTCCTGGGGTCTGCTGTGCCTGTGCTCAGGCGTTTGGTGTATCGGCTGCTTCTCATCCTGCAGTTTTTTTAATTTTTAATTTTTTTTTTAAAGATTTTATTTGTCAGAGAGAGAGAGGGAGAGAGAGTATGTGCACAAGCAGGGGAGGCGGCAGGCAGAGGGAGAAGCAGGCTCCTCTCTGAGCAAGGAGCCCAATGCGGGACTCGAACCCGGGACCCTGGGCTCATGACCTGAGTCAAAGGCAGATAGATGCTTAACCGACTGAAGCACCCAGGCTTCCCTCATCCTGCAGTTTACTGCTCAGGTGTCTCCTCTGAGAGGCCCCCTCTGACGATCCTTGCCATAGTTCTCCACTATATATTTTTTCATAACATTTGTCTCTGTCTGAAAATCCTGTTGTTGGTTGTTGATGTGTTTATTTATCTTTCTCTCCTCATTAGACTGTAAGCTCCATGAAGACAGAGGTGTTGTTTACTATCACATCCTAAGCATCTGGTACACAGTAGGAGTCAGATGTTTTTTAAATGAATGAATGAAATGTCTCCACAGTTGATGGTGAGCTTTGAGCATTTGAGCACCATGTCTTGTCACAGTTGAATCCTCAGAGCCAACCACAGGGCATGGTGTTTAGGAGAAGTAAATAAATGAAGTTTGAAAGAATGAATGTGGGCTTGCTAAGAATGGGTGAGTGCAGGCACCCAATTTTTGCTGAATCCTGGGTGAGAGTGGTTCTAGTTGGGGGTGACTTAGCACTTGTGTTTTGAGAGTTCCTCACCTGGGGCTCCCTGTTGGCTCCTCATGTGAAGGAGCTGGTCTCAACTTGGAGCCATGCCTCTCCCAAGCAGACCAAGACACTCTTACCTCACTGTGAGCCTTGGGCTGGGAATTAGTAGCCTGGAAAATGTGGCTTAGAAAACCAGCTAATTTTACTACCTGGAAGGTTTGAGCTGCATTCTCTTTGGCATAGTTTCATACTCTAGTAGTAAGGTTTTTATTTCCTTGTTCCCCTCTCTCCTTCCTCCGTCTCTCTGTCTTTAAAATAATTCATTTTGTTTGTAATAGTTACTTAGCTGCCCCTTCACTAAGTAGCTCTGCCCGTCCTTCTTCTCTTGCCTGTGTGGCTTGGAAGGTCCAGTGTTGAGAGAGGAAATCTGTTTGGAATTGTAGTTTTGGCTCCACTTGTGGCTAATGAGCTTGCCTCTGGGGTAGTGCAAGCGCCTAACCGAAACAAGGTGATTCTGTTAACAGATAGAAAAGATGCTTCTGGAGCAGATCTTGGAGTCTAGTCATTGAAGGGAGGAAAAAAATCAAGAAGAAGACAGTCTAATGTGATGCCCAGCTCAAATCTTCTGTTGAATCTGGTTACTGTCCATCCTTGTATCCTTTCATATATCTAGCCAGCCAGCCAGCCAGCCATCTGCCTGTCTCTCCACCCACCCATCCATCTACCCATCTAAATACTACTCACATATGTTCATTGCAGGAAAAAAAAACGAGAAAATGTAGACAAGCCAAAAAACAAAAATAAAAATTACATGTAATACAACATACAGATAAGATTATAGTGTATATCCTTTCAGACTTTATATTTGTAAATATGTACAGATACAAAATAATTTTTAAAAAAGATTTATTGAGAGAGAGAGCATGAGCGGGGGGGGGGGGAGAAGCAGGCCCCCTGGTGAACAGGGAGCCCAATGTGGGGCTCAATCCCAGGACCCTGAGATCATGACCTGAGCTGAAGGCAGATGCCTAACCAGCTGAGCCACCCAGGCACCCCCAAAATAAATTTTTAATATAAATTCATTTTGTATATACACAGTTGATGTAATGTGTATACTTAAAAAAAAGTTGCTGTTCATCGCCCTGGAATGTTCTTCCCACTGCCTCTCTGCCTGTCTAACTCCTTTTCATCTTTCATTACTGCTGAAGCAGCACTTCCTCAGATCGGCTTTCCCATGATCCCCTTGGATTAGGTTAAATTCATTTGCTATTTACTCTTACGATACTTTGTGCTTGTCTTTAGTATTAGTGCTTATCTCATTATTTCCTCAATATCTGATTGCTCTGGTCAGTCAGTTAAGAACTGTACCTGAATTCACTGCTGTGTCCCACTGCCTGACATGATCTTCCATGTAGTAGGTGCTCAATGAAAATTTGCTTAATTGAACCAGCAGTATATGGTCAATATATTTTCATGTCAGTGAAATCACATCTACATCATCATTTTAATGGCTTCATAAGATTCCATCATATATATCCTAATTGAAAATCCATTTCCTCTTTGGTTAGAAAATACAATTCTTTCTAATATTTTGCTACTATAAGTGATACTAGAATGGGTAGCTTTGCCTCTTAATCTTATTTACCTTCTGAATATTTCCTTAGCATAGATCCCTAGAATAAGGGTGTGCACATTTTGAAGACTTGTGAGACACATGCCGGAAGTCCACAGTTCTTGGAACAGTTGTACCAGCTTATACTTCCATCAGCAATATATGAGATTTGTGTATTTTTCAAGGCCCCTTGATTTTGCTTAAACCTTGATAAACAGGTACAAACAAAAAGTAACATTGTAAAATTTTATTCTGATGATCAGGTTCAGCTTCAAAATCCATAAATTTAGTCATGAAGAGGCCCAGCTGACTCTCATTTAGTCCATTTCTATCAGCATGTTTAAGGCCAAAATGAAAAGGAAATACTCGTGACATTCTTCTGACTCGAGTGGTGTGATTACGATCTTTTTACTCGGGCTTAACGTGTTTTTATTTTTTTGTCCTCTGAGTTCATATTGCCCAAGTGTCCCAGATATCAGCTCTGTTCCTTGACCATGTCCTGCCTAGAATAACATGGAATAAATGTGAAACAGGTCTGAGTGCACACAGGAGAGTGTGGAGAGGCAATCAGCTTGTGAGAAGATCTGGGATGGGCCATCACTCAAACGGTCCAGCACTCTTTTAGCATAGACATTGGACAGGCCAGTGATGCTGCATTTTGCCCATCTTTGTCCTGTGAATATGGAATACTTTAGATTCCCCTGCTTCCTCCCTGTGTAGCAACTCCATTACCAGGGAAGCTGATTTTACCCAATAGCTGAGTCAGTTTTTGTCTTCTTTGTTATCATGCCCTTCACTATGGGTTCTATTTACTAGAGTATTTGTACTCCATGTGGGTCCCTACATGTCATCCAAGTACATTAAAAACAGCCCTCTCTTATGGTGTTAAAGGAACCAAGTTTTATTTTATTTATTTATTTTATTTAAGAGTCTTTTTTTTTTGTAAGATTTTATTTATTTATTTGACAGAGAGAGACACAGCGAGAGAGGGAACATAAGCAGGGGGAGTGGGAGAGGGAGAAGCAGGCTTCCCGCTGAGCAGAGAGCCTGATGTGGGGCTCGATCCCAGGACCCTGGAACCATGACCCGAGCCAAAGGTAGACGCTTAACGACTGAGCCACCCAGGCGCCCCTAAAGGAACCAAGTTTTAAAGAATATGTGGGCTCAGGGTATGAACCCCCACCATCACTTGACCTGATAGAAGTATGGGATTGCTTGAAGTCCTAGGCTCTGTGTGGTTTTTGGAGCTGTCTAGGTACAAGGTCCTCAGGTATAGCCTGAGGATTTAAAGAAGTTTAAGACCTAGTCCTTAAGTCCAGGCCAACATCATCTTTCACCTAATTTCCTCCAGCAACCTTTGAACTGGTCAACCTGCCTCCTATTTTCTTCCCTTACTCCTAGCCCATTTTCTACACTGTAGCTATCACATCTAAAATATCAATCTGATGTATCTCTTAGCTTCTTAAAATCTGTCAGGGGCTTTCCATTGCTCTCAGGATGAAGTCTGAACTCCTTGGCATGGCCCACAAGGCCCTCCAGTGGTCTAGACCCTGCTTATATCTCCAGCCTCGTCTCCCCGTTCCTCCCTTTGCATGCTGTACTTCTGCCACATTCAACTTCTTAGGGACCTGGAACAGGTCATGTTCTTTCTTACTTCTCTTTGCCTGGAATATATATTCTTCCCTCATACTCACCTCTCTTCTGAATAACTATGACTCCTTCTTCAGATCTCATTTTAGATCAATGGTTCTTAACCATTATGAATTAATCTGATGAAAACAATGGACTCTGCCCCCCAAAAACAACTATGGGCTCTTGTGTGATCATTTGGATTACAGTTCAGGGTGCAGGAATCCCTGCTTAAGAACCCTTTTTAAGCTGAGCCTTTTTTCTAGTATTTAACATACTTTGTAATTGTTGGTTTACTTGTCTCTTTCTCCACTGGACTAAACTCCATGAAGGTAAGGGCCATAACTTATACATCATGGTGTCCTGTGGCCTAGCACAGTGCTTGGCACATAAGGACTGTTTGATACACGTTTGTTGAATGAATGAATGAGTGGGTGAATGAATGAATGAAAGAACAAATGAAAGAACGAACAAATATCTGCCCTTGCTTGGATCATATTCTTTTTGGAAGAACAGTACATGCAAGGTACAGATGACAAGCAGACATGGAGGGGGCTAAAAATATGTGCAACTAACAGACATTTTCTGAAAGTTCAGAAACTGAACTTTCTGGGCTGGGCCTCTTGGGAAAGATAGAAGAGGAGGGCTCTTGGGTTGACCTTGAAGATGGAAGGACTTACAGGGTTCATGTTTTGTTTTCTAGGAATATTTTGTCAGAGTAGTGGAAGTGAGGAAAGGAGCAAGAATGACCAAGCCTTTGTTGGTTTCTGCCCCTCAGGAATTGCTGGAGTCCATGGAATTATGAGATATCAAGAGAAAGCCCCTTTTCTTCCTTCCTTTTTTTTTTTTGTTTGCTCCAACAAGTATTTTTTAAGTGCTTGTTATACGCCAAGAGCTTTGGTGTCGAGGATATTTTGGCAAATAAACTTGACAAGATCTCATCCCTCTTGGTTCTTGCTTGCCTAGGTCTTATGTACTAAGTTGTCCTTAGAATTTGGACCAAAGCCTTGTTTGGGAATACTTTTATCAAGGTCATTAGTTAGGGTGAGGTTTCAATTACACAGGGATTTATGAGAAATGAAATGCGGTCTATAGTTAGGCCAAGATGCAAATCCCAGCCCTGTCTGTCGCTAGCTATATGCAAATACCTTTTGAAATGCCAGTTCTTTAATTTGTAAAGTGGAAATAATATCTACCTTCTGGAGTTGTTACAAGGATCAAATGAAATAATGTGTGCCAACCCTTAGCAGAGGTCCTGACACACAGTAGTAACTATTATTGCTACCATTTTCAGAGTCTGTTTAAGCTGAAGCCTTAGTTTAGTGCAGTAATTTCTGCTGGTCTGTAAGAAATACTTAAGATCGGATTTGACAAGTCTGCGTGACTTATACAGGTTTCCAATTTCCTATAAGGGAACTTTGTTTTTTTTAAAAGATTTTATTTATTTATTTGACAGACAGAGAGAGAGAAGAGCAGGGGGAGCAACAGAGGGAGAGGGAGAAACAGGCTTTCCGCAGAGCAGAGAGCCCAACACAGGACTCGATCCCAGGACCCTGAGATCATGACCTGAGCTGAAGGCAGACGCTTAACCGACTGAGCCACCCAGGCAGCCCTATAAGGGAACTTTCTTAAAACATAGGTTTTGTTTTTGAGGCCATGGTCTTTCTTTCACATGTTTTTTTTCCCCTTGTTTATTGAAGTTCTAAGTATTTAATACAGATAATTAGAAACTTCAAAGTCATGTTAAAGAAGCAAGAAAAAAATCTCCCAAAGTTCCACCATCTAGAAAATTGTGTCTTAATGTTTACTGTACATTTGACTAATAAGAATGATCTTTCAACCCCCAGAAAAATAAAACTTTTGACCATATATACTAATATTTTCATATAATTTTAGGAGTTTCCACTTGTTTACCCCAAAGTTACAAAATTGACTAATATGACTCCCAAGTACAGATTCCACAGAGAAAAAACAATCAAGCTGGGCTCTGTTTTCACACTCATATAAGGGCTTCTGAATCTCTTGGTTCTTGTGTTCAGGTGCTTCTTTTTTCAGTCTTTTTTCTAAGGCCCAAGTTCTTAACCAAAGAATTGACTGTCTGTAATTATCTTTTGCATTATAATTATCAACTGGACTCTTACTGATGAACTTCTTAATAGCTATTTATTTATTTAAAGATTTTATTTGAGAGAGAGAGAGCAAGCACACGAGTTGGGGGAGGGGCAGAGGGAGAGGGAGAAGCAGACTCCCCACAGAACAGGGAGCCAGATGTGGGACTCGATCCCAGGACCAACTGAGCCACCCAGGTGCCCCATTAATAGCTATTTAGAGAGAGAAGTTGAACTTCTGATTTCCTTGGGTGTGTGTTTTATTTATGTGTCTTGGAGTAAACTCAAGAGGGAGATTGTGAGAGCCTGTCTAATGGGTGCAGTAGAAATCCACTGTCCTTTCCTGTTTCCTGTTAGCCTCTTTGTGCTGCCTCAGGGCCCTTTATACTGAGGCCTTTTCACTGGCTTCTACCAGCAATCAGAGAGAAGACAGAACACAGTGGAGGGTTTCTGGTCTACCTGATCTGGCAGTGGAGGGAATGGGCAGGATTCGGAGTGGTTTTCCTCCCTTTCCTCCCTCTTCCAGACTCATTCAAATCTCTAACTGTGTCAGGATGGGAATTGTGGATTGGTGGAAGAATCATGTGCAGCCCGTGCAGCTTGGAGGTGGGCGTCTGCCGCCCACACGCTGTACTGTACTTTATTTTCTTGGCTCCATTGCACAAATTCCACAGAGAGAAAACAACTACCCAGGCTCTGTTTTCGTACTCACACAAGGGCTTCCGAATCCCTGTTTCTTGCAGTCAAGTTGCCCTTTATTTCAGCCTACAAAGACTCATGCCTAGCCTGTCTCCTGCTTCTGAAATCAGCAGCGTTTGTTGAATGAGCCTGGCTATAATAAACCCATGTGCTGTCTAGAGAGCACAGGCTGAGCTCAGGGGCCTCAGGACTGCAGATGTGGCGCCACGGCTGCCCTAGTTCACAGGCTCTGTCCTTCCTTTGTTGGATTATTATCAGGGCCTCCCAACTGTTTTCCCTGCCTCTGATCCAGCTTCCACCATGTGTCCAAAATTTCATTCAGAAATGCCCATCTGTTGATGTCATTCTCCTGTTTATAACCTTTCAGTGGTGCTACACTTAGGAGAAAGTCCAACCTCATTTGCATGGCTTACAGGGCTCTGCAAGGCCTGGCCCCTGGCTACCCCTCCAGCTTCCTCTCACTGTCACCCCGGACCAGCCTCTCACTGTTCCCCAAATTTATCCTTTTGGCACTTTCTTGCCTTTACACCTAAGGTTCTTACCTCCAGCTCATGCTCCCTCATCTTTGCTGCCTGTGGAAATACCCAGCTTCAATGTGACCTCCTACTAGGATGACTTCCCAGGGTTGGCTGCTCCATCTTCTGCATTCTTGGGATTTAGTATAGAGCAGTGAGTATGAGTGTGGGCTCTAGGGTTCTACTCCCTGGTTTCAGTCCCAGCCTGGCCCCTTCCTAGATGTGTGACTGTGGACAAAATGAATACCCACCCTCCTGTGCCTCAGTTTCTTCATCTGTAAAATGGGGGATAATATTAATGAAACTCATGAGTGGTTGTGAAGATTGAAAGAGGCACCACTTTCTTTTTTTTTTTAATTTAATTTTATTATGTTACGTTAGTCACCATACAGTACCTCATTAGTTTTTGATGTAGTGTTCCATGATTCATTGTTTGTGTATAATACCCAGTGCTCCATGCAATACGTGCCCTCCTTAATACCCATCACTGGGCTAACCCATCCCCCACCCCCCCCAAAACCCTCAGCTTGTTTCTCAGAGTCCATAGTCTCTCATGGTTGTCTCCCCCTCCAATTTCCCCCCCCTTCATTTTTCTCTTCCTACTATCTTCTTCTTTTTTTTTTTTTTAACATATAATGTATTATTTGTTTCAGAGGTACAGGTCTGTGATTCATCAGTCTTACACAATTCACAGCACTCACCATAGCACATACCCTCCCCAGTGTCTATCACCCAGCCACCCCATCCCTCCCACCCCCCACCACTCCAGCAACCCTCAGTTTATTTCCTGAGATTAAAAGTCTCTTATGGTTTGTCTCCCTCTCTGGTTTCATCTTGTTTCATTTTTATCCTCCCTTCCCCTATGATCCTCTGTCTTGTTTCTCAAATTCCTCATATCATGAGATCATATGACACTTGTCTTTCTCTGATTGACTTATTTCGCTTAGCATAATACCCTCTAGTTCCATCCACATCATTGCAAATGGCTAGATTTCGGGTTTTTTGATGGCTGAGTAATATTCCATTGTATATATATACCACATCTTCTTTATCCATTCATCTGTTGATGGACATCTTGGCTCTTTCCATAGTTTGGCTATTGTGGACATTGCTGCTATAAACATTGGGGTGCACGTACCCCTTTGGATCACTACATTTGTATCTTTGGACTAAATACCCAGTAGTGCAATTGCTGGGTCGTGGGTAGCTCTATTTTCCAACTTTTTGAGGAACCTCTATACTGTTTTCCAGAGTGGCTGCACCAGCTTGCATTCCCACCAACAGTGTAGGAGGGTTCCCCTTTCTCTGCATCCTCGCCAACATCTATCGTTTCCTGACTTGTTAATTTCAGCCATTCTGACTGGTGTGAGGTGGTATCTCATTGAGGTTTTGATTTGGATTTGGATTTGGATTTCCCTGATGCCGAGTGATGTTGAGCACTTTTTCATGTGTCTGTTGGCCATTAGGATGTCTTCTTTGCAGAAATGTCTGTTCCTGTCTTCTGCCCATTTCTTCATTGGATTATTTGTTCTTTGCATGTTGAGTTTGATAAGTTCTTTATAGATTTTGGATACTAGCCATTTATCTGATATGTCATTTGCAAATATCTTCTCCCATTATGTCAGTTGTCTTTTGGTTTTGTTGACTGTTTCCTTTGCTGTGCAAAAGCTTTTTATCTTGATGAAGTCCTAATAGTTCATTTTTGCCCTTGCTTTCCTTGCCTTTGGTGATGTGTCTAGGAAGAAGTTGCTGCGGCTGAGGTCGAAGAGGTTGCTGCCTATGTTCTCCTCTAGGATTTTGATGGATTCCTGTCTCACATTTAGGTCTTTCATCCATTTTGAGTCCATTTTTGTGTGTGGTGTAAGAAAATGGTCCAGTTTCATTCTTCTGCATGTGGCTGTCCAATTTTCCCAACACCATTTGTTGAAGAGACTGTCTTTTTTCCATTGGACATTCTTTCCTGCTTTGTCGAAGATTAGTTGACCACAGAGTTGAGGGTCCATTTCTGGGCTCTCTATTCTGTTCCATTGATCTATGTGTCTGTTTTTGGAGGCACGACTTTCAAGTGCTTCGCATAGTGCTTAGTCCCAGTTAGCACTCAGTAAATGTTACTTTGTATTGTTGTTGTTATACTGGTACTTTGTATATATCTCTATTAAGCTCAGATCATCTCATATATTTTTATATATCTGCTGTGCTAGACCATGTTCTCCTTGAGGACAGGTGCATCTCTTGTTTACTTTTCCTGGCCCTGTGTATATAAGCTTACAGGAAATGTTAGTCGAATGAGTTACTGCACACAGATGTGCTTCAAAATGGAAATGGGCGACAGAGTGGGGAATGTTTCAAACTGGTTTGTGGATGATCACAGATCCAAAGTTGGTGTGACCCAGATGTCGGCTGTTTTATACTCCTCTGTGCCCGAATCCTTTCTGCTGCCTGCTGGTGCTTTTATGTTGCTAAGACAGGGCAACTTTCTCTGTGAAAGTTAAGCACCAAGTTTGTGTCCATTTTGGTTTTGTTTTGGACTGTAGGTGACATGTCTGAGAGTAAAGCCAAGAAGATAGAAATCAAGGACGTGGATGGGAGGACGCTGAATAAGCTAATTGACTACATCTATACGGCAGAAATTGAGGTGACCGAAGAGAATGTCCAGGTAAACTCAGCCCCAGCTCACATCTCATCCCACACTCAGGGACATTGTTCTACAGCCTCATTTCACTGAACCCTTGCAACAACTCATTTGGTACCTGGAGAGGAAACTAAAGCTCCAAAGAGGTTAGGTGACTTGCCTTGCATCACATGGCATGTTGGTGGGTGAACGACCCTCAAACTCATGCCTGCCTGACTGTGGCACCCATGCCCTTAACCGCGAAGCCATGATACCTCTGAATGAGCTTGGGCCCCGAGCACAAAGTCTTTATCTCATGTTGGTTCAAACTCTGGGTGAAGGAAGAACTAAAAGCCTGGTTGACCCCACTTATCCCCAGTCATCATCTCATCTCAGGGATTCTCAGTGTGGATTGTGAAGCTGTTAAAATTTTTTCCTGTTTCAACATTAGTCAGCCGAGTTTCTCTGAGCGCTCATGCTCAGAGATGGAGGTGCCAAGCACCAGGTCTGAGCCTCAGCAGGGGTGTGCGGCTGCCTTTTCCTCCTTTTGCTGCCCTGCCCTCATCCTCGGCAATCTGGAGCCTTGAAAAGAGGAGCTGAAGACACTGCTTCACCCAAAGATGTGTGTCTTTACTGTGGGGACACGATGCAGCATCGACATGCTTCAGTAGGGGAGATGGTTGAGGGTGTGGCCCACTCTGGAGGCCTCCAAAGCCCTGGGTTAAACCCAGACACAGGACAGACTATTTCTTGTCATTAAGGGCCTTACTATTTCAGTAAAGTGCTGGAAATTGCAGGTGATAATGAAGGATTTTCTTTTCTTCTTCTTTTAAAAGCACAGTTCTACCTATTCCCCTTATCCAGAACGACCACCTCCTTTACCAGGAGGTAAAGGCGGCTGAGTTGGTCATCATTTATTCATTCAATTCAACCCGAATGTCTGAGTCCTGTTATGTGCCCGGCACTTTGTTGGGCACAGTGATTGTGACAGGAGCAGTGGCTGCTCCATTGCCTGCTGTCATGCAGTTTGTGGTCTAGGGGTGAAGACAGATGCTCGTCAAATAAGCACACAGTAATGTCTGTGCACAAATTGTGGTAAGTCCTTTGAAGGAAGGGAACATGATAAACACTATCAGGGGGACTCAGTCTGGATGGATGAGGCGATCTGGAAAGGGCGCTTTTGGGAGATTGGATTTAAGCTGTGGCCAGCACATGAGTGGGAGTTGCTTCTGGTAACAGTGTGGTACAGGGTGCTGGTGAGGGTGAAGGGGACATGGTATAGGCAGGTTGGGGGTGTGAGGCGCCCTGCCTTTGGTCCTGCGGAGCCTGCCTCTCAATAGAGCCTGCCTTTGTCTCTGCCTCTGGACAGACTCTTGGATTGTTCAGTGATCTAATCTAATAATCCCCTGCCCTTTTAAAAATTGAGGTATATTTTATACACAATAAAACACATACCCGTCCCCTTTTGTTTCTGGTCTTTTTCATCCAGAATGGAGTGGGCAGCGGAGTGTTCACATCTTAGGTCTAGGAGCAGAATTGAAACAGCAGAATAACTTTTGGGCAGTAACAGTGAGTGCAGAGTAATTTGGTATAAAATGAGTATAGTGCATGTGTTGAAAAAACATGTTAAATGGATGATGGTTATATCATCGTCACATTAATGTTCACTTGGATATTTTAAAAAGTGATGTAAATAATGAGATTTACAAGATGCAAAAAATTACATCTTTTGCAACTATGAAAAATGCTAGATGTCAACCTAAAAATGTGCAGGGGGTAAATAATTTTTAAAAATCTTGCATTAGGGTCTAATCAATAACTTTAAGAAAAGATTTATTTATTTTAGAGAGAAGAGGGGGAGAAGGACAGAGGGAGAGAGAGTCTCAAGCAGACTCTGTGCTGAGTGCAGAGCCTGATGTGGGGCTCGATCTCATGACCCCGAGATCACGACCTGAGCCAAAACCAAGAGTCGGGTGCTCAACCAACTGCACCACCCAGGCACCCCTAATCAATAACTCTTAATCCTATAGTGTGGTAGGCAGAGTAATGACCCCCCCAACAAATGTCCTAATTTCTGGAACCCGTGAATATGTTAGGTTAACTGTCAAAGAGGAATTAACTTTGCAGATGGAATTAATGTTGCTGATCAGCAGAATGAGGAGATTACCTCAGATTATCGGGGGGGGCGCATGTAGTCACAGCGGCTCTCTAAAGTGGAAGGGGGAGGCAGATAAGGAGAACCAGAGAGATGTGACCCGACAGAGGCTCAACTTGATGTTTCCATCTCTGAAGACAGGGGAGCCATGAACCAAGGAATGTGGGTGGCCTCTAGAAGCAGGAAAGGCAAGGAAACATTCTCCCTTAGAGCCTTCAGAAGGAATGCAGCCCTGTTTACACCTTTATTTCAGTCCAGGGAGACCCATTTGGGACTTAGGACTTTCAGAAGTGTCAGAAAATGAATTTGTGTTGTTTTAAGCCACTAAGACAAAACCAACCCCCCTCACCCCCCAGAAAAAAACCCACAACACTGTGAGGTTGTAGATTGTATGATTGGAACCAGCTTTTTCTTCCCTTTTTATCATATCACGAGTAGTACCTCCCCCCACCCCGTGAAGAACACGTGAAGAACAAAGTGTTTACAAACTTGGATAATGAGAAGATGTTCCACTCTGGATCCTTATCGCCTGGCCGGGTGTTGATCTTTGCCGCGTTGGTCTAACCCAGTGGTATTGTGTACAACACAGTGTTCTTAAGGCGGGAGCAACAGACTCACCAGAGGACTGTGTAGAACTTGGCTTCACCATTGCTTCTGGTAAAACTACTGTATAGGGGCAGGGCAGGGGGCCAGACTGAAGATGTGCAGGTTCAGAGGGAGAAGTAGAAGTAGTGATGGGGCAGGAGTTGAGTACGGATGGAGGCCTGGCTCCACGCCTTAGCCTCACCACTGATGGGCAGAGTGCTCTTACTCTAGCCCTGTCGCCCTGCAGGGTGTCAGTTTTCCCAGCTGTAAAGTGAAGGCATGGGTCTCAGCGAGCTCTGGCCAGAGGAGACACTTACTGTGTCAGCTTCTGATCTGTGTTCCCTCTTCTACCGGAGCCTCTCTGATACCCCACCAATAGCCTGCCTCAAGGATCAGCTTTCATAATAGTACCCATTCTGTTGGGTGGTCATGAGTCAGACTGCATTCAAATCCTGGCTCCACCATTTTCTAGCTGCGAGACGCTAAGCAAGTTACTTAACCTTTCTGTGCCTCAGTGTTTTCATCTGTAATATGGGCATAATACTAGCACTTAATCTCAGAGGGTTGGTGTGAGGATTAAATGAATTAATACAGGTAAAAGCCTTAGAACATTGCTCCCCTGTGCTGGCAGAGGTAGGGGCACTCTGAGCACAGAGACCCTGTCACTAAGGAGCACATGGTCTGAGGCTGGAGACAGATGGCTAAGCACCTGGGTCCTCTCTGCTTTGGTAGGGCCAGGGTGGAGGTACCCAGGACGCAGGGAATGGCCATTGCTGCCTTGGTGAGGATCGTCAGGGGGGCAGCCTCACTGAGGAGGTGTTGTGTGGGCCCCATCTTGAAGAAGACCGTGAGGTCAGGCTTTCCTCCTCTGCCTGCATGTCTGTGTGCCCACTGGTGTATGGGCCCCTTGAGGGGCCAGCTGTGTTCATGTGTGTGTGTGGGGGGGTGGGGGGCATGTGCAGGGGCTCCACTGTGGGGCACAAGGCAGAACTCAGGGAACTGTGCATTACTCGGCATCAGTGAGATATACTAACTATTCGTTTACCTTGTTTCTCCGCACTTTAAAATGTGGTTTGGTTGGGCTGACCTGGGGGAAAACAAAACTTAAAAGGTTGAGAAGAGAAAGTTGGGATCAGATTGTGGCTGCTTCTTCATGCTGTGATGTATCTGCTGAGGCAGTTGCTCACAAGCTAGGAAGACACCCTTTGTCGAGGATTTGGTGCACCACGGAGGAGAGCGTGGAGGCACCGGGGCTCCCCTGAAAGCCTGAGAAACAATGGTCAGAGATTTGGGGCTTGCTTAAATGGCTTGCAGAGCTCCACCCTTAATTCCTTCCCAGCCACCCTTACCCTGGAGAGACGGCATTGCCCTTCCATGGTGGAGGTAACTGCCATCAGAGCTGACACTTAGTATTACTGGTTGTAAGCCAAGCATGTGTTGGTCACTTCATGTGCATTATTTCACTTAATTTCATCACTACCAAATGAGTATTCTAATATGGTCCTTCTTTTACAGTTGAAGAAGCTAATGCTCCCCAGTGGTTAAATGGGTAGTAGCTTTGGGGTTTGAATCCTGCTCTCTCCACCTCACTGTGCTCTGTTGACGTGGTGAACTTGAGTTTCTTGTTAAATCAAGGATCAGAATCTTGACTCCAGCTCATGATAATCAATAATAATAAAACCTAATTTAACTGAGCCCTCCCTGTGCACCAGGTGCTTTGTTGCCTGCTTTAAATGTATTATCTCATTTGATTCTTGCAACAGGCCTTGAAGGCAGTACCATTATGGTCTTTATTTTATTGTCCAGGTGGCAGAGCACAGAGAGGTTAAGTAATTTGCCTTTAGTCACATGGCCCGTAAGTGGAGAAGTTAGATTCTAAGGGACACTTTTAATCACAGCAGTGCTAGTTTGTTAGCTCTCCTGCTCATCTCCGACCGCTTTCCCTCTCCCTCCTTTCTTCCCTCCCTCCTTCTCTCTCTCTCTCTTCCCTCCCCCACTTTCTTTCTTTTTCTTTTTTTTTCCACATATTTTTATTTAACAATGTTTCTGTGCCAGGCCTCATGCCTGGTGTTGGCAGAGACAGACCCACTGTGTGGCTGGGGCCTTAGGCCTGTCACCTGGCCCTATGGTTGGTGGTCTCCCTCCCTCTAGGCATGGCCCTGCCTCCCTGAAATTCCAGGAGTCGGTGCTTTCTGAGGCAGGGCATTTCCTTTTGTTTTTGTTAGAGGAAACAAACTCAGTGACGGGATATCCTCTGCTGTGTTTTCATGTTATCCGAGGGAGAGAAAAAAAACAAAACGGGGCCTGCTCGTGGAAAATGGAGGGGAGGCCATTTGCAAGCTGGAGGGAAACCTGTAAACTCTCTGCTGAGGGTCATTCTAGAGTCTGTCTTCCCAGAACTGAAATGCTGGGGTGGCAAGAGGCAAGCTGAAAGCTTTTTGACCTCGAGTCTTCTTGCATCCCCATGGTGGTTCCAACCAGCAGCTCCTCCAGTGTTGGCCCCCTCCTTCCAGGCGCCAAGCGGGACTGCCCCAGTGATTCCACCAAGCTGAGGACCTGAGCTTGGCCTCTTGCTCACAGCCTGTTACTGCTGCCCCTCAAGGGAGTCGAGTTGCACGTGAGATAAGAGAAGAGGAAATCCTCCGAAAGCCCTTGTTGATGTGGGAGAGGGAAGCGAGGACAGCCACCTTATGGATGTTTTGCTCTCTTTTCTTTCACAGCCTCTGGGGATTTGTGTCTGTTCGCATGGTGTGCAGCCCCCAGAACCCCAGCGGATGGGGCCCCCATTTATCCCTGAGACACAGAGTGGGAGCAGTGATAAATCTCCCAGCCTCCAAACCTTGCCCTCAGCTTTCTGACTTTACTTTTCTTCACGCCTTCCTGTATGAAGCAAGTAGTGGGAAGAAAAGGCCCTTTGAGTCATAGCTAATCACAGTGTAAGATCAAAGAGAGGGAAGGAGCAATTAGAGAAACCACAAGCCCCCGTTCACTTGAGGAAGTCATCTTGGGAATGCTTTTGGGCAGGAGTGGACCTAAACAGGATTGGGGGGGTGTGGAAAGGTGGAAAACTTTTATAATTTTTGCCTGCTAAGTGTGTTTTGTGAACAGTAGGGAAAAGCTATGTGGGTAGCTCTATCCAGGGAGGTTTTAAAAACTGAAAGTATAACCTGAGGAATATGTTCAGGAAGTATTTATTATTTAATTTCTTTGGCCGATTGTCATGAGCTTGAGAATTTAAGCACTGACCCGTGCCGCTGTCTTTGTGGGGAAAAAGAAGGCAAGGGGGAAGGGGCCTTGTGTCCCTGGCATGCTGTCATCTTGGCTTGGCTGGGAATGCAATCTGGGGGCGGACTGGACTCTCAGAAATCCTCCTCTGTGGGGCTCAAAGGGCTGCCAGCCTGACCCTTTTGGGGCTTGCCCCACCGCTGAGTAGAGTGTGTGCTGGACAACATTTGATTATTCCTCTCCACCAGGGGTTCTTAGGGTAACTGGTTAGACGTTCCTGGCCCCGAGTGTGAACAACCACCCCAGTTTGCCAAGGACTGAGGGGTCTCCTGGGACAGAGGACTTTCAGTGCTGAAACTGGCAAAGTTTCAGCAGACCGGGATGATTGGTCAACTGGTGGCCTCAACTGTAGAATTTGTAGCTAGTTGCTGGTCCAAGGGCTATCATAGAGGTCATTTGGGGATTTGAAACACAGCTTTCCATTCCTGCTATGTATTCAGCAAGAATGGTTAATGGTTGTCTACTTAACTAGCAGGCCGAGACTAATCTGGTCCTAGAATCTGTTTGGCTAGGGTGAGCAAGCTCACAGGTTAATTGAGGTTCCCAGTTTATAGCTGCTTGGTGGCGATGGAGCTCAGGTGGTCAGATTTGGAGCTACCTTATGGTCTAAAACTCCCAAGAGTGCGTGCTTTTATCTTTCTCCGTTTCTGGAATGAACCAGTGGCTCAAAAAATACTAAGGACATGATGTTAATTTACTGTTGGGGACATAGGAGAGTGGAAGAGAGAAAGGAGAGGAGCATACTTTCTTTAACTTCCTGGAACTCAGCTGCGTGAGGGAGGAAGTTAAGCGCATAGGAAGGAAAAACTTGCCTTGTGGAGAGTAGGTGCTTAGTTCGGGAGTACGACCACGGGTGGTGGAGGCTCTTGGTGGTTTCTGCAGGTGGGCAGGGATGAGGAAGGGTGACCAGCTGCCCAGGTTTTAGCACTGAAAGTCCTGTGTCCTCGGTCCTAAGAAAACTTAGCTGCTTACCGTAGTGGAGGGACAAGGCCCAAGAATGGACAGTGGAGCAGGGTTTTTGGCCTTATTGCATGGAGGCATTCAGATATGTTTTGGGAGAAAGTCAGGGTCTAGAATTTAAATTGCTTAAAAAAAAAAAAAAGACTTTTGTAGTGCCCTGAATCAAGAAAACAAATGCATCTGTAGCCCATGTCTTCCTGGGCAAGCCCTTGTGGATGAGAACAGCAGGAGTCTAGCTGGTCCAGATGCTCTCTCTGAAAGCCAGGGGAGCAGCTGAGAACAAAGGCCTGGGATGTGGGGGTTGTTTTGGGGTGAAATGGATGCTGGGAGCCCTGAGCTCAGCAGCCTCAAAGAAAATATAATGCTCTGTGATTTTTTTTTTTTAATTTCTTTTTGTAAAGTCACTCTCAGACTGTCTACCCCTTCCCTAGGGCGGGGGTGGTAGGGAGCAGAGCTGGGGTCTAGTAGGACTGTGCCATTTCTTCTGGATTTTTGATCCAGGGGGCAGGCTTTGGCAGCTGTGGGAAAGTCCTTGGGAAACTAGAGTGGGGTTGGCGGTCTGAGCACCCCTCTGGCCTGCTCAAGCCAGTCTTCCCGGCTTTTAGGAAAAACACCTAAGCAGGAACTATTTCTGTTTTCCAAGATACAGTGTAAACATCCATGTGTTCTATGACCTTTTAAAAGGAAACTATTCTCTCCTTTGTCTTTCTCTGAGGATGTACCCAGGGATGTTCTTTACCATTTATCTGTTGGATGGGAGAATACAGTGTGACTGTCTGAGTCTCGAGGGATTTGAGGGTCACTTTTTTGTTCCAGTAGATTGCAAGCTCCATAAGAGCCGGGGTCTGGCTTACTGTGCTTACCACTAAACCCCAGAGCCTAGACCAGTACCTGGCATATACAGATGCTTAGTAATTAAGTGGTGAAGGCAGTAGTGAACAATTTAGTAAGCACCTGAGTGAAAATGGTACGCTAAAGGCTGTAGGGAAGTGCTTTCTCAAACTTGGCTGTACATTAAAAACACCTGGGGAGCTTTGGCAATGTCTCACTGTCCAGGCCACACCTCATACCTCTGAAGTTAAAATCTTTGGGGCTGAGACCCAGGCATCAGTATTTTAAAAATTCTCCAGGTGATTCAATGTGTAGCCAAGTAGGAGAACCAATCTGTCTTGGTCAGCTTGGGCTGCCATAACAGAAGACTATAGAATGGGTGGATTAAACAACAGAAATTTATTTTTCTCCTGGTTTTGAAAATTTGATGTCCAAGTTCTAGTTGGTTCAGTTGCTGGTGAGACTCTTCCTGGCTTTCAGAAGGTTGCTGTCTCCCTGTATCCTTACATTGTAGAGGGAGCAAGAGCTCTGGTGTCTCTTTGTCTTCTTGTAAGGGCCCCATCTTTATGATCTCATTTAAACTTTATCACCTCTTCATAGGTCCTGTCTCCAGATACAGTCATGTTGGGGTTAGGGTTTCAACATACACATTTAGGGGAGGAGGGCACAAACATTCAGTCCATAAGGGGCTTGTTACTCAAAGTTTGGTTCTTGGGCCAGTAGCCGCAAGCATCACCTGGCTTTTCATTAGAAATGCAGGCCCCCAGGCCCTACTCCAGACCTCTTGAATCAGAATTTTAATAAGATGCCCAGAGATTTCATATATACATGAGTGATTGGGAGACACTGCTATGGAATGTAGGGATACAGAGACTCTGCTGGTGCTTAGGGCTGCGAAGTGGAGAGTCGTGGGAAATAAGGCTCGGCTGCCCTGAAGGAAGTTTGGACTTAGTTGGACAGGCAGGGGAGGGCCACGCAAGGACCTTGAGGGAGGGAGTGCTCTGATTGGAACAGTGCTTTAGGGCGATGAGGGCCTGCTGGAGGGGATCTGGTGTCTCAGCATGTCACCTTCTCCTGCAGGTGCTGCTCCCAGCGGCCAGCTTGCTGCAGCTCATGGACGTTCGGCAGAACTGCTGTGACTTCCTGCAATCTCAGTTGCATCCCACCAACTGCTTGGGCATCCGAGCGTTTGCAGACGTGCACACCTGCACTGACCTTCTGCAGCAGGCCAACGCTTATGCAGGTAACGGGGAGCCGGGTGCCGCCCCTCTCCCGAGCTTGTGGATTTAATCACCTGGTCTGCGGTGGACTCCTCAGTTGTGAGAAGCGCACTTTCCCATGAAGCAATTGTAACTTAGGGACTCAAGACATGTGGAAAGATAGAAGATAGAAGAGTTGCGCTCGTCTCACCAAGTGGAATAGGATTAATTGCCAGACGTTTGGTACCGACAGTCGTTTTCACAGGAGATCTGAGAAGACTTTGTGGAGGGAGGAGTCATTTGAGCGAGGTCTTGAAATAATCTTTGTTGTTGTTTAAGAAAATTTCGTTCTTGATCGAAGTGTTCTATGGGTATGATTTTAGAAGTCAAATACTACTGCATGTCTTCTAAAGGTAAGCCAGAGGCCCTGTTCTGCCTTTCCCCAGCAGGTCTTCTTCTGTAGGGCCACTAACTCATCTCCAGTTCTGAGAGAATTAAAGTGCGGGTTCTGACTCCACGGAAAGCTGCTTCATCTACTTTTTACCTCCATTTATCTAAATAAAATGTTTGTATCACTATTTCGGACTTACTAGTTTGAGACAGAGCTGTTGACTTTTCACAGAAGTACAAGATTGAGCTTTCATGGACTTTCCCTCATGGATACACGCTCTACGCTCTTCCCCATTGTATTCTCCTAATACCATTTCTACAACTGAGCTGAGTAATAGATTATAATTAGTTTTTTTTTAAATCAGAATTTTTTTTTTTAATCAGAAAGGCAGTTAATAATTGTCTTTTTCAGGCCGCAATTTTATTCAACTTATAATCTCGCAGACATTAGAAAACATCTAAAGAGTGCTGGTTAATAGGGAATGAAGGGTAGCAGAGTCGGTACTAGGCATAGACTATTGGATCACATTGTGCTCCTTTGTTGGGGAGTGCGTTTATTCAACAGTGACTTGAATGCCTACTGCTAGACACTTTTTAGGTGCTGGAGAAATCATGAAAAACTAAACAATTGAAGTCTCTGCTCTCATGAAAAAGAAATTGCCCTTTTCTTTTTTATAGTGAGCGTTCCTACCACTAATTCTTTTTTTTTTTTTTTGTATATGAATTTTCTTTTTTTTATTTAAATTTTTTTATTGTCCACTAATTCTTATAAAGCAGATTTTTGTAAGAATTGAACAGTAACTGTTCATCAGATAATGTGCTGATTCCAGTTTGTTTCTCTGCTAAAGCTTGTCATCCTCTCATTTTTTTAAATTTAAATTCAATTAACCAACATACAGTACATCATTAGTTTTTGGTGTAGTGGTCAGTGATTCATTAGTTGTATATAACACCCAGTGCTCATCACATCTCATGCCCTCCTTAGTGCCCATCACCCAGTTGCCCCCATCCTCCCCCCCACCTCCCTTTCCACAACCCTCAGTTTGTTTCTCAGAGTCCAAAGTCTCTCATGGTTTGGCTCCCTCTCTGATTTTTTCCCATTCAGTTTTCCCTCCCTTCCCCTATGGTCCTCTGCACTATTCCTTATGTTCCACATATGAGTGAAAACATCTGATAATTGTCTTTCTCTGACTTATTTCACTTAGCATAATATCCTCCAGTTCCTTCCATGTCGATGTAAATGGTAGGTATTCATCCTTTCTGATGGCTGAGTAATATTCCATTGTATATATGAACCACATCTTCTCTATCCATTCATCTGTTAAAGGACATCTCGGCTCCTTCCACAGTTTGGCTATTGTGGACATTGCTGCTATGAACATTGGGGTGCGTGTGCCCCTTCTTTTCATTACATCTGTATCTTTGGGGTAAGTACCCAGTAGTGCAATTGCTGGGTTGTAGGGTAGTTGTATTTTTAACTTCCTGAGGAACCTCCATACTGTTTTCCAGAGTGGCTGCACCAGCTTGCAGTGTCAACAGTGTCAGATGGTTCCCTTTTCTCCACATCCTCACCAACATTTGTTGTTCCCTGTCTTGTTAATTTTAGCCATTCTAACTGGTGTAAGGTGGTATCTCATTGTGGTTTTGATTTATATTTCCCTGATGTCATCCTCTTGTTTTTAATGGGGTTTTGGGAGGGAGTATAGAGATGGACATGAATGTTCGGTCCACCATGTTTAACTGGAAAGAAATCTTCATTTTTTTTAAAGACTTTATTTATTTATTTTAGAGAAAGAGAGCACAAACGGGGGGAGGAGCAGAGGGAGAGGGGGAGGGAGAGAATCTCCAGCAGACTCCACACAGAGTGCAGAGCCCGATGCAGGTCTTGATCCCACAACCCTGAGAGTGGACCTGAGCCGAAACCAAGAGTCTGATGCTTAACCAACTGAGCCACCCAGGCCCCCCAGAAATCTTCATTGATATTTATTTCAACTTGATGACAAAGAAAGATCATGAGTGGCCCAGGTAATGGGTCTAGTTCTTTTAAACAATAGATTCAGGCAAGGCCCCCTCCTTCCCTTGCAGTAAGGCATCTCATTCTTCCCCCTGCCCAAACAAATACTGTTGATCTTCTGTTCTGTGTCTCCTGTCCAGCCCATGACTGGAAATGAGCTGAGGGCCTGCTGGCTGTCCACCTGCCAGCTTCCTGTGCTGTGTTAGCCCCTTAGTCTACAAGACACTGAGCATGTGCTCTGTTTCTTAGAATCCTTGTATTCCTTTATCAACCCCCAGACCCCAGGAGCCTGCATAGATTCTCATTTCTCCCTGACGTCTGTTTCGGACCCAAATGGGGCTAGTTGTGAAGATGATGATTTTTGTGAAGGACGTTCCCCAGTTGGCCCAATTCTGAATTCTGATGACTCTTCCTGACTCTGACCCTTGACTCTCTTGTTTCTCTGCTGTCCCTTCCCTGCCTTCTTTTTCATTCCTCTCCCTCATTTTCTTTCTACTTTTTTCTCAAGGAGCCCTTTCTCTCCCTGGACAGGGCTCCCCGGCCCAGCCTTTGAAGAGGTCACTTTCTTGAGGGACGTGCGCAGGCTTTGCTTTAGCAGGAGCCAAGAGCTTGGCCAAGGCCCGGGTCAGCTTGTGAGCATCTGCTGGTGCGGGGGCAAAGGGAGAGTACTTAGATGCCAGGAATTCTCTTTCTCTCTTCCCTGTCCCGCCCCCAGCCTTCTTCCTCTGCATAATGTGTACATGCACGTAGGGTTTTGTGTTTTGCAGTTGGCTGATGCAATTTTCTGAGGTTTGGGCTCTGTCCTGAAACCCCAGCTTTGACAAGGCTCCCTGCTTCTTCTAGCCTGGCTTTCCCATACTTTCCACAATCTGTGTTTTCTTCCTTTGGCCCTTTCACTGTCTAATGGTGACAGACACCAGTGGGAGAATGGGGAGTATGCAGTTAGAACACATTGTGGGTTTGGTACTCCCTGGTCCTGATGCTGTCACGGGGATTGGGTGCTGTCAGCGTTGTGGGTGTGTGTGCACGCAGATGCGTATGCAGATACCCTGATAAATTATTTTTAGTTGGCATTTACTGGGCTGTCACTATGGGTCACCCCCTGCTAAGTATTTTAGACACATTATCTCATTTAATGCATGCAGCAGCTAAGGAAACTAAGGCACAGAGAAGTGTAGTAATTGGTTGGGGTCACACAGCCGGTTGAGACAGAGGCAGGGTTCAAACCCAGATAGCATTGACTCCTGAGCCAGTGTTTATAACTACTACATTCTTTGGCTTCCAGGCTCCATTTGGACACAAGGCAGCCCTGTGGATTGGTAACCAGTGAGTGTTGGTGACTAGAGTTGACATTTTTCATTGGAAGTGTGAGCCTGGAGGACCATACCATGTAGTCACCAAATCCCAGCAGCCAGACCATGTAGACAGATGACCAGCTTCTCTGCTAGACTTGGGGGGTTTAGTCATCTTTGGGTGGGGAGGTGAGATGTAGATGTCTTCTGCTCCCCGTTGGCAGGCTGCCCTCTCATGGCACATGCGAGTCCTCCTACTGTCCCTGGCATGGCTAGCGTGACTTCAGATTGGGAGTCTCCTCCCTTTGGTGTAGGCCCTCTATGGAGCCCGTGACGATCTCCTGCTTGTAGCTTTCTCTGTAGCCCTCAGCCGTGCACATTGGAGAAGTCATGGTAATGCAGAGGTTGGTAAGACCTGGATGGGAAGATTTTAGGAGAAGCAGGGTGAAGGTGAGATTGTGAAGTGTTTAGAGAAGGATATATAAAATGATTATCCACACTTAATGCCTACCCACGGATGTGAGTCTGCTTCATTTTTTTTGGTCTTGTACCTCCTGACTTTAGATGGAACCTGGCATTCTCTGCCATCACTGCCTCTTGAGACAGAGCTGATGGCTTGTCTCAGTCCCATTATAAGTGTGGGGGTGTGGGCACTGACGAGGGTCACATACAAGGGGCAGGCAGTGTCAGCCCTTGTGGTCACAGGCTTCCCTGCCCTATGCCTCGCATTAGGAGGTGTTTTAAACCAAGAAACTACAAGGAGACCTTCCACTTCAGAACTAGGGATCAGACCAGCCAACACTTGGAGCACAGCTTCCTCTCTGTGATGGGGGTAGTACATCCATCATGCTGTGTTTCCAGGACGGCCTGGGGGATGGGAGGACAGGGAGGAGAGCTGCCTGCAGAAGTAGGTGTCCCCAGGGGCTGTGTGCCCAGGGCTCCCTGCTGGTCTCATGATCCGCAGTAAGAGGGCCTCCCATCTGGGTCCTGGTGGACAGATGAGGCTCCTCGGGTCACCACTCCTGCTGCTACTTACGGTGAGAGCCATTTCCAGAGCTTCTGATTTTGGTTTCTCTTTATCCAGTTGCTCAGGCAGGTATGTCCTGCTTCCCACGCCCTCTCTGGTCTCTGGCTAGCTGGCCTCTGCCTGTACTTGTCCACGACCCGCAGCTCTACTTCTGAATTCTATTCTGTTTTTCTCCTCTAACACAAACTTTCTTTTGCTCTTGTTATTGCTTTTGTTACTGCTGTCTTAATAGTAAACCACCCCTGACGGTTATAGAAAAAGCAGACAGGCAGAAAGAGCAGGAAAAGCACCACAGTCCTACTCAGAGAGAACCACAGGCAGCATCTTGATATAGAGTTATGCCCATCCTTACCATGGCATGTGTATGTTTTACAGCTTAAACAAAAATCTTCACATGAGGAGCCTGGGCGGCTCAGTCGGTTAAGCGTACAATTCTTGATTTTGGCTCAGGTCATGATCTCAGTGTTGTGGGATTGAGCCCTGTGATGGGCTCAGTGCCCAGTGGGAGGTCTGCTTGAGATTCTCTCCCTCTTCCCCTCCCCCCCTGCTTGCTCTCTCTCAATAAATAAATAAAAAAAATTAAAAAAAAAAATCTATCTTCAAAAAAAACCTTAGAGTATTCTGAACACCCTTCCATGTTAGCAGATACATTACTATACCATTATTACTGAAACAAATTTATTCAATAAAATTCAACTCATCATAAACATATACTCATCATAAAAAAATTCAAACAGTACACAGAGTTATAAAATGCAAAGTTAATCTTCTCCCAGGCCTTCTCTCTGAAGGGGACTGGGGGACTATCTTGGGTAGCCCTATGGAATATATATATAATATATACATATTATATATATATAATGCTTTTTAACATACCTAAATAGAAGCATTCTGTACTCATTGTACTTTTTGTTGACTTAATACAAAATCTTGGAGTTCTTTCCAGACCCTTGTGCATGACTGTATCTTATTCTTTTTCTCTGCTGCATCAGATGGATGAACTATATAGTTTACTTAAGCAGTCCTCAATTGATGGACGTTAATGTTACCAATGTTTCCCTTATAGAAAATGCTTAAGTGAGAATTGTTGTACGTGCTATTTGGAGAACACTTGCTAGTGTTTAAGTAGTAGTACGATTGTACCTGTCCAGTAGTACCAGCTTAGTAGCCTAAGGCAGCTCAAAGAGAGTGTGCACTAAAAAAAAAAATGATGGATTTTGCCAAATTGCTCTCCAAAAAATGAAACTATTTTTAAGGTGAGCTCGTGCCTTCTGCTAATTCATCAGCCGTCTGGTAAAGGCACTGAGAGGTAGACACAGTACAGCTCTGGGAAGACTGGAGCACCGCCTCTCTCCACCCTGCTGCCTGTTTGCTTTCCTGTTTGGAATGGCCCCGTCTCTTCCTGCTGTGGCAGTCCCCTTTGCTTCCTCTGGGTCCAGTTTCCCCCTCAAGGTTATGCCCCCAGATTTTTTGCTGTGATATTTTATTCTGGGGTCGGGGAGGGTTGTCGCGTGTTTAGAAGCTGACTGCTTAGACCCTTGCCCCCAGCTGATGGGGTCGCGAGCAGCTGGGAAAGGGACCCTGGCCTTTTATGCAGCCTGTTTCTTACACCTCATTTTTGTTTCCAGGACCGCTTAATCTTTAACCTCATCGGCCAGGGCCCAGGTTTATGGGGACTCTGTTGCTTGATAATTGGGCAGCCCTGTCCTGGGCCATCAGCAGAGCTGGTTGGGAGGGATGTTAATGGGACCCCATTAATGAAATGGCAATTAAAATTCTTTGGCCATGTTGTTTACATCAGTCTGCCAAAGCTGAGCTGAAGGCCTTCAGCCATGGGATGGAAAAGCCATCGGATTTCACGTGTTCGTGGAGAGAAATAGCCTTCTTTTGACTGAGTCACTGGAGATCGTGGAATGAAGTGATTAAATTAAGGGCGACGAAGATCGTTGACAAATCATTTAAAAAACATGAGCCTCTGACTCAGTGAGGGTTGTCTTATGAAATTGCCTCCTCCGACTTGGCATCATGAAATGATGACAATGATGGGTAATGATGATTGTAGGAGTTTTTCACCCTTTCTGAACACTTGCCGAACACAGGCATGGTGCTGCACATTCCGTAGGCATTACTTCATTTTGGCCACGTGACTGTGAGAGGTGGTTATTATTTCTCCAATTTATAGATGAATAAACAGAAACGCCAGGAAGCGATTATTGTAACTTGCCCAAGATCACACAGTTTGTGAGTGGCAGTGCGCGCATTCACAGGGAGGCTGTGATAGCAGAGCCCAGAGCACAGGCTCGGACAGCTTCTCTGTCTGTGGTGCCTGCCTCACTCCCGCCTCCCCCTGATTTTCTGCTGCTAACTCGAAGGTGGCAAATGAAGCAGGAGTGCAAGACGTAGCTAGTTTTTGGAGAATAAGTCTCTTTTAGGAAACTCCCCTTATCCTTCTATTCCCTGGGTAACAGGGAACTCTGGTGTCGAAGCAATAACACTGTGAACAGCGCAGTTTTGATGTAGCTCCTTGGTGTGTGTGTGTGTGTGTGTGTGTGTGTGTGTTTGTGTTAGAAACGGGGAATTAAGTCACCCAGGAAAGAGAGCTCTTATGCCACCATCCCCAGGGAGGGGAGAGGTAGTAATATTTAGGGTCTGAGGGCTGGTGGTTATGACCCTTGTGGGACATGGTCAAGGTGAGAGCCCTGTTATTTTCTGTGAGACTTTCCCTGCAGCAGGGAAATGGGGAACCCTGAAAGCCGAATCCTGATTCAGGAAAGCTTTTCTGCCCTCCAAAAATAGGGCAGTAGGGGACAGAGGGATTTAAAGCGGTTCTGTTTTATTGTGTTACCCTACTAAAATGTTTTGATTCTGTTTGTGTGTCCACCTGTGTCAGCCTGTCTTTCCTTGGTGGGCGGTGGGGGGGAGGGAGGGGATGGTGACCAGTAGTTAAAGTCAGAACTACTCATTCCTATTCCCTGGGGCTGTTGGCTCTGGAATAATGGGGTTCATTTCATCTGTGCGGGTCAGAGAAGTTATAGATGGGCTTAGTTCCATTTGTTCTGGGCTTGTGGTTTAGATGAACTTGATTAAAGGCTTAGTTTATTTCATCCCATTAAGAGGGAGGAATGGGTTTGGGATTAACTTGGGAGGTTGCCCAAGTCCTAGGCACTCCTGAAGAACGGGCAGGGAAGCGCAGGACATACAGATGTATGGACACTGAGAATTCAGCTTCGAGTAAGACATACTCACACAAGATAGACCCTGCCCTCATGGGGTTCACAGCCCCAGTATGAAGGAAAGACCGCACATGATAAAACAGCCTGATTAGGGCGATGATATTTTTTATTTTCAGTTTTGGGTTCTTTGGAAACACAAGAATATCCCTTCCTCTAGCCTGGTGGGCAGGGGGATTAGGAAAGAATCTCAAATCAGGGGTTAGGTCTAAGATTTGAACCCTGGATTGATGCCAAAGTGTTTAGAACACTACTCTTCTAAGGTTTTGTTTTATTTTTAAAGGAAGGTTTTTAGATTCATATTTTTTTTGTCTCTCTACAATAATAACCCTAAGAGGGATTCTTAGGGTGCTCTGACACCTATATTGAATTTTACTACCATGGCCTGCTTAGGACGAATTATCATCATCATGGGGACCAAGAATATTTGTTGTCATCATATAGCCTTGGTTTCAAAACCTGGCTCTACCACTTAACTGCTTTGTGATCCTAAGCACATGGCTAAATAACGTTCTGAGCTTCCATTTCTTGATTTGTGTAATGGGGATATTGATGCTTCAGTAGGACTTTGGGGAGAAGTAAGTGCCTAGCACAATGTTAGCTGCTATTAGGAAATGCCCTCAGCTTTCTCCAGGCCTGCTTCCTTGAAAAGGTGGAGCTGTGCCCCTGGAGCTAGCCTGTTTTCATCCTTTCAGCTTTGGGAAGATGTGTGTGTGTTGGTTGGTAGGGAAAGGACATCAGGTTATCTGGTGGTTTCCCCGCCCCCCCAACCTCCATAATTTCTCATCCAAATGGACAGGAACAGACATACAAAACTTGGAACTTAAAACAGTGCTTGTTACTTATGGTAAAGGCTGGTTAATTAGGACTCTTAACCAAAAGTCTTAAGTGGCTTTTCCCCCACCCCTGTTCCCATTCCTCCTACGAAAAAGAAGCAAAAAGACTAGAAGAGTTAGAGTTTATTATTGGAGAGCTCCCCTTCAAGGGGCTAGTCCATGGTTAGAAGATACTGTGCTCCCTGCGTACCCCACCTGTCCCCTAAGATCTAGCCTACCTGCCTCTCCATTGTATCTCCTAGAGCCTGGCACAGTTTTTCAGTGAACATGTGTTAGAGGAATGAAGATATAGCCTAGGCTCCAGCTAGACTGGGCTGTTGTTGTTTTCTAGACATGCTCTGCATTTTCCTGCTTCCATGCTGTCATTTATACCTGGAGTGCCTCTCCCAGTCGTGGCCCTGTGGATTTGGGGTTGAAGTTACTGGCGCCTTGTCTTATGCCTCTTATAAGCTAGTAGGCTCCTTGTAGGCATCAGCTCTGCTTTCTTCATTTTTGAAGAAACACTGCATCTGGTACACTATACATTAATGGTTATTGACCATTTGCTGTGATCTCAGTAAATGTGAGTTACTTCTATTTGCTTATTTAGTGCCCATACACCTTTATGAAACAGCTACTATTATTAGCCCCATTTAACAGATGAGAAAACTGTGTAGCCTTAGGAAATTGAGTATCATATCACTAGAAAGTTTGTTGGACTTGATGGAATTAAAGTGGGTCTCTAAGGCCTTTGGGGTCCACAGCCTTATCCACAGGACCTGCAGTCCCAAGGGATGTCTCTGATGAAGTGGAAAAGCTTCTCTCTTGGAGAGCAGTGCTGCCCACAGAACTGGACTTTGTGAAGCAGGAACATGGGCTGATGTAATATTCATCCTTCATTTCTAAAGAGTTTCTTTTTTTTTTTTTTTTTAAAGATTTATCTATTTATTTATTTATTAGAGAGAGAGCATGAGACGGGGGAAGGGCAGAGGGAGAAGCAGACTCCCCGCCAAGCAAGGAGCCCGATGTGGGACTCGATCCCGGGACTCCAGGATCATGACCTGAGCCGAAGGCAGTCGCTTAACCAACTGAGCCACCCAGGCGCCCTAAAGAGTTTCTTAAAGAACTCAAAATGGTATCATCAATATACGTATTGTCGTCTCTGAGCTTCCAAACAAGCTTGAGACCTAGGTCAGCTATTACAGTCCCATTTTATGGACAATGAAGCCAAAGGCTGGAAAGAAGTGACTGTAAGAGGTGGAGTTAGGACTCAAACCCCGGCCTTCTCACTCTTAGCCAAGGCTCTTGACTGCATTCTCCTTTAATACACCAAAGCAAACAAAGAATCCACAAACAAACAAGTGTTAAAGCTAGAGGATTCTCAGGGAGGTATCTTCTGGGAGCAGAGGTGTTCCTTTCTGGGAAGCGGCTGGGGAGAGGGCTGACTTGAATATAAAGTCTGCTGGGTAACGTGTGTCTCCCAGGAAATCAAGTTGGCCGGAGTAGCCTGTTCCTGCTTTTCTATCTTGTTGAGTGTTGCTAATAGAAAGGGGGCTCTGGGGGCTCCACCCTGTCTCCTCAGACAGAGGGGGAAGGGAAGCAGTTTCCCTCTTTGCTCCCTTTCTCTGTGTTTCCCTGCTCACGAATCTCCTGGGTCCCAGGGTGCTAGTCCTGGGTGGGAATCTGCTGCCTCTCCCTACCAGCTGACCCCTCCTCACCAGCTGCTGCTTCCTGGGAGGGTTTCTGGAGGGATTTCAGTGGGAGGTTCCAGATGGGCAGGACAGCAGCCCACTTCAGAAAGAAGGGACCTAGATTCAAATTCTGTTGTGCCCCAGAGACTGAGAGATGGGGAAGCGTGGGGGCTGACTGTTTCCTGCCTTGATTGATCTTTGAGAATTTCTGGTTTGTTAACCAAGCCACTTAGAATACATATCGCTGCACTTCATCTTCCTTTGCAAAATCCAAGCCCATCTACTTTTGGCTTTATGAGCTTTGTGGAAGTACTTTTCACACCTTGGATTTTAACTTCTTACCTCCCCCTATTCTCTTCATTCTTTGCCCTCCTCCAAATGTCAGGTTTTGGTCAGCCAAAGAAAAGGCAGGGAGGCTCTGTGTGGCTCTGAACCACGGGGATGTTGGTGCTGGTTTCCCTGACTCTCCTGCTGAGCTCAGCCTTGGCAGGTCCACAGAGTCTTGATGTCCGTCCTGCATTTTGTTTTGGTGTGGTGACTCCACACCAAAATTTTCTCTCCACTATTTCTTGGTGTTGCCAACAGATGGAGGTCTCTGGTCCAAAGACTTCTTGGAACAGAAAGGGCATAGAGGGAGAATCCTGTTGCTTTCCCAGGCCTCCAGGCCAAGAAGGCATTCCCATCACCCAAAGGAGATTGTTCACGTGTTTTTATTTAAAAATTTTTAGGAATAGACGGTTTAAAAAATAATACGATCTACTCTTAAATATTCCCTTCGTTAGGGAAGTCTTTTAAATGTCTAACCGAAAATCTAACCAAAGGCCTTTTCCTGTTCACATATGGAGAAGCACGGCCAGCTTTTTACTTGATGGCATTTGCTTCCCATTGTAAAGGATCTGCCTTTTAAATTTGTTTTTGTTATGTCCAAACATTCCTGAGTTTCGGGATGGACAAGGCTTAATTGTGGGCCCAGTGATCTCAGTGGGCCGCGGGGGAGCAGGTGGGGAGCCCTTTCTGTCCAGTGAAAGGCGGACCAGATTGTTTGTAACTGGATCTTTGAGAGTAAAATACTGACATTTGGAGGCTCTGGATAAAGGGTGTATGGGAATTCTTTGGGTCCAAAAGTATTTCAACATAAAGTTTAAAATGAGTTTTATAAGAAATGATTTAAGTTTTCTTTGTTTGGCTTTTAAGAAGCCGATGAACGTGAGAGCAGAGCTGAGCATGCTCTGGTTTCCGTTTCCATCGTGCAGCTAGCTGCGGCAGACCTGCTCTGTCCACAGCTTCCTGGGTACGGAGCACTCTGAATCTCACCCAGGGGCTGGCCAGGCCATGTGGGGGGTAGCCCTCACTGGCAACTGGGAGGTGTCGCCTCTAGAATTATCCAAGAAGCTACGAGGACAGAGAGGGGCTGCCGAAGAAAGAAGAGAGGGGGCCGGGAACCTGGAGGGCAAGGAGCAAAGATGCTCCTGGGGGCAGTGGGGCAGAACCACAAGAGAGCCCCAGAAAGGGGCACATGACAAAGGACCCTGTGATCTCCAGAACCTGCTGCACCAGGAATTGTCAGCTCTTGGGCCACTGTACCTTGGCATAACTTGTGAAAATACTTTCACACTTCCTTTCCCATCCCAGCATGGGAGTGAAGCAAGATGAGCCGTTGTATCCCCATTATACAGAGGGACAGTGAGGCCTAGGGAGGTGAGGCCATTGGCTCAGGGACATGTCTTGCAAATGGCAAAGCCAGAATTTGAGTCTAGTTGTCTTCTTTCTGAAGTGTACACTCCTTCACTGACATTTCGCTGTCTCTGTAATAGCAACATGGTGGCCTGGGCAAAGGTCGGGGTAGGAATTGCACTTGGCATTTCCCTTGCGTGGACATCCGGCCTGTGTGTTTTGTCTCGGTTTAGGTGTCCCCAAATTCCCCTCCATCTTAATGGTTCCCACTGGCCTGCCTGTCATGGACTGTTGCTAGTGGTGGGGGGCCCAGCTGTGTTGCCTCGATGCCTGGACAGATGCTTAGTTGGGCCTCCTTGTGAATCAGAGACCGTAGTAGGCTTGACTTTGGACACAAAAGGCTGATGCCTTCCGCCAGCCGTGAAATGTTGACTTCGTACCAGAACCCCCGGAGACTTCCAGCCACACAGCAGTTCTGACCCACTTTTGTTTGGCTGAGCTGCAGGGGGCACCGTCTGTAAATCTGCCAGCTTGCGCCTTGAGGGGAAATGAGCTCAATTAAGTAGGCAGGTCCCAGTGAGGCTTTTTTGCAACGCCATTAATAATCGCATGGAGCATGGAAAAAATATAACCTCACATCTCTCTGCCCCATTTTCATCTGTGTCGATGTTCAGGGTGGAGGATCACACAGAGGGATGTCTTTGCTGCCAGATTGAGGCTAGTTTCCCTTCAGCCAGGATGTGCTGTCTTTCTGTCTGCCTCTCTGTCTGTCCCTTTTCCTCATGCCTGCCCCCAAAGTGCCCAAGACTCCGCTGTGAATTTCACAGATTGCCAGGGCCATGGAAGGGCAGCAGTGTGTTATAACTTTGTTTTCTGAACTTCTGCCTTCTTTTTTTTTTTTTTTGGAACAGAGCAGCACTTTCCAGAGGTGATGCTGGGGGAAGAGTTTCTTAGCCTAAGTCTGGACCAGGTGTGCAGCTTGATATCCAGTGACAAGCTGACCGTTTCTTCAGAGGAGAAGGTACGGCATGGCCCCTCGGTGAAACAGGGCCCTCACGCGTGAGGCGGCCATGGGAGGGACAGTGAGACCTTGTCTCTTTTTCAGCGGAAAAAAAAAGGAGCTCATTTTTTTTTGTCCCTTTAAATAATTAGAAAAGGACCTTCCGGCCCATGTTCACTACATTTGCTGTCTGGACCCTTTGAGGAAGAAATAACGCTGGTGATGATGATGGTGACAAAGCTGCCTCCATTAACTGGACATTTACAGTTTGCCAAGCACTCTGCTAAGTGCCTTGTTCTCTTCAGTTCCCTCAGCCTTCACCACAGCCCTGTGAAGCAGGCATTGCCCTTGTCCCCACATTGCAGATGAGGAAAACTAACTTGGAGGAGTTAATTAGCTTGTCTGCAGTCACTCGGCTGGTCACCGCAGAGTTGCAGTCTTCCTGTCACCTGGTCTTAGTCTCTGTCCCACATGGCCTCTTGGGAACATCATTGAGCATTTAAGCCAGAGCTGACCTTTGGGAAACATCTATTCTAACGGGGGATTGGAACTTTTACTGTTGAGGTAACTGAGGCTCAGAGAAGGGATAGGGTCTGTTGAAGGTTCCACGGTGAGTGACTGTGGCGGAGCTAGAACCTGGGTCTCTTGACACCTAGTGCCCCAGCTCACCGACTGTATACCCCTTCCTCGTGCTGCAGGCTTGATTTCTGCCCACTGCTTTAGCTGACCCCTGGGGGTTGATCTGTCTACCTCTAGGTCTTCCTTCTCACTGACGCTCCGCTTGGATTATTCTCCCCTTTCCAATGTCACCTGTTGGAAACCAGTTCCCGTTCCAGTTCTGTCAAGAAGAACTTCTTTACTCCAGGAGATGTAGTCTCCTATATTGAAAGTAACATGCACTTTGGTGTTGGCCAGTCGGGTCCAAATCTTCTCTCTAGTATTTACAAATTAATTGGTGACCTTGGGTGAGATAGTTTGCTTCTTCATCTGTTTCTCATGTATAAAGTGAGAATGGTAACAGGACATACTCCAGGGGTGGTTGTGGGGATTAAATGGGGTAAGGTGTGTCAAATGCCTGGTGTCATACCTGGTACTTGGTAGGTGCTCATTCGGTGGTAGCTGAGTTTATTATCGACCATGTGTCTGGAATTTATTCCTTTCTCCTCTGTGTTCCAGGATAATACTCACCTTGTTCTGTTTTTTACTGCAGTTAGTTTTGAGCCCATCTGACCTCCTCCACTTGACCATGAGTTCCCTGATGGTAGCAACCACATCTTACTCTTCCCTGCATCCTCAGAGATGCTCAATACATGTTTCTTGGGTTGTCTTAGTCTGCTCATTGTGTCCCAGCTTGAGGTCCTTTTCTGAGGAAATATTTAAGGAAAAGCCTTTAAGAGGGATCTTACATTGGAGATGAGTGTCCAAAGCCACATGTCCAGAGAATAGGGTGGCATCACAAGCCCCTGCCTGTTGTCCTGCAAAAGGTTGATCCAGAAGAAAAATAGTTGTGGATTGGAATCATGGGCTGCCCCAAGACTTCAGAGGGATTTCCAGAAGATTGACTGGCACAACTAGCTGGACTGTCTCTTAGACTCAGTGAGGCTTCTACTTTCATTAACTGATCTGAGATATCACCTGCAGGGTAAAGGATGCCTCTGGCCAGGCCATGGCCTCTTCCTGCTCCAGCCCCAGCAGCAAAGACTCCCTCACTTCTTGCCAAGCCCTGTTTAATGTCTTCTCCGGATCATGCTACTAAATGGGCACAGTTTGAAGGAAGGAACTAGTTAGTTGATTGACCATGCGGTAGTTGGTGCAGTTGGCCAGTTTGGGGCCTGCTTGAGTGTGTCCTCAGGTGTAGTCTGAGAAAATGTCAACAGCCGTATAAGCAGCAGGATTTGGATTGTCTTGGGGGTATTTGGGTTGAGAGGGGGGACCCTGCTACCTTTAACTCCTGCGGGCCCATCCTGCTCTGAGATCATAGTAAGCTTTCCTCAGGTGAGGGCTTATCTGTGCTTGCTGTGTCAGGGTGGTGGTGGAGGTGGGTTGTTAAGAGGGAGAGGCATTTTAGTGCCCTGGAAACCACTTGGGCTTTGGACTCAGGAAGACCTGTTTCCATGCTCCACTTGATGCTTACTGGCTCCTTGATTTTCAGAAGTCACTGGTCTCTTTGAACCTTGATTTTCTTACATGTAAAGTGGGACTACTAAGAGTACCTCCCTTACGGAGTTAGGAGGATCACAGATACTGGGTGTAAAAAATCAAATATAGTGTTCAGCAGGTGCTAATAAATGGCGGCTGTCATTGTAATGACCATAGTCCTCTGGTTTTTTTTTTTTTTTTTTTTGAAGATTTTATTTATTTATTTGACAGAGAGAGACACAGCGAGAGAGGGAACACAAGCAGTGGGAGTGAGAGAGGGAGAAGCAGGCTTCCTGCGGAGCATGGAGCCCAATGTGGGGCTCGATCCCAGGACCCTGGGATCATGACCTGAGCTGAAGGCAGACACTTAACGACTGAGCCACCCAGGCGCCCCCCATAGTCCTCTGTTTTGAGGCACCATTGACAATGATCATGGTATCAGTGTTGCCACTGATAATGGTAAAATAAGCCATGGAGTTAATTGCATCTTTCCAGAAGCAAAGAAGCATGACATTAAATCTACGTGCTTAGAACATTGTCTATAGTGGCTCTCAATCATTCATATGCTTACATAGGAGTTGCTTGTTCTGTGTAATTAGAGTTTAGAGTAGAGGTATTTTTTTTTTAAAGATTTTATTTATTTATCTGAGAGAGAGAGTACAAGCAGGGTGTTGGGGGAAGGCAGAGGGAGAAGCAGACTCTCCATTGAGTAGGGAGCCTGACGCGGGTCTCAATCCCAGGACCCTGAGATCATGACCTGAACCGAAGGCAGATGCTTAACTGACTGAGCCACCCAGGCACCCCAGGAGTAGAGGTATTTTTCACGTTAGCGAAGTTGTATATTATATTTGGTTCTCAGAAGTTATTTGTAACTTCAGAGTTATGTGATGCTTTTCATAAAGTAGATTGCTGTTGATCTTGATCCCTTTGGTACCTTTAAGGTTGGCAGTATAGTTTTTTTTAATTTTAAAGGTTTTATATTTCAGTGACCTCTGTACCCACACTTGAACTCACAACCCCTAGATCGAGACGCATGCTCTACCGACTGAGTCAGCCAGGTGCCCCCTAAGGTTGACAGTATAATTTTGAGGCTTATCAAAGAATAGTGGGGTTTGGCCCGTGTTTTCTATTTCTAATTTTATTTCCCCTAATTGATTACATATTTCTGGAAGTTAAATAGCTGGAAGCTTTTGACAATTGGATGTTTGTTGTTTGAATGCTAGCTCTTAAGGCTTTGAAAATTCTGTGATGTGTTCCAGGAGATTTCGTGATTTCTACTTCCTTTAGTTACATTTCATAATAAGTAACCTCTTGCATATACAATAGCCTTTTCTTTCACTATTGCATTGTAGTGAACTTAATGGAGTATATTTGAAGTAATATAAGGGATCTTAATTTAAGCTAAAATTCAACTGCATTTGATGTTAACATTTGCGGGGGCTGCGTGGCTCAGTCAGTTAAGCGTCCAACTCCTGATCTCTGCTTGGGTCTTGATCTCAGACCCCGTTCAAATCCCACATCAGGCTCCATGCTGGGGGTGGAGCCTACATTCAAAGCAAACCAAAACAAAACAAAGAAAAAACCCTCCAAAAACATTTGCAGAAAACTGAACTGCACTGGTAATCAAATAACCTGTATTGAGCTAAATCCATATTTGAACAGTAAATCAGCTATATTATGATTTACTTCTTTGTCTACAGCCCACAGATTTCTTTTGCAGCCAGATTTCAGATATTAAAATGTGAAAAAACTATGCATCTGAGAATAGAGGAAATGTGGTATTTTAGTAATGAGGATTATAAGTGGCTGTGGCTAGGCCCAGGCAGTTTGCTTGTCGGGAGTTTGAAAAAGTAGAGGTTCTGTGGTTGAAGTGGCTGAGTTCCAATCCTGCCTCCACTGCTCTAACAGGCTGAGTGACTTTGAGCAAGTGACTTTGAGCACCAGAATGAATGCACCATATACAGTCATGGATTTTCTCCGTCTTATGGTCACTGCCAGGGTGGTATTGGTATCAGGTTCACGGTAGACACATAAACAAAGACCATTTGTTGAATGAATGAGTAAGAGAACTCTACGTCTCAGTCTTCTCATCTGTAAAAGGGGGGCAATGATAGTAGAGTGCCTATCTGAGGATGAAATCAGATGACACGTGAAAAGTTCTTAGCCCACAGGAAGTGTTCATTACTGTAAGATATGATTATTGCTGCTATTATTATTACCACTATCCTCCTCCTCCTCCTGCTCACTGTTGACTGGGGGCATTTCTCAAGGGGAAGCTCTTCCCAGAGGCCATGTTAGTCTGGGTGGTTGTGTGACCTGGGGCTTGGTGCCGAGCAGGGACAGAGAGTGGGAGTAGCCTCTTGCTCTCCAACATTCCCAGCTCCCTGGGCCCGGTCTGGGCTTCTCCCAGGGCTCAGATACTGTTCTTCCTCCAACATCACTTGCTGTTACCCGTGCCTTTGTCCTCCACTATTCTCAAGCTCCTGAGGGCTGCGAGGGTGCCTCAGCCATCCTTGTGCCATGGCAGGCTGACCCAGAGCCCTCGGCCAGCTCTGTGGAGCTGCTAAGCAGATATGCCCTGAGTGACTGGGGCCGGATGCCGCCCTAAGCCAGCTGAGGTTGTGGGAATAATCGTCACACTTTTTCAGGGAATAAGGACAAATGTGGGAACTAGAGGTCAGAGGACGCATGGATCCCTGCCATTTTCTCTCCTGTTTTTCCTTCATGTAGTTCTGGTTTTAAAATTCCTGGTATTTGAGGGAAGACAAAAGGACCTGGTAGGAGTTACAAAATCACGAGTTCTTTGGGTGGGACCCCTTCCCTCTGCTGCCCCCTACCACTCCCCTACCCCAGGACAGAGCAAAGGCACACCGGAATAAGCCCTTCACAGTCACCTGTTTCTTCCATAGGGAGTTGTCTGGGCTCACAGCTCAGCCTGTGAGCAGATAGTCTGTTTATTGTATTCGACTTTGAGACCACGGAGTTCACCCCCCACTGTGGACAGCTTCTGGGCCCCAGGGGCAGGCAGGGTAAGCAGCCCTCCAGGGCAGACGCACTCTAAGGAGAAGAGTGGTGACTCTCCAGTTCTAGTGCAGTTTTGCCACGGAATTGCTGGTTCTGAATCTGAATCTTCGCTTTCTTAGCTGGTATATATATCTCTACTTCTCAGGAATTCTCTGCCTCCTTATGAAACACTATTGAAGTTTTCAGAATGAGTACTAACGGGGAAATGGCCCACAGTTTAGATACAGGTCAGGAAGACATTGGTTAGGTCTCTTAAAAAATTAGTGTCAGGTGTGTATTGAAATGAGAACTACCACTTAGTTTCTCTCTGTGAGATCACCTATTTGATGTGCTGTTGTCCCCTAACCCTGTAATCAGAAGCCAAATTCTGGTATCTTCTGAAATGTCTCCCAGGATCGTTGGTGTTGCATGCCCTCCCGTCTGAACTCCTAGCCTCTCCGGTCAGCGGTGGGTAGAGGATGCCGGCTGGAGCTCCTTGACCACTAGGTTAGACTTGAGTGCTTGCTGCCCGGGTCTTACCCAGTGATTTAGCAGGTACATCCTGCTGCCTCGCCAGAGCTGTTGGAAGCCCCACCTTCCTGTGAGGTCAGTAGTTAGAGTTGCCAGCTTCTCGGCTTGCAAACAACCATCTGGCCTGGTCCCTGGTCACAGCATTACTCCTTTCACTGTTCTCCTTTGGAAAGTGCAATTCAGTAAGCACCTATGAGCAGAACACCACAGCACTATGACCAGAAATCGACCTTGACTGCCCACCGTTCCCCAGGTGCATTTCACACATCATTTTTTTTTTTTCAAAGTGACATTTGTATTGAAGTAAGTTCACTGGGACATGAACAAAGTGAAATAACCACTGAACTAGGTCATAGATCCAGTAACAGAACCCCAGAAGTCCCTTCCCGTCACTGCCTCCCACCCTGAGGAGCATGACTACCATTTTGACTTCTCATGGATCAGTTTTGTTCGTTTTTGAACTTTATGGAAATGGAATGCTGGTGTGTGTATGCTTTGCATGTGACTTCTTTGGCCCAGCACACTGTGCAGCACATCATTTCTACTTCTTGCACAAACTCCCAAGTCAGAGATTATTGTCCCCATTTTGCAGAGGAGGAAACTAAGGCATGTTGACAATAAGTAGCTTTGTGGTTTGCAGCTGACTGTGTCTGCTTGCCGGGCCCCTGCTCTCTATGAACACATGCCCACCCTGACAGGGACATGGGGGTGAGTGACCCTTAGGACTGTTTCAGAGCTTGCAGTCTGGATACGAAACATGTATCCTTATGTGGCCGAGAGAAGTAGTTGCCTGTAGTCAAAGTTCAAGGAAAGCGCCCTGGAGTGTTTTGTTCCAAATTGTTAGGTGGGGAAGACCTCCTGGAAAAGGGAATATTTGAGCTAAAATTTGGAGACTAAGAGGAGGATTTTGGAAAGCCATTCTGGTCGAAGGGATTGTAGGAATCCAGACGTGGAAGTTTGGGATACCTTATTCTATTTGGGGGAATGGTAACTGATGGGATGAGAGTCCAGGGTCTTTGGTGGGGGTCATGGGAGATGGGGCTGGAAATGGAATAGGTTAGGGGGTGAGGACTTTCTTCTCTAGGTCAGTGTATATCCCACTGTGTGCGGTAAAACGGCAAGGTTTGTGAGATGTTCTCAGGTCCGACGCATTTAGGAGACAGTGACCAAACACAGGAACCAGGTTAAGAAGCTGAAGGACTTGTCAGAGCTTTTATATGTTAACGAGTTCTGTGAAGCTCTGAAGAAGATTTGGGGGTGTGCATGATGTGTTCTGCAGGCTCATTTGGTCCCAGAACCTCCTTTACTACAGAATGTCTCCTGCCCCTAGTATTCTGAGGACCACATTATGGAGAATAGTTTTGAGGCTGATTTTCTTCGGTTGCCCCAAATATTCTATGATTTATTGATTTTCCTTTTTTGTAGTTCTTTTCATTAGGGATGTATAGTTTTTGATTATGAGACCATCTTCAGAGGATGTTTTGTCCATGGGAGTCTGGGTTGCCCTGGGCTGTGGAAGTGCACCCCAAGGGCAGCTTTACTGGCTTAGAAACTGTTTCTGTATTCTTTTTTTGTCTTGAGTATCCACTGTACTATCTGGATAATATCACTTCAGACCCCATATCTGTATGTGGTGTGAGCCTGAGGTTTTGATTTCTTGAAGATATATGGTTTTTAACTTCCTAGCCTCCAGGAGATGTTGAGCTCCCTTCCCCCTTCCCAGAGCAGATGGATGGAGTTCATCTAGTCCCAGTACACGGGACTGTAGGTGGGTAACACTGTCCATGGAGAGCCGGTGGCATCGACATTCTACCTGATAAGACACCAGTTCTGAACCATTCAAGTCCATGTCTGAATTGTACGGGCCTGTGACCCATTTTGGCCTTAGCTTCCATTCAGCTGCCAGACTTGCATAATAAATAAATAAATAAATAAATAAATAAATAAATAGGAAAAAGAAAAAAAACCACTCAGGCACTTCCCTCTTTCTTTTGACTATGGCTCAAATCTTTATTTGTTGGTAATATGTCACTTTTATGTGTTTGGAGCTGTGGGGAAGATTCTTTCCAACTCAGCACCATCCGCCATATTGACTGCAAGGCATTCTCCATCCCTGTGTCACGCTCCATTCATTTGTAGAATTGGTGCCATGAAATAGTCTTTCAGCTTGCAGGCATTCCTCTCAAACCACTGTGCTCCAATCCTTCTCCTTTGCAGAATCAGACTGCGTGTCTTTATCTTGGCTATAGGCGGTAGTGGAAAGCTGAACAATTTCCAGGCAAGGCGATATCCCTCTTTTAGTTTTGTCATCATTTTTGTTGTTTATATGAAGTCACATATTTGGCAGTATGCTGTCATAGGGAGAGAACCATACACCCAATCATTCCCACTTTGACTAACTTATTCATTCTCTCAGTAAATATTTATTGAGTGCCTTTCTATGTGGCAGATAGTATGTTATTCACATGAGAGACATTGGTGAACAGATCAACAGAAGATCCCTGCCTTTGTGGAACTTAAAACCACATGAGGGAGATAGATTTTATCAAAAATGTACAGAAATAAATATATAGCTACAAACTATGAAATGTGCTATGGACGCAGTGTGGTTTGAAAGCCAGGGATTGTCATTGCTGCCCCGTTACCAAGTAGCTGGGTAATGTTTGGGCAGACCACTTCCCCACTGTCTGCCTCGCTTTTCTTTTACATGAGTGACTCTTGCTGTTCCCGGGGCCCTTGTGGGTCTGAGATGAAGCAACTATAAGAAGGAGCTGTTAAGTGCCCTATAAAACCTTAAGATGATGGGACTGTCAGAAAGATGAGTGCAGCTGAGTAGGTTTTCTAGAGTTTGGGGAGCCTTCAGACCAGGAAATCTTCCAGCCAGTGTTAATGCTGGTAAATGTTTAACAAGGGCCTCTGCAAAAAAATTCTGAAAGCCCTGATTTGTTTACTGATTCATTTGCTAATTTCCATGGTGTAAATATTTCCACCAAGGCTGATTCAAACTGCCAGTGTAATGTCACTAAACACCAGGATGGGAAGACACGTGCACGATGAGCTCCAGCTCCAGCACACCACTGCTCCCAAGGGTCCCTGGTGTGGTGCGGGACAGCAAGGCAGGGTTCTGGTTCATAGAAGTCCTTTTAAGCTTCAGTTGAAGAAATAACACAAATCTGACAGAATCATTCTTGTGTCTAGTAGTGCTTTTTTTTTTTTTATTTTTTTAAAAAGATTTTATTTATTTGAAAGAGCGAGAGAGCACGAGTGGGGGGAGGGGTAGCAGGAAAGGGAGAAGTGGATTCCCCACTGAGCAGGGAGCTCAATTCAGGACTCCATCCCAGGACCCTGGGATCTTGACCTGAGCTGAAGGCAGGCGCCCTAGTAGTTCTGTCTTCTTGATTGAAAATCATGGCAGTTAATTCACCAAATGCTATTGGCTCAATCCCTGGGAAAGAAAAGAGTATCTGGGGGGGGGGGGTGTCCTAAGAGCACATGGGGGGTATACTTATGATTATGGGTTTAGGAATATAGTTCCCCAACTCAGTGGTCTGTGCAGGCTTTCTAACTAATTGTGCCTCTGAGATGGAATATTGCATAATGTTAGAACTTGAGTTTTTGGAGTTAGAGGTGAGTTCACATCCCAGTTCCACTACTTCTTGGCAGCGTGACCTTGGACACTAACCTCTCTGAGGCTGTTTCCTCATCTATAAAATGTGAACACCGATACCTATTTCACAGGATTTGGGGTGGATTAAAGGAGATCTTGCATGTAAAATGCATAGCACTGTGTCTCTTGTTATTTAAAATTAGCCTTTCTCAAATCTTGAGTAACAAATTAAGTCCATGTGCAAAAACCTAGTTTTTTCCTTGATCTTGTCAAAACTGGCTTCTTTTCCTCCATCCTATGTTTTGCCATGAATCACCCTCCACTGGACCTTTTCCCTTGCCAAGTCACCGCCCTGCCTATTTTTAACTTAAGTCCCCCTTCTTGATTTTCAGAACACGTTTTGAAAGCAGTTGTAAGTGCCCCAGCGCTCTGCACTCTCCTCTCTGGGTGTAGGTACAGTGTGGTGCGGCTGCCTCCCTCACTGGAGGGGTGGTAGGTATAGGGGGTCAGCTTCATCTGGTGTTCTGGCCAAGGCTTGTGCTTACATCAGAAGTGTGGGGAGCCAGGAACTGTGAAATTCGATTTTCTCTATCCTTTTTCCACCTAGCAACCTTGTGGCACCCAAGAGATTGGTTTTGGAATATAAAGCAGTGAGGAAATGATGCTCTTTTTGTTGAAAAGTAAAACCCTACGGATGCCTTGCGGCAGCTGGTTTCATCATGGGATGCATAAAAAGTGTTTTCATCTGAGTACACATCACCCTGTCCTGTGATCAGAGCCACAGGGTTTCTGCTTAGATTTCATAGACCAGGAGTTGATACCCTTTTCCTCTAAAGCACCAGATAGTAAATATTTTAGGCTCTGTGGACCATAGAGTCTCGATTCAGTTCCACTGTTAGAATGTGAAAGCAGCCACAGACAGTATGTAAATGAGTGAGTGTGGCTGTGTTCCAGTAAAATTTTATTTATGAAAACAGGTGGCAGGCTGAATGTGGGCTGTAGTGGGCCAGCCGCTGCTGTAGGCCCGTGACAGACAGCTGAGAACGGTGGGTAAGAGCATGAGTGCTGGCGTTGGGTCTGGGTGGACCCCAGCCCTGCTGCTTTGTGGCTCTGGGCCTGGGTGAGTCACTTCATGCAGTTTCAGAGGATCTGCTCCCTGGACTGTCCCTGGAGTCCAGGCTACCAGCGTCCATGAAGCGCGTGGCTCAGGGCTTGGCGCCTGGTAAACATCGGCTCCTGCTGCCAGTCCCTTAACAGGAGGTGCTCTTGGGAATGATTTTAGGCACATTAAGGCCTAGAGCTAGCTGCAAGTTTATTGGCTTATTTTCTAAGCATGGAGCCTCAATGAAAAAAACCCATGGTGCTGCTGAGAAGGTCACTGTTGTTGCCGAGCGCTGGTGGCTTTCACAGCTGAGTAGGTAAACAGTGCAACTGAGTGGAACCAGTGAGACAAGCCAAGTCAAAAATAAAGATAAGGTTAAATATCGACTTTATTAGACTCAGCTTGCTTTTTATCTTTTATAACGAAGAGGAAGCTGGTTGATGGGGAAGGGCATGATCAGGAAATCTCACCTCCTCAAGGACTTGCGGTTCATTCTTCAGCAGAGATTTGTCACCTGGCCGCCGGCTCTGTGCCCGGTGTTGTGCTAGGTGGCTTGCAAGAGCTCCCAGTCTAGTAAAGTGGAGCAGAAGGAAGTTGGATAACCACATTGCAAGGCAGAACAGGACTGTGGTTGCCCACCAACTCATCCGGCACGGTCTGACTTCCTTTGGTCTCCAGCTTCCATTGGTCCCTGCTCTGATTCCAGTCCCCCTTTCCCCAGCCTGGACAGCTTCCACTGCCTCCGTACATGCTTGTTCTGAACTTATCGGTCCATTCATTCATTAAAAGAATATTCGAGTATGTGTTATTTGCCATTAAATAAGACAAGGTCCCTGTTCTTATGGATCTGAAAGGCTAGTTGAAGCAACACAGTGATTCACAAACTAATGCTATGAGGGTGAGGGATAAAGCTCTATGAGAGTGAATAATCTAAAAAAATAAACTGGACAGGGAGGATTTCCATGGTATGTGAATGTTTATGTTTGTGCACATAGAGGTTATTTTTTGCAGAAGTGAGGGCATACTATCCGGAGATAGTGCTCCTTTCTTTCTGTTCCATTCCATTCTTTTCTTCCCTTTCTGATCGATTCTTTGCCTATTTTGAGTATGCCCAGCCTGACTTAAGTTTATATTTAGGAAATAGGACCAAAGCATCATTAACATATCAATACACACAAACTATTCTTAGGGTTAGAAAAATTAGAGATTTTTTCCACCCCTGGGAGTTAGTTTTCATTTCAACCTTATGCCACATAAATTTTGTTGTCATATTTTCCTTTTCCCTTAGAATTTCTTTTCCTCTCCCCTCTGCTTTTCATTTTGAAAAATTTCAAACCTATATTAAAGTTTGAAAGCATGCACATTCATATACTCTTAACCTAGATTCACCAGTTAACATTTTGCTTCATTTGCCTTATTTCTCTCTCCACATATTTAAACTTTTATTTTGCTGAACCATTTGACAGTAAATTGGGGACATGATAACACTTCATCCCTACTATTTGAGTATGCACCTCCTCAGAACAAGGAAATTATCTTTATTTAGCCATAAAACCATTATCATACCAAAGAAATTTAACACTAATACAATGATATTAGCTAATACATAGTCAGCATTCATATTTCCTAACAGTCCTTTATGGCTGTTTCTTTTAAATCCATGATCCAATCAAGGATCATGTATTGCATTTAGTTCCCATGTCTCTAAATCCCCTTAATCTAGAACTATCTCTCAGCCTTTTTTTTTTTTTTTATCTTTCATAATATTAATGGTTTTGAAGAATTCAGGCCAGTGTCTTGCAGAATTGCAGAATGTTCCAAATAGGGAGTTGTCTGATTTGTTTCCTTACTATAAGATTCAGGTTAAACATTTTAGGAAGAAACTACTTTAGGGGATGCTGTGTCCTTCTCATTAAGTCACGATCAGGAAGATAAGTTTGTCCTGTTATTGGTGGTGCTAACTTAGGTCACTTGTTCAAGGTAGTATCTGTCAGATTTCCCCATTTGAGGCTGCCCCCACCCCTGCCATCATGGAATTAGTAAGTCATCTGTGAGGTGATACTTTGAAAACTATCCTGTTCCCCAACAATTTTTCATGCAGTGATTTGAGCATCCACTGATGAATTTTGCTGAATTAGTTATTACATTTGTGGTTGCAAAATGATGTTTTTTTTCTGTCATTCCTTCTCCCTTTATCGGCTGGCATTTGTCTGTGAAGAAGAGCCCTTTCCACATTTTTAAAAGTATCTTTGTGGATTCAATGGATTCTTTTTTGTTCATTGTGTTATGATCCATTACTGTGTTTTTCTTTCATTCTGAGAATGTTTTATTTAATTAATTAATGAATTAATTAATTTATTTATTAAAGTAGGCTCCATGTCCGATGTGGGGTTGAACTCACAACTCTGAGATCAAGAGTCACATGCTCTACCACCTGAGCCAGCCAGGCGCCCCTCTGCGAATGTTTTAAACTGAGTTATGACTTAGGCACCGTGAAACGTACAGATACTGCGTATACAGACTAATTAGTTTTCACAAATGCATATGTACATGTAACTCCCACCTTGTCAAGATACATAACATATCCATTCTCCCCAAAAGTTTCCTTTGTCACCTTCCCCGTCATTCCCCTACCCCACTTCATCAAGAAGCACTAATCTGATTTCTTCATTATTCTCTTTGATGTTTTGTCCCAGATGTTGGCAACAAAAGCCCCGTTTGTTGGCTCTGTGTTCATTTGACGTGTCCATCTTAATCTTTGAGCACTTTCTTGGTTTCTGGTGCAAGAAGTTGTTTTGTTTTATTCTTTTTACCAGCTGAAAATATCCCATAGTGTGTATACTAGTTAAATAATTTCTCCATTAGTGAGCTTTAGGTTGCTTCCTTTTTTATTTTGTTACAAAAATGCATCAGCAAACATCCTGGAACACATATTCTTTTGTGAGCACCACCTTTTTGAGTATTTTTGTAGGCTAGATCCTAGAAGTGGTATTTCTAGGTCAAAGAGTATGTACATTGAAATATTTGATTGATACTGCCAATTCTTCCCTCCCTTCTTAAAAAGCTGTGTTAAGTTTCCAGAAATAGTGCTGGTTTCCCTGCAGCCTTATCAACATTGAATTTTATCCATCTGTGTGTATATGATTTTGGATTTCTTCTTGAGCATGGTGAACATCCAAACCAGAGGGCCTCCTTTTTGGTTTCGAGCCCGATTTTCATTTGTAGAGAAATGAAATCTCTCCTCAAGGGAGAGGTTAAACCAAGGAGAAATTTTTGACGAGAAATTCTCTGTCATTCGCTGACCCACTCACCATTTTACAGCCAGCTTTTGGGCAGATGATATTCTTATTCTCTTGATTCTGCATTAACCGCACTTGGGAGATGAATGAGGAGAGGGATGTATGCGAGGGGCGTGGTGGCCTTGCCCCAAAGTCTTCTGGTCTTCCTGTGCAGTCTTTGGTTCAGAGTTCCTGCTCTGTATTTCTATCTTTAAATAACCGTGAGACCTGATCTTTATTTTGCAATGAACTTGGTGATTCTGCATTTGGGGTAGTAGGTTTCTTATAACCTGTGTGTGTGATATCACTCTGAAGTCAGCTAGCAGACAAAATCTTTCCATTTTTCTTTTATTGTAAATGTTGAACCTTAGGTTAACGACCTTTGTGGATGATTTGGACATTGGACTTCTTTTTTTCAGATTGAGGAAATTGTTTGGAAGCTCTTCTCTCTGCTACAGTTACCTGTGTTGATTTTCTTGATAGGTATTTGAAGCTGTGATTTCATGGATCAATTATGAGAAAGAAACCCGTTTAGAGCACATGGCAAAACTGATGGAACATGTCCGTCTCCCTCTCTTACCGAGGGATTACCTGGTCCAGGTGAGTGCTGTGTGAAGAACCAAGGGCTTTCCTGCTCCCCCAGGCCTCTTGGAATAGCTGCAGGCAGCCCTGGTTGGGTGGGGTGGTTGAGGAGTGTTATGGGTCTTTTGTACAGGTTGAGAGCACCAACCCACTGGCCTAAGTGTGAATGAAGCCTAGTAGTGTAAGGGTCTTTTCTTAAATTTTTATTACTGAAGTATAGTTGACATACAACACTCTATGAGGTTTAAGAGTGTAGGTTTGAGAATAAGGCACTTAGGGTTTAGTTCCTGCTCTGCTACTTGTTAGCTTTGAGTTTTTATTTAACCTTCAAACCTTAATTTCTTCTTTGATAGAAGGGATATTATATGAAAGCCCCACAGGATTGTTGTGAGGACCAAAAGAGTTGTAAATATGCAAGTCAGGTGTTTAGCATGGAGCTGGGCATAGGAAATGTTCACTGGAAGTTAGCTGCTTTTACTGTAGGGGACCTAAGCAGGAAGGGTCATTTCCACGTTGCCATGTTCTCTTTACCTTCATGTTAGGCAACTTGGAGCCCAATTCAGGACTGCACAAACCAGCTCCTCATACGTGCCTGCGATACATATTGCTTCTACTTCCTCTGAGGAAGGAAAGAAAAATTAAGAATTATGGGATCCCCTTGTGGTGCCACATATTTAATTCTTATAATAACCCTGGGAGGCAAAGATAAATAACCCTCTTTTTACAAGTCTGGGCCTTGAGGTTTATGGAGGCTGAGAATTATTTGGCAGTAGAAGGCAGGGTCAGGATTCAAATCCAAGTCTGTTGACCTGGAAGCACCCGCCTTTCACTAAGCAGGCTGTCACCTTTAATACTCTCTGTTCTGTTGATCCATTGGCTTTAGATAGTCTTGTAAATGGGCAGAGGGTAAAACTTAAATATATGAACAAAACAAAACACGAAGGCAGTAGGCCAACCCTCATCTGTTTCTAAGAAGTTTCTGGAAGGAATGGAAGGTGTGAAGCAAGGATAAGAGAGATCTGGTTTAGCAACCCAGCGGCTTAGCTCTGTCACTTCCCGGCCATCTAACACTGGGCAAGCGGTCAATCTTTCTCAACCTCAGTCTTCTCATCTGGTAAAAATAGCACCTGTCCTTATAGGATTGTTTGGGGATAGAATGAGATAATGCACATAAAGGCTACAACACTGTGAGTGAATGCTAGCTGATATTACTACCATCTTGATGACCATGGATGCTATTGGGAGTCGCGGGAGAATACTGTATCCTCACAAACACTTGTAAAATCATCAGCTTGTGACTCTGTTGACCATAGGTCTAATGGATCAATGAGATGTTCTCTGAATCTCTGAACCTCAGTCATTCTCAGGTGCGGAGGCATGCACTTGCCAGCCCGTGTATGCGCCCTGTGTTTTACACTTTGGGTGGTACCACCGCCCCCTGGTGGCAGCGTATCCTTCCTGTAGGGAAGGTTCCCTAAGCAGAGGGACTGAACTGGCCTGAGCTCCCAGTGTCGGAATCAAACCTCCTTCTGTCCTATGGGAAACTGACCAAAGGTAGAGGTAGACGTCTGGCCTCCGGCCCAGCATCACTTGCACAGGAAGGTGATCTGTGGACCTGAGTTCCAGGGAAAACTAAAGAGACCTTAGAGACCCTTGGTCATGACCTCGATCTGGTGTCTACAACTGAAACTTAAAGATAGTGGAAAATAGTTCTTAGGTTAGTATGGCAAAGTAGGGCTTAGATCTGGAGAAGAAGGCGGTCAGAGGCAATGGGCATGAACACTGTTGTGTGGGACCCCCCCGCCCAACTCACCTTTTCAAAGGACTCTTTTCAGAACACCTCTGGAGTGTTTCATTAACACTCATTTGACCTTGAAACTTAAAACTAGTATAACCTGCTGCGGGTGGTTGATCTTGGTGGGTGAGGACACAGGGAAAGCCCTGGGCAGACCTGCACCAACACTGATTTCTGGGGAAGATGTTTTTGTTTGTTTGTTTTTTAACCAGTAACATTTATTAGGCTTTATTAATTATTGTGAAATGTAGATGTAATATGCTATATCTTAAATTTTTTTAAAATTGTGTTTATATATATAGTATAAAGTTCATCATTTTGGCCATTTTTAAGTGTACAATTCAGTGTACTAATTGTACTCGTCATGCTGTACAACCATCACTATATCCATTCTTAAAACTTTCTTGTCACCGCAAATTGAAACTCTGTATGGTGAAGCATTAACTCTCTGGAGGAACTTTTCATTCAAGCTGAATGCATTCTTTGGGAGAAGTAGCTGTTTAGGCATCATTTCACCTTCCATCCAAACTTTTGAAGCTATCTTCTCTTGGGGTGCCTGGGTGGCTCAGTCACTTGAGCCTCTGACTCTTGGTTTCTGCTCAGGTTGTGATCTCAGGGTTGTGAGATTGAACCCTGTGTCAGGCTCTGCACTCAGTGGGGAGTCTGCTTGTCCCTCTTCCTCCCCCTCTGCTCTTCCCCTTGTTTGTGCTCTCTCTCCCTGTCTCTCAAATAAATAAATAAAATCTTTAAAAAAGAAGATACTCTCTCACCCCTTTTAATTTTTTTAACTGATCCTAGAAGCTTATAATTTGTACCAACCTGGATCAGTCCTTCAGTGAGGGTGGAGTGAGTGGGGAAACCGTCCCCGAAAATGGGAGTGTTCCTGGGGATCACCTCTGGGGAAGGAGGTGCCCAGTGGTGACAGAGGCTCTATCATGCCAGTCCTTCTTTTCCTGCCAGCTCCAATGCTTCCGGGCAGGTGATGGCCTGGCCACATTTCTGTTTCTAGTTACAGGTGAGGCTCAGTGACGCCTTGTGCATGACCAGCTTGAGGGCTGAGGTAATTGAGGTGGGGAGGCCCTTCTCCTTCTCTGACTGGACTTGAGTGCCTCAGAGTCACAACCCTTGTCTTGTTCATCTTTTTCTTCCCAGAGTGTAGCCCCGGGCTGCCCAACAATGAGACATTCGATCTTTGTTAGTGTTGAATGAAATTGATCTCTCCTGCTAGCTCCTAAACACTCCAGCAAAGAAAATGTGAGGTGGCCTCTGAAGACCACACTACCCCTTATAGATACGCCACACGGCAATCTGACCTAGGCCAAAGGACAGAGATTTGAGAGTCAGAGCACCAGCATGGTTTCACCCTTGGTCTTGGTCATGAGATATTTTGGCTTATACATGCTGAGCATCTGCTTAGGTCCACATAGCTCTGCAGTATGTGAGGAAGCCATGGTTCCAGCTTAGATAGGGTCCAAGATGAAGTCAGTAGGTGGGACTTTGTGCAGGACATTCTTTCTGCTCTGGTATCACCACTCTGTTATAGAGCACCTCGTTGGCCAGTTTTGCCCCTGAGGCTTTCACTGTAAGACAATGGATGTGAATTCTTCTTGACTCTCGTCTTGTTTGACTCCATGCCTCCAAAGGTTGGCTGATGGGTCCTGCTCTCTTCCTCTTTCCCTCCCTCTCCTCTCAACTGTCTAACCATTTGCCCTAAACATTATAAGGCACTCAAACCAGGAGGAACGTGGATGAAGGCTTCAAGACAGCTAATTGTCCTTGTTTTGTGTAATTCCATTTAAGCCTACAAACTAACATACCAGTCAGACACAGCCAGTGAGGTTATATTCCTGTCTGTTTGATGCCAGAACTTAACCACTTACTCTACCGTGCTCTTGAAATGCAGGAGGTAGGCACTCAGTTGAAAGTCTGTGATCTTCCTTTTGGGGTCTGAGATGATGTGGTGGGTGTTTAAAGGAGTGTGGGAATACAGAAGTGACTCAGCCTTGGCGGGGGGCAGATTGGGAAATACGGCTGAGCTCTGCTCCTGGATCACCTGTGGGTTGTTACCTCCAGACGGTTGAAGAAGAAGCTTTGATAAAGAATAACAACACCTGTAAGGACTTCCTCATCGAGGCCATGAAATACCATCTGCTCCCTCTGGATCAGAGGCTCTTGATTAAGAACCCGAGGACCAAGCCCAGGACTCCAGTCAGCCTGCCCAAGGTAAGCCCCAGCCCAGTCAGTGCCAGCAGGCGGGACTGTGTTCTGGGCAAATGGCCTTCTGCTCCTGCCTCCAAGTCTAGCCTCACCCATGGCTGCCCTGCTTCTTGGTTGCATTTACGACCTAAGAGATGGAGTCTGCTGGTTCCTTTTAAATCTGCTGGTACCTCTCTCTTCCAGGGTCTTCCTTTCCTAAGAATTTCCAGGTAACCTCCAGAGTCACCAGGGAGTTTTGAAAATAACTCAGAGCTCTTTCCGCTCTCCTCCTTCTTTGTCCTGGGTTCTATTTCTTTTGGAAGCAGAGGAATGGCTGGGTGGCTCTTGATTTAGTGATGGTCCTACCAGTCCTCTTTCTAGGACATTATTTGAATCAGAATAGTTCTACTCTGGTCCTTTCTCTCACTGCAGAGCTCTACAGAACAATTAGGGCCACCAGATGTGTACTGGCTACCTTGGTTCCTTGCAAGGTCCTTCCCTTCTCTGGGTCTCCTGTCCTTCATCTGCAGAATGAAAGGTCCTGCACTAGCTGGTCTCTACAGCCCTTCCCAGTTTGGCATTCCAGTAGGCTGTCTAGGAGCCAAACATACTGACGTCTCAGGAAAGGTCCCAGCCACCCGAGGAGGAAAGGTGAGCAGATTGGAGTGAGTTGTGTTGACTCATTGACTGCACAGCAGGCAGCACCAGGGAAGTATTTAGGCCTTTGCTTTGTCCTCCTCCTCCTCTTCCTCCTCTTTGTGGCTGGCTGCCATACTCCCTGCCTGCTGCTTCCAGGAAGGTTTTCAAAGTGCTAGAGGAGCATGTTGTCTAAGACCAGATGTTTGGATTCTCTGCGGTCTGTGGTTCCTATCTCCACTCTGCTCTGTGACTCTGGGTCACGGAGAATTTAGTGAGTGCCATGTGAACGAAGGTTGTCCATATCCCACAAAAGAATAAAGGCCGCTGACATTTCCTGAGTGCTGCTTCTGTGTCAGGCAGTAAGCGGAGGGTCTCACACGTATATCCTCGAAACAGCCCTGTATGGGGGAGGCCGGGATCCTAGCTCTACACAGAGGAAACTGGAGGTCAGAGAGATGAAGTGAATTGCCCAAGGTCAACACAGCCAAGGTAGGAGAACCAGGGTTTGAGCTGGGTCTTTCTCCGCCTCCACACCTGTTCTGGGAACCCATACCATCCTGTACCTGGTTTCATCTTTGTAAACCTGAGCCTACATACCTACCTGTCTGCTTCCCGTTGCCTCCTACAGGTCAGAAGGGGCAGCCACAGGGCAAGGGCCTGGGTCCAGCTGGCCATGTGCCTTGTTGCATGTTGACACTTAGGTTTTCTTTTATTGAAGTATTGCATTGAAACTACTCCATATTTTTCAAAATGAAAATAACTTCAATTACAGAAATATATGCTCATTGTAGACTATTGAAAAGATACTGCCTTTTTGACATACAGTAAAAATCACCTGAAACTCCTCTACCCAGGGGCAATCACTGCTGTTCCCTTGGTGAATTTTCTTCCAGACATAGCTCTGTGCGCCTATTCATAAACAGATAAAAATGTACCCTTTTAGATAAATGGGATCTTGCTCCACAAATTGAAATCATTCTTTATCTCCTACTCAACAGACTGCTTTCATCCTTATCAGTATGGGTGAAATCAGCATTGAAATTATAATAGGTACATGATATTTAATTCTATTTATGTACCATTATTTATTTAACTGCCCTCTGTGGATGGGCCTTCTAATAATCTCCTTTTTTTATATTATAAACATTTCTGTGTCAAATATCCTTTAAAAGATGGCATCTTGTTTTAGTTTGCACTTCTTTCATTGTGAGTGACACTGATCTTGGTTTCCTATGATTATGGCCTCTGTATTTCTTGTTGGGGAAATTTTCTATGATGTCCTTTGCCCATTTTTCTATTGGACTATATGTTTTTTATTAACGGTTTTTAAGGGCTCTTTTTATTTTAAAGAGGTTAGGCCTTTGTATGTATTTCCAATATATATATATTTTAAAGATTTTATTTATTTATTTGAGAGAGAGAATGAGAGACAGAGCACGAGAGGGAAGAGGGTCAGAGGGAGAAGCAGACCCCCCGCTGAGCAGGGAGCCTGATGTGGGACTCGATCCCGGGACTCCAGGATCATGACCTGAGCTGAAGGCAGTCGCTTAACCAACTGAGCCACCCAGTCGCCCCTGTATTTCCAATATTTTTTCTTCATTTGCATTCTTCCTCTAAACTTACTTATAACATTTTTTTTTGAATCCCCAAAAACAATTTTGAGTAGTCAAATTGATCTTTTTCTTTAGAGCTTAGGTTTTACATCCTGCTTAGAAATGTTTTCCCTGCTCTGAGATGAAAAAAAAAAAGACCCCCATGTTTTCTACAAGTACTTTAATGATTTCTGGTTTTACATTCAAATCTTTGATGCACTTAGAATTTATTTTAGTGTAAGGAGTGAGGGTAAGAATCCAGCTTTATTTGTATGACAAATGATGAGCCGGTTGCCCCAAAGTCATATTATTGAATAATCTCCCTCCCCCTCTATTAATCTGAATACCACCTTTATTAGGACCTAAATTTCCACAAGCTTGAATACTGAGGTCTTGAGAATGCTGATTCTGAGGTGCAGTGCTGTTCTATGTGGAGGAGGCTTCTTCCATGCCAGGTTCTCAGCTGGCATTGTTGCATGTCTTGGTGACTTTTTTCTTTGGAAAAGGAGGTTCTTATCTTATATCAGGTTACTGACATCTTTTCCTGGGGAGTGTGTTCTGGTGCTAAGGAAATGCTGCACAGCTGGCCCAGTTTCTCTGTGTGGAGACCATACCCAGTGACCTTTCCCTTTCTAGATTCCACATCTAGCTTTTACCACACATACCTGCAAGAAGACAGTTTTAAAAATCAAAGCCAAGTTTGTGCCTGAGTCCCCACTCAGCATGCTGAGACCACTCCCCCCTTTCCAGATAATGAATCTATGGTTGAGAAACATCCACCCCTCTTTCAGGAGGCCAGAGTTGTCCTGCTGTCATCTCTACTCCTTAGGAACCACTCTTTTCAGAATGAAAATCTTTAGATTCTTGGACACCTAGACTTCTGCTGGCAACCAGAACCAAGACTTCTTGCGAATGAATCTGTTGGAGGGATTTTAAAAAAAGACATCGCTGCTCTTTGCCTCATTGTCCCCCTGACTTTAATCCTTGAATGGTTTAGGGTTATGTTGTCCAACCTGCTTCTCAAACTCTACTCTGTCACCATTGTTGGGGCACTTAAATTAGTGAGGGTATCCCCACTATGGGTTTGAGGAGTGGGGTGTGCTAAGGGAAACTATCACTTTGAGGATTATCAGGCAGTACATTATCTCATTAAATCATCACAATATTAGGGCGTTACTATTCATATCCCTGCTTTACTAAGTTTACTCAGAGAGGTTAAGTAACTTGCCCAGTTACACAGCTAGTAAGTGCAGAGCTGGGATTTAAGCCAAGGTCTGTTCCACTCCAGAGTCTGTGCTTTTTCTCTTATACCAGATTGCCTCCCAGGGACAGGTTTTCAGGTTTTGGTGGCAGATGAAAAAGATCCTTTTCTTTTCTTTATTATTTTTTTTAAATATCAAAATTACTTTAATTGAACCCTATAACATCCCATTCATCTCATGAAGAGATGCATTTCCAATACATTTACTACTTTTTATTTTCGAATTAAGACTTTATATTTTTAGAGCAGTTTTAGGATCACACTAAGATTGAGGGTAAGGTTAAGAGATTTCCCATATACCTTCTGCCCCCACACATGCATAGTTTTCCCCATTATCAACATCCCAGATTATTTTCTTTTAAATTCAGTTTTATTGAGGTATAATTTATACACAATAAAATTCACTCTTTTTAGGGATATAATTTGATGAATTTTGAGAAATGTATACAGTTATTTAACTACCATCCTAATCAAAATATGGAATATTTTAAGCACTCCAAAAGGTTCCCTTGTGCTGCTCTATAGTCAATCCCCTTCTTCTATCCTTAGGCCTTGGCAACTACTGATCTGATTTCTGTCCTTACAGTTTTGTCTTTTCTAGAATGTTATATAAATGAAATCATGCCATATGTAGCCTTTTGAGCTTGCCTTCTTTCTTTTAGCATAATGCTTTTGAGATTCATCCATGTTGTTGCATGTATAAAGAGTTCATTCCTTTTTATTGCTGAGTAATATTCCACTGTATGGACGTACCATAATTTGTTTATCGTTCACCTGTTGATGGACATTTGGGCGTCCATTTTTGGCTATTAAAATAAAGCTGTTTGAACATTCACTTACAGATCCCTGTGTGGACTTATATTTTAATTTCTCTTGGGTAAATACCTAGGAATAGGATTGCTGGGTTGTATGGTAAGTATATGTTTAATTTTATAAGAAATTGCTAAACTGTTTTTCAAGACAGCTGTACCATTATGTATTCCCATCAGCAATGCATGACAGTTCCAGTTACTCCACAGCCTTAACACTATTTTTATTATCTATTTTTAAAGATTTTTGCCACTGCAGTAGGCATGCGGTGGATCTCACTATGGTTTTAATTTACATTTCTCTAATGACTAATGATGTTGAGCATCTTTTCATGTGCTTATTTGCTGTCTCTATATCTTTTCTGGTGAAGCCTGTTCAAATTTTTTTTCCTTTAAAAAAATTGGGTTATTTTATTCTTACTGATTTCTAAGAGTCCTTTGTATGTTGTGGATGTAAGTCTGTTATCAAAATTGTATTTTGCAAATATTTTTTTCCCAACCTGTATCTTGTCTTTTCATTTTCTTAGAAGTATCTTTGGGAGAGCAGAATTTTAAAATTTTGTCAATTTTTTCCTGTTATGATTTATGTATTTTGTGTTTTATAAAAAATTCTTTGCATAATCTAAGATCACAAAGATTTTCTCCTATGCTTTTTTCCTAGAAATTTTAAAGTTTTAGGTTTTGCATTTGGGTCTATGATCCATTTTGAGATTTCTTTTTAATATGGTGTGTGAGGTAAGGGTCAAGGTTAATTTATTTTGTATTTGAATGTCCAGTTTTTTCCACAGCATTTATTAGAAAGATTCTCCTTTCTCCATTGCGTGGGTTTGGTACCTTTGTTGTAAATAATTGACTACATATGTGTTGGTCTATATCTGGATACTATTCTGTTCCTTTTATCTATTTGCCTATCTCTACACCAATACCATGTTGCTTTGACTACTAGCTTTATAGTGTCTTGAAATCAGGTAGTATGAGTCCTTCAGTTTTTTCTTTAGAGTTGTTTTGCCTATTCTAGGTACTTTGAATGTTCATTTATCTTTCAGAATCAGCTTGCCTATTTCTACAGAAAAGCCTTTGATAGGGATTGTGTTAAATTTTTAGGATCAGTTAGGGGGAATTCACATATTAACAATACAATAGTCCCCTCTTATCCTGGGAGGATATATTCCAAGACCCCCCATGAATGGCTGAAACCATGGATAGTATGGAACTCTATATATACTATTTTCTTCCTGTACCTAAATACGTCAGATCAACTTTAATTTATAAACTGGACACAGTAAAAGATTAATAGCAATAATTAGTGATAAAATAGAACAGTTGTAACAATATACTGTAATAAAATATGTATATATGTGGTTTCTTTCTCTCAAAACATCTTATTGTACTGACTCACCCTTTTTCTTGTGATGACAAGAGATGATAAAATGCCTATGAGGTGAGATGAAGTGAGGTGAATGACGTAGGCTACTATTGACCTTCTGACCATACGTCTGAAGGAGGATCATCTGCTTCTGGATCAAGATTGTTCATGGGTAACTGAAACTGTACAAAGCAAAACTGTGGATAAATGGGGGGGGTCTGTTATACTAATCTGATCCACTATCACAGTGTATATCTCCATTTATTTTTGTCTTCTTTAATTTCTCTTAGCAACATTTTACAGTTTTCAGCATATGGATCTTGTAGTTCTTTTGTTAGATTTATTCCTAGGTATTTCATAGTTTTTGATGCCCTTGTAAATGTTTTATGTTAAAGTCTCGTTTCTAATAGTTTATTGCTACTATGTAGAAATACAATTGATGAGAAAGACATTTAATGGAGGGGAGGTCAGGTTGGTGATGGCTTCATTAGTTTCTGAAAAGCAGGGGCAGTAGTTCCAGAAGGTGACCCTATGCCCTGGGCTAACACTTCAGGGAGGTATTCAGCATTCTCTTCTAGAGTGTTACCTCCTTCACTAAACTATAGGTTCCATGATGGCAGGCATTACTCATCTCTGTCCTTGGCACATAGCCTGGAGTCTGGCACAGAGTGAGCAATAGTAAAAGTTTACATGAATGAAAGATATACATATATGTGTGTGTGTGTGTGTGTGTGTGTGTGTGTGTAATATACATATATATGCATATTAAGATTTTATTTTGAAGTAATATCCACATCCACTGTGGGGCTCAAATTTACAACCCTGAGATTAAGAGTTGCACACTCTACTGAGCCAGCCAGGTGCCCTGAAAGAGATATATTTTTATTTTTATTTATTTTTATTTTTATTTTAAGATTTTATTTATTTGAGAGAGAGAGAGAGAGAAAGAGAGAGAATGCGCTGGTGAGGGGCAGAGGGAGAGGGAAAGAATCTCAAGTAGACGCCATGATGAGTACAGATCCAACATGGGGCTTGATCCCATGACCTTGAGATCATGACCTGGGCCAAAACCAAGAGTCAGATGCTTAACCAACTGAGCCACCCAGGTGCCCCAAGAGATATATTTTTATTTTATTATTTATTTATTATTTTTATTTTATTATTATTTTCTTTGGAGAGAGAGAGAGCATGAGATGGGGGAGAGTCAGAGGGAGAAGCAGACTCCCCACTGAGCAGGGAGCCCAATGCGGGGCCTCGATTCTGGGATCTGGGATCATGACCTGAGCTGCAGGCAGATGCTTAACCCACTGAGCCACCCAGGCACCCCAAGAGATATATTTTTAAAGAAGAAATAACCTCATAGAGATTTAGTATTGATCATTTCTGTCACCCCTGGTTGTTTTCTAATCCTGTCAGCATTCATACATGTGTTTTTGCATGGATGTAGTGAGGATTTATGCCCTACTTCCTATTCTCCTTTGATCACTAATGTAGATTGACCCTAGGACATGTGGCTCAGCCCACAGGTCCAATATCGAATGAATCTTGTTGTTGTTCCTGGGGAGTTAGATAGGTGGTGAAGCATTTAGATTAAAAAAATACCACCAGCAGTAAAGTAATAAACCATGATCCATGCATTAGGTCATTGATTTATTAATTCACTCATTCAACACACTTCCACTGAGAAGTCACTGCTTGCCCGGCGCTGGCCTTGGTGCTAGAGCCACAGAGCCTCATGTGAACTGGTCCCTTCCCCACAGTGCTCCAGACTCAGGGGAAGGAAGACAGACGTCAAAGGACAATTACAGTGGACCATGTAAGTGCCACAGTGGAGGTTCGGGCAGGACACTCTGGGAGCATGGAGAGGGGTGAGGGTTTGGAGAAAGCTTTCTGCAGGAGCTGAAACCCGAGCTATCTCCAAGGTCAAAAGGATGTTGTCTATGAGAGTGAACATCCAGAAACTGGTTTACGAGACTGCAAGAGAGGAAGGCTAGCTCATCACCTCGGATGGCCACTTAGAGTAAGTTGTACTTGGTGCTTTGTTCCTTCCCTGGGTTACTGTCCTTATCACCCAAGGATAGTTTTAGGATTGTTTAAATATGGTTTCCTTGTGTTTTAGACAAAGCACTTTATATACATTATTTTATCCTCATAACAACTCTGGAAGTTCTAATGTTGGAAGAAACTCTATGTTGGAGATTCAGTGGGGTGGAATGACTTGCCCGAGGCTCCACAGCTAAGTGGCAGTGTGAAGACTCGATCCAGGTCTGGCCGACTCAAAGCCTGTACTTTTTTTTTTTTTTAATAAATTTTTTTTTGAAGATTTTATTTATTTATTTGACACAGAGAGACAGAGTGAGAGAGGGAACACAAGCAGGGGGAGTGGGAGAGGGAGAAGCAGGCTTCCCGTGGAGCAGGGAACCCGATGTGGGGCTCGATCCCAGGACGCTGGGATCATGACCTGAGCCGAAGGCAGACGCTTAACGACTGAGCCACCCAGGCGCCCCTCAAAGCCTGTACTTTTTGACCACTACACAATACAACTCCACAATGATGAGCACAGCAGATAATGATGATAACCCCCCCAAATGTGAGCCCTCAGAATGTGCCAATCCCTGGGCTAAGTGATGTACATTTATTATCTCATAGGATTTATATAATTTTAATTATCCCCATTCTACACATGCGGAAATTGGATCTTGGGTTATGTCACCTACGCATTATGTATTAGTTATGTATTTCTGCATTACAAATTACCCTAACCTTGGTGGCTTAACACAGTACATGTTTATTATCTCAGTTTCCGTGGGCAGGAGTGCTGGAGTGGCTCTGCTGGGTCATCCTGGCTCAGGGCCTCTTGTAAAGTTGTAGTTGAGCTCTTGTTTAGGACTGTAGTCATCTCAAGGCTTGTTTGGGGTTGTGGGGTGGGGGGATCTGATTCTATGCTCACTGTTGGGGTTGCTTGTAGGCCTAAGTTCCTTACCCTCTGGGCCTCTCCATAGGCTGCCTGAGTGTCCTCACGACATGGAAGCTGGTTTCCCTTAGGGTGAGAGATTCTCTCGGAGGGCAGAGAGATTCTCTGGGAAGACAGAAGCTGTAGTCTTTTTATGACCTGTTCTCCAAGTGATGGGACATTGTATCTGCTGTATTTCGTCTGCTGGGTGCAAGTCCGTAAGTCCAGCCCACACTCAAGGGAAGGGGAAGTAAGTTCCATGTCTTGAGTGGAGGAGTCAGATAATTTGTTATGTATCTTTAAAGCACAGCTAGTAAATAGCTGAGCTGAGATTCAAACCCAGGAGGACTGACTCCAGACCCCGTAGTTTGAGCTGTTCTATTATATTGCCTCCATATTTCACAAAAGCATTTTTGCTGGGTACTCTGTGGAAAGAAACTCAATTCCTGCCCTCTGGGGACTTTTAAGAAGTCCTCTGAGAAAGTAAGGTAGAAATACACAAGTGGATGGGGGGCCTGGGTGGCTTTGTCACTTAAGCTTCCGACTTTTGATCTCAGCTCAGGTCTTGATCTCAGGGTCATGAGTTCAAGCTCCATGCTGGGTGTGGAGCCTACTTAAAAAAAAAAAAAAAAAAGAAATACATAAGTAGCCAAATAAGTAGAGGGAGAGAAGTAAGGAAATAATTGGACTAGTTGAAGGAACAGCCACAGGAATTGCAAGGGCAGGCTAGTTTGGGCTTTCATGAATTCAGTCCAGATAGGCTTTCTGACTGAGCCCACTTTGTGAAACACAGCAGTGGAGAGAGAGTTGCCCTGTCTTCAGCAATTCTCAGCAGCGAGCTCTGTTTGCCAGCCAATCCCCTCCTCAAAAGAAATGGGACTCTGCCTGGAGATAGCTATAGAGGCTAATGAGAGTGTTTTTTCCTGAGCCATATACGCACAGATCATACTGACACATTCAAGCCGGAACAGCTAATAGCATCATCTGGGCTCCCACACATTCACCACCCAGCACTTCCCTGAGCCTGGGTTGCCATGGACAACCAGAGGCTGTCTCCCAGTCTCTCAAAACACTCCTACGTAACCCTGTTCCACAGATGGCAGCAGAGAAATGAGGTCCCAGCAAGATGCAAATGAACCTTTGGAGATGTACTGAGCCTGGCACTTTTCACTGTCATTTCAGTTCAAGTGACATCTCTATTCAACTCTTTAAAAATGACACTGAAAAACCATTTGGGCCAGAAGTAGGCGGCTTCCTCCTGAGTTGGGCTGTCCTGCTTTCAATAGATGGCGCTGGAAACAAGGCCCTGGGCAGGGTGGGTAGGGTGACTTCTCAGCTGGGCCAGGCCCCTGGGTGGGCACTGCTCCTCTTCCATCGTGATCCTTCAGATGGACCCAGGCCACACCTAGAAAACACCCTGGGGTCCTGAAAAAGCCCCATCATCACCCTGGAATTAGTGGGGCTCAGTCTCCTATTCACAGATCACAGGTGTCCTTTTCTACCATTTATGGGGAGTCTGTTTTTTAACAACTGCTTTAAACAATAGTAATGATGCTGGTGTCAATTGAATAATAGAAGCTAACATTTAGTGTGTGTGATGTACCAAGCTGTGTGCTACGTGCTTTGTGTCCTTTAAGGCTCCTGACACCCATGAGAGAAACATCCTATTATCCTGATAATACAGGTAATGAAAGTGAGTTTGGCAAAGTTAAATTTCTTGCCCATGGTCACACAGCTATTTAGTGACTAGGCTGATACCTGAGCCCAGATGTGTCTGACTCCAAAATCCATATTCCCACTCCTTCTCCCTCCCCTGGGTCTTGCTCTCACATTGCTGGTTCTCCACCCGCCACACTGTCTCTGCACTTTGGCTGTCGGTTCTTGCCTCGAGCACCTGTTGCTCAGGAACCTGCTGGGACAAGTCTTCTGCCTCGACCTCGACATGCTCCTTCGGATGAATTGGTGTTAGCCCTGCGGCCCCACGCACCAGGGTAAGAGAGACTCTCGCTTCCTGCCCTGGCCCGAGGGACCGACTGGCTGGGCCTGCCTTCTGCCCAGCTCACCGGTCATGGAAGAGAGTTTGGACACACCCTCCACTCTTGCCTGATGAAAAAAGTTTACAGAGCCCAGATCGTTCCTCTCACCATAGTGGAGAGTCTAATGATTTAGAGGTTAGGGTCGTGACTGACAGGTGAGCCAGAAAGCTCTGCTCTGTTCCCCTACTGCACCTGTCCCTGGCTAGTCTCGGGTACCAGGTACCTCATGGCTCTCACACAGACTAGTTGTCATACTCATACATGCCTTCACTTCCCCCGGCACGGTGCTGCGGTCTAAATCCTCCATGGAAGGAGACAGCCGTATATATTTATTTAAAAACCATCTTGTTAGGCTGGGAGTGAAATTTCCTTCCTAAGGAATCAGGTAGTCTTTCCATGATCTCACTAAGCTCCCTACAATAAATGGCCATTGGACTTTCCAAAATGAGAGTGTTTCCCTTGGGGGTTGTCCAACAGCCTTGCCGCCCACGGTTGAGTCTGGCTCACCTGTATTCTGTCAACCAGAATTCTCCATCCACCAGAACTTCTGCAGCCTTCAACACCGTGGCTCTTGAGACTTGGGGTTAGGACCCTGCGGTGTGCTGCCAGACTCCCAAGTACACTGCACTTCTTGAACATGAGTGAATTGTGTTTGGTCTAGCATAATTGTTAGCCTGGAACCAGTTCTTTATTGTGATGCCTGTATGACCCCTGGTAGTTCTTTCTCAGGGTTACCTTAAAGGATACATGTTAAAAATAGCAATCATTTAGCTGATCGGACTCAGTAATTTCTATTATTGGCATTACAAGTCTTCAGTAAATTGGGACTCAGGGGTGTGGGGGACAGAAAGAAATATGCTTGGGAAACATCCTGGGCCTGAGTTTTTCTGGAAATGTAAAATGAGGGCTTGCAGGAAAGAACTGTTTAATTGTCTTCATGCCCTGACATCTTACGGTCTTCCTAAGTAGCTAGAGGTTTATAATTTTAGAGATGTCATGCATGTAGACTCGGGGGAGTACTCATTTTTGTCTAATTGGTTGCTAAGATCAGGTATCTATGGAAACAGTCTTCCGTTAGTATTCAAGATAGGAAATGTATTTCTTTTACTCTGCACGATTACACGAGTATAGCGTTCCTTGTGTGATGGCTTCTTGCAAGGCCTGCCATAGAAATTGGATTTCTTAGGCCTGTGAAAGAAGCAGAAGGTACACCTTCTCCTCCCCCTGCCTTGAGCTACCTCTGCATCTTCAGAAACCAATGGTCCTACCCCACAAAACCTCATAATTACTCTTCCCAGATTATTGTACAAGTTGAATATTAAAAGTCATGTCTCAGCAGTGGCTTTATAAACTCCAAGGCAAGTTTATTTTCAAAACCTTGTTCTGTATTACTTTTGTCTTTCTACTCAGGTTTTACCTTACCATTGACATTTTTTTGCATTTGTATAATGTGTTTCTGTGTGACTCTGAAAATTCTCAGAGATGAGTACTGGATTTTCTCCAGTACGAATATACCTCCCTACCCCCGGCATAAGATGGTTTCTGGGGCATGGTGAGGTTCCTTGAAAGCTTTGCCTTTATTTTGTTTTATTTTTTAAAATTTTATTTACTGAGGAAGCCTGTTAACTTGTACAGGGAATAAGCAGTCTTTCTCCTGGTGGTTGAGTGAAAAGATGGGAAAAGTTCTCTTTTTATTTATTTTTTTTCCTCTCAAATTCTGTCTCCAGAATTGTAATCTAGTGTCCAACATATCTTAATCCCAGAAAGTGACATTCTAGACCGTGTATTTTCTTCCATTTGACTCTGTATTTTTTGGTTTGGCTTTTTGCATATGCTACTAACCATTCGTTTGTTCCTTATTCCAAGTATCTGAGTCCTACTTTTACCTGACACCATGAGGCCCTAGGATTATCTTGGTGATTGAGGTAGATACATTTTCTGTCCTGGCCAGGGTCACCATCTCACCAGGGAGACAAGGTAGCCAGGCAGTTACAGCACAATTTGGGGCAGTTTTAATGAGAGAACCCAGGGCATGTGTGATCGCAGAGAAGGGACAGTAACTCAGATGTGAGATCAGAGAAGTCCTCTTGGAGGAGGTGACACTTGGTCAACTGACACCTGAAAGATAAGCATGTGTTAGAGCAGAGGGATCCAGACAGGGGAAAGAATGTTTCATGGAGAGGGAACAGAAGGTGTTGAGTGCCTGAGGTGTTTGCAGAAAGAAAACTAAAACCTGGTTTTGTTCTTACTTAGTCCCCCAAACCAGATTTCATAGAAAATTATCACAGTATTGTGCCTTCGCTTTAGCTTTACCAACTCAAAACCAGAAGGACAGTGCGCGTTCTAGGCATGTTTAAGAATGTGCGGCAAGTCACTGGGCCCCGGAGGAGTAAGGTGGGCATAGTCTGAGTTTGCCAAGAGGCTGTGTTCTTTAACATCCCCCTTAAACTGTTCTTGGATGCCTAAGCAAAGAATTACAGAAGGGAAGTAATGTCGAATTCAGCTTTTCTCTGACAAGGGCCCCTCTTGACACAGAGCAGCAGACCCCCTGAGCTGCCTAATGGAGAGTCAAATGTAGAATGTTTATTTCCAGAAGTAGTCACAGTAGCTCTAAGCTTGGACCGTGTGTCCTGGGTTCCTATGGAATGTTCCAGAAGTCAGAAGTGACTTCTGAGTTTTTGAACATTGGACACCCACATTTGACCACAGACGGCTGTGACCACGCATGTGGGCAGTGGGTGAGCCTGGATCTGGAATCTTGGGGCATAAATGGTGGATGAGCACTAGTTGTCGGCTCCAGTTCTGCCTCCTGGTGTAGATGCTGTTCATCTGAGGCATGTACTCTTGGGAGCTCACATAGATTTTGATCATCACTCCTCTCCCCAAACATTTGTTGTGGAGAAGTAAAAGTACTATGGTAGTTCATAATGGCAGAAATTGTTAATGGAACATCAGCAAACCCTGTGGTCCAAGGGTGAAAACAGTAGTTATCAAAGTATGAATCTTGGAATAGCAGCATCAACCTCAACCAGGAACTTGTTAGAAATGCCCATTCTCTGTCCCACTCCAGACCTGCTGAATCAGCACCTCTGGCAGGGGCCCAATAATTTGTGTCTTAACAACCCACCAGGTGATTCTGATGCACACTGAAGCTTGAGAAACATAGGAGTAAATAATACAAGCTACATCCTGAGACTCCTACTGATGGGCTGCCTGTGATTCCCACCCCTTTCTTGCCACAGAAGAAGGCATCTTGGAATGCCAGTGAGCGTGATGTCCTAATGGGGGCGGCCATGAATTTGCACAAGTTTATTAAAATGTGTACACTATTGTTAACTTGGCTACTTTATTCTTTATTGATGAATAACGTGTGACAAAAATCTCGGCAACAGGGATACCACAGTTAAATGCTGTGGTTCTGTTACTATAGCTGGACCAGTGGCTTTCATTCTTTCTTTCTTTCTTTTCTGATGATACCCTACAATAAGAAATACGTTTAAATTGTTATCCAGGAGACACCTACATGTGTGTATAACCCCAACAAGTGTTTCATGAAGTAACACCCTTATTATATTTTCTGTGCTGCTCTATTAAAAGTATGCCGGTTGCAATGCATAAAATTCTTCTCATGACCCACTCATGAAATGTGACCTACGGTTTGAAAAACATGGATATAATGAGCTGTCTTTGCGTGGACCCTGCCTCTGGAGCAGGAGAGGGGTGGGGCTGCCTTCACCTCCAAGTCAGGTAGACTTGGTTTTCGGTCTCTGTTCTGCTGCTCTCAGCTGTGTGACCTTAGGCAATTTACTTATGTTCTCTGAGCTTTAACTTCCTCATCTGTCAATATGGATAAAGCTCCCTCATGGGGTTTTGGTGACACGTAAATGACAACACATTTCACATGGTGACTGGCACTGGTAGCCACTACCATACTTGTGGGAACAGTATTGTTAGCACTGTTTTTCAGAGCATCATCAGTTACATACATTTCTGTGGTCACTACCCCAAAGCAGTCTTTCACAGTTTTGCCCCAGACTACAATGAGTAAGTGTTCCCTGTAGTCTGTGTATTCAGAAATATTTTTGAGGTAATTTTCTCCTCAAAATGCATCCAAGTTCTGCACTCTATTCCAAAATAGATTCAAGTTTTGATATATATTTTGGAATATTTTGTTTTGATACAAAATTTCATCCCCCCGGCCCAAATCCTTGAGGGCAGTGAGATTGTAGAGCATGCCCTGAGTGGCTACACGTACCACCAGCAAAGCCCTGAGCATAGGTATTTGGGAAGTGTAGACCTTAGGATGGTGTTTCTGTGGCAAGATGTCCTTGTTAGACTTTTCTTGAATCGTCCTGTTTGTTGGTGATTCGGGGTAGCATCTCCATGTATGTAACTCTGTGAACTGGCATGTCAGGTCACTCATGGACCCTGGGCAGTTGGCGTGTGCAAGGACCAGGGATTGATCACACATGCATCCATTAGCTGGGGAGACCCAGCTAATGTCTGTTTGTTTTTCTGGAGGTCATGATTGTGGTTGGTGGCCAGGCCCCCAAGGCGATCCGCAGCGTGGAATGCTATGATTTCGAAGAGGACCGGTGGGACCAGATTGCTGAGCTTCCCTCCAGGAGATGCAGAGCAGGTGAGCGGCACCATCTGTCATTTTGCAGCCTGCCTTTCCCCAGCTTGTCTCTGCTTACTGCCGGAAACCCTCCCCTGCTCCTTGTGTCCACAAACATCTATGCATTTACAGACTCTCCTCCTCTCCCTTCTCCACTCGCCCGATTTCTGGCTGCCCCTTCTGGGGTCGGTTCTTATGTGCTCAGGGACTTCACGCTAGGACACGTATTTGCTTGAATCAAACAGCATTGGAAAAGCATATATGGATAGAAATCCAGTGAGCCCCATGAACACTTCCAGTTCTGTAAAGTTGGAGGTCACTGTGGTGAATTATTCATGTGACTGCCTGGCTCCCCTGTTGTCACATCGTCACCGCGTGAGTGATCAGCCGCCTGAGATGACCTCCATGCCTTGGTTTCCTGTGCGCAGGTGTGGTGTTCATGGCTGGTCACGTGTATGCTGTGGGCGGGTTTAATGGCTCGCTGCGAGTGCGAACCGTGGATGTGTATGACGGGGTGAAGGACCAGTGGACATCCATCGCCAGCATGCAAGAGCGCCGGAGCACTCTGGGTGCGGCTGTACTCAATGACCTGCTCTACGCCGTGGGGGGCTTTGATGGCAGTACTGGTAGGTCTCCCAGCCTGGGACGTGCCCTCAGTGCAACCCTGGTTGCTCAGCCAGTTCTTGGGCCAACCTTCTGTCCATCCATAGCTCCTTCCTCAACAGCATACTCATCCTGCCTCACCTCCTGCCTTGCTTGCCAGAGCCAGGCCTTCCTATACACAGGATATGTAACTGCCCACATGCTATCATTTCTAGGACTCTAGGAAGGATCCTGCGCTCAGAAGAGGTCCTTTTCGCCTCTCTGTTATATGGGAACCCATTTTTTCGAAAGACAAGACTTAGAAAGAGAGCATGCTCAGCTGCAGGGTATCTCAGGACTGTCCGAAGCCTCTGCTGGATGGACAAGAGAGCTGGGGTTCAGCCATGGGAGAGACCTGGCTCGGGCCCTGCCATCTTTGTCCGTTGCCTTTTTACTGTCCCAAGAAGCTTTGCCTGGCTGTGTCACTGCAGGAGCGTCCCCTTGCTCCTGGCTTCTGTGTCACTTGAGAGTTCAAATCAGAAACTACAAATAGATGTGGACTTGGAGAAATTATCTCATCTCTCCTATGCCTCCAGGTGAAAGTCTCTGTAGACAGTAACTCTGTTACTGAAATGCCCACAGGGATGTGGAAAACAATATTTTTTACTTCCCTGAATTTTCATTTGTGTCTTTACCACTTGGTAACCTTTCCCAGTCTTCTCTTTGCCTCACTCATAAAATTCCAGGGTCTGCAGTTCCTCCAGGGGCTGCTTGTAGTGGGTAGGACCTGAGTAATAAAGAGAAAAAAAGGGAGTGGAGCGTTGTTTCTTTTAGAAATTGCTCTAAGCTGCAAGTAGAAAACCTCACCAAACTGTGGCTGAAACAATTGAGAGGTAACTGTTTTACCCATGAAACAAGGAGTCTGGAAGTTGGCAGTTGCTCACTTCATCCCCTTGCTCAAGAATATTGGGGCCAAGCTCTTTAAACGTCCCTTGGCTATATCCTCCTGATCATAAGATGGCTGTTACAGCTCCAGCCAGCACACTGGTATTCCAGGTAGCAGCAAGCAGGTTGGTGTTGCACCTATATCAGAAAAACAAAGACTATTTCAGAAATGCCCATGAGACTTCTGCTTGGGCTTCATTGACTGGGTCACCCCTAGGGAGGCTGGGAAGGTAAGTGTTGAGATTTCTAGTTTCTAATGTAGAGGAAGAGAAGGGAAAAGAAGGTGTTCGGTGAGGCAACCTCCTATTTTCCCTCCATTCTGTAGGTGTAACAGTTTACATTTGCAGGGCAGTTCTGTTGCACCCCCGTGTCCTCTCATGACCCGCCCTGAGTCAGGCCTCAGTGGACCTCTCAGGTACTCACTGTAGATGTGCTTCAGGGAGGTGCCCCAGACCACATGGCAAGGGAGAGGAGGTGCTGAGCCTCACAAGTGGGTTTCTCACCCTCTCCCAGCCTCACTTGGGCACACTGGGTGAGGCCTGGCACCGTAGAATCCTCATGAGTCTCTTGTCTCCCAGGCCTAGCGTCCGTGGAAGCCTACAGCTACAAGACCAACGAGTGGTTCTTCGTGGCCCCGATGAACACGCGGCGGAGCAGCGTGGGTGTGGGTGTCGTGGAGGGTAAGGAACGGCAGGGGGCAGCCGCCCATCCGTGCCCCAGCCCATGGGTCTTGTCCTAGTGCCCTGGCCCTGTTCCTCCCATCACGGCTCTGAGTCAGGTACCAGCATCCTGACAGAATAGGTGAGGAGGGTTGAGGCGCAGAGAAGTGCAGCTACTGGCTCGAGGCTAGCGGGTGGCCCGCCGTGTTGGGAAGAGTAAGAGGAGCCTAAGGGGGAACACTGGCCTGTCCCTTTGGCTACTTGTCACCAGTTTTGTCGCAGGTTGAGGAATCTAGAGTTAACATATAACCTGGGAGTATAATGTGGTGGGGGTCAGAGTTCATTTTGTTTAATTTTGTCCTCCTGTTCCTCTGTTGACCATTAACACATGAACAGAGCCTTGAGTGAGGTGGGCATTTCTTCCCAGGTCTGATTACTGTCACTGCAGGACAGGTGGGTGGGAGAGTCCTGCTCTCGTCAGGAAGAGTGTGTGGGTGAGGCGGGTGGGAGGGATGAGGTCTGGGGCCCAGTTAGACAGGGCTCTGTAGTTTATAAAGGGCTCTTTTATATACAAATTTTGTTCCCTAAACCTTTTGAAGGAGATAGGCAGGGCTTAGATTTTCTCCATTCTGCAGATGGGGACGTGGAGTGCCAGAGGGACACGTGCTGTGCCCATTGGTCAATAGCACAGCCAGTCCTTAACCCCGGGTCTTCTGACTCCCAACTCAGGGCTTTTTCCATTATGCTACACTCTTTCAGACCATTAGCAAATGCTAATAGGGAGTTTTATAAATACGTGTGAATTCAGTGTATTAAAGCATAGAGTATGAGTTAGACAAAAATATTATCCTTTGTAGGACAACACTGATTCATTAGCCTGTCCTGAAAGGGAATTTAGCTGGAATATCTGTGCATTTAGACTTGTATGCAGACATTCTCTCTCTCTCATGTGCGCCCCCAAGAACACACGTACTTGCTTTGGGGAGAGTGTAATGTGCAGCGATTAGACATTAACAGAAATATTCTTTTCTCTCCCTGCTTTTCTTGGTTTGTACCAGTATTACATAAATTTCCATTTAAAAGTACATATCATTCTAACATACTAAATAAGTCATCTTGGGGAGTGCAAGGATTTTGTCCTCCTATCAAGATAAATTGTTTTTTTTGCAATCTCATCCTCCTGGTGGAACAGAAATTGATTTGTCTGCCAAATGTAAGTGCTTTGTCTAGCCACCTTCCCATTTCCCCCACCTTGTTCCTCAGCCAGGAATATCAAACAATAGAGTAGGGGTTAAAAATAGCAAGTCCCTGTTAATAGACTCAAGGAGAAACCTTGAGTGGGTATTTTTGCAGCTGACGCAAGGTTGAGATGGTTGGTGGGGGTTCGAGAAGTTGCCTCCGTGGTAGTGCTTTGAAATACTCCCCTTGACAAGGGCTCCCGGGAGCACGTTCTGTGTGGGAGGAATGCTGTCTTGTAGAGTGCCTGTTGCCACAGAGGGCAGCCTGGCGATGTGTTGATCTTGTGCATCCTGACTTTGAAGCCCTTTGGCTGTGGGTCACCCTGGGGCAGCAGAGGGTCCTCCTCACAGCGCTTAGGAGAATGTTTCAGGAGGATCTCATGGGGCCTCTGCTTGCCTGTGGCCTTGTAGTTTCGGCTCTCCACTTTGTCACAGTACTCTCCTCCTTCTCCCTGTCTCCTTCCATGGCTGCCTGGTCTCAATGACTCTGGGGTTGCCCTCGGGAGATTCTCATCTCCTCTACACCCCAGGCCTTCCTCCTCCCTGAGCGACTTAGGCTTTGGCGAGTGGTGGGCAGCTGGGTGGGTAGGTGGTTGTGTCCTGGCCAGCGCACGTCGCAGGAGCACCCTGGACCCTGGAAGAGCTTCTGGATCAGGCATTTTTCTTCTGGCTTAGATGAGGGCAGAACTGGGGAGGAGGGGTCCCTTTCTTTTAGAAGCTCCACTGGAGAGGACTCTGGGGCAGAAAACAAAACCAGCCTCAATGACAGAGGAAGAAATAATTTTACATTTGATACGTCAATAGTCATGATGGTCCAGCACAGTTTTGAGCCTCTTTCTAACTTAAAAGAATTGCAGACTTCCAAATAATAGTTGTACTTTCGTTATCTCTCCCTTAGTAAAGCACATAGTGACAAAAAAACCTCTTTTAGTTAGTAACTCTATTAAGTGGATTTGCACTGGGCGGTGTTCATTTGGTCTACAGCTAGTGTTTAAGATCTTTGTTATAACTCACTTGTTCCCCATCGGTCTATGGCCCACAGGTGAGGTAGGACTTCCCCTGCCACACACACACACACACACACACACACACACACACACACACACAGGCACTCGGTGGAGGGGGAGGGTAGAGAGAGGGGGAGGAAGGGAGGGAGGGATGGTGGGAGGGAGCGAGAGGAGACCCTCCATATTTTAATCTCTGCTCTGGGAGCGCTCTCATGCCAATTTCCTGCCCCTTGTCCAGCCTCATGCCCAGCTCCAGGCAGAAATGATGCTTTTGGGTAGCAGCTTACAGTATTTTTATTTAAAAAATGGGTAGTGGTGTTTCAGGGATCTTGTGCATGGCTCCAAGCCATCCACATGCCCCATTTGCTGGCATTGTGGACACAGCACACGACTGATGGTGAAGACAGGGATTGAGTTCTCACTGAAGAATATTTTCCCATATTTGTTTTGTCTGCTCTTGTGAGCCTTTAGCCAGAAAGTCAGCCTGCCTGCCTGTAGCTGGGGCCCTCTAGCTTTTCCTGTCTTTGTCGCCTTATTCTGGAGAAGTTCTCATGTAGTGCACTGGCAAGAGTAGGCTGAGCCCCAGAGAAGCCAGGCCGTAGCTTTGCATGACTATTTAGGGTGCTGATTTAGAAGGTTGCTCAGTACTGCTTCAGGGAGCCTCATGGCTTACAAGGAAGTAGAAGGCAGATATGTGAAGAATGCCTAGTCTGGTTTGTGGTTCCTCTGGAGGAAAGGGACCCTGAACCTCTGATGGAGGTGAAGGTGCCCCCCGCGAGTTAAAGATGGAGTTTCAGCCGGCACCACCCTCAGCCACTGCGTCTGTTGCAGGGAAGCTGTATGCTGTCGGGGGTTATGATGGGGCTTCCCGCCAGTGCCTGAGCACCGTGGAGCAGTACAACCCGGCAACCAATGAGTGGACGTACGTGGCAGACATGAGCACCCGCCGCAGTGGTGCAGGTACGGGGGGAGCCTCAGGGCGCGGGCTGTGTCTGATCTGCTCTCAGGTGGGCCTGGAGACCAGCAGGTGCACATTCTACCTTATTTTACCTTCTTTCCTTTTAATGTCTGTGATCCCACTGGCACCTTCGTAGCTCAACACGAGCCCCTCCCAGGGGATATTCTCTTCGCCGTCATCCCTTCCATTTCCATGGAGACATCTGCATCCCTGGAAAGTGAAGGCTCACTATGTGCCATGTGCTGTCCCAATAAGCACCTTCTGTACTTGAATTTATTTAATCCTCACCACCGCCCTAAGAGGTAGACACAACATTAACTCCACTCAACAGAAAGTAAGTTGATCAGGGGGCGAGTAATTTGCCCAAGGTCATATAACTGGTAGTTCGTCTCCAAACTCAGCTTCATCTCCAAAGTTAGCATTTTTGGCCTCTAAATTATTACAGCCTCATTCTTAGGCAGTAGTAGGGTGAGCACGGCTGTCCCAGTCTTGGCGGATGAAATTAAAGCCTGCCTGTCTGGGGTCTCTGTCTTGGGGGTTGAAAGCCAAGCTGTCGGTGTTCCTGTTTGGAGATAAACTTCTCTCTCTGCCTGCCCTCCCCCCCACCCCCGTGCCCTCTTCCGCGCATGGAAAGGGAAGGCCTTCACAAGTGTGGCTCACTTCTGAATCCTGTGGGAAGACTAGGGGCCGTGTGCTCCTTGGGGATTTTCCAGGAAGTGGAACAACAGCCCCCATCATCTTAGAGGCCCAAAGAAAGGGTCTGAGAGGACAGACAGAGGCACTGGACACTGGACACTGGGCCCTGGCTCTCCGTTCTCATTCTGTTGGGGGTGGTGAGTGTTGACCAGCCTGGGCCTGGTGGGAAGGTTGTGTGACGTCCACGAAGGGAAGCTGCCTTTGGGAGTTTTCATCCACAATGCTCTTCCTTTCTCTTTTGTGTTTTTTAAAATTGAGGTGTAACTGACATACAACACTATATTAGTTTCAGGTATACCACATTATTACTTGGTATTTGTATATATTATGAAATGATCACCACATACATGAACATCAGTTACCACACATAGCCACAAAATTTTTTTTCCTCGTGATGAGAACTTTTAAGATCTACTTTCTTAGCAACTTTTCAAATGTGAAATGCAGTATTATTAATTGTAGTTGCCATGTGGTATAGGACATCCCCATGACTTTTTTATTTTATAACTGCAAGTTTGTACCTTTTGACCACCTTCACCCTTTTGGCCCACCCTCTAGTTCCCTGCCCTTGGCTACCATCAGTCTGTTCTCTATACTGTGAGCTTTGATTTTTTTTTTTTTTTAAGACTCCGCATATACGTGGAGATCATCTGATATTTTCTCTGTCTGACTTATTTTACTTAGTATAATGCCTTCAAGGTCTTTCTTTTATATATGTATTTTTTTCTTCTTTGTATTTTTGAAGATTGAATTGTGATCTCACTTTATAGTACCAAACACACGACCACTTCTTCAGCATTCCTTAAAAATCATGCTGTTTTAATATTATTCAAAAACCTTTGTGTGCTTGCTAGTTAGAAAAGAAAAAGAAAGGTGTATGGTCCCATTTAAGAAGCATTTGTGTTTGGAATGCTATTTTTAGTGGGCTTGTTTCTGCTGATTCTGACCAGTTGGCCCTTCCTGAAAAGAACATGGAGCAAATGCCTGAAGTCAGGACACCTCTGCTTCAGTGCTGGGTCTGCTCGAACTTGCCTTGTGACCTTGAGCCTGTCCCTTCCCCTGTTCTGGCTTCTGATTCCTCAAATGTGAAATGAGTGGGTGGTAGTGGGAGTTCCTTCGGGGCCAGTGCAGTTCACACATCTCGTGGCTCCTCTCCCTTCACAGAGCTCTTTCAGTAATTGTGGTTTATGGAGTCTTGGTAGAGTTGTCTTTGTACCTCCTAGGAATCCTCTGTGACTTGAGGTGTGAGAGCAAGTTCAAAGCTCAAGGATGTAGGGACAGTTCGGGAGGAGTGGGGCAGCCCCGAGATGGGGGCTGCTTCTAGGGATGTCTCCAGCAGAAAGGGTGGAGGGGCAGCCCCGTGTGGAGCTACTAGGAGACCTGCCTCAGCTGCCCTAGATCTGCCTCTGGAGGCCAACCGCTGTCTCGGACAGGCTTCCCAGGGGTTGTTGCTGTGTGGAGTTCACCTGAGCTGCTCTTACCTTTACCTGGGCTAGAGGTCCTCGACGGTGGCATCTCTTCTGCCTGTGTCCCTGGGTGAACTCAATTTAGGGGATGCTCTCTCTCCCAGAGGTGGACTCTTTACTCACCTTACTGTCAGAGCCCTGGCATCAGGCTCCCAGGTCAGCTTTCATTTCGTGCTTCGTGTCCCTGAGATTTGGGAAAGCCGCGCCTCTGGAGTGCAGAACCCACATACTTGTGATGGTGGGTGTTCTCTGGTGGCTGAAGACTCAAAGACTCTGGCCTCTGGCTGCCTCTGGCCCTTTGAAGTGCCAGGAGCCCCCGTGGCTCAGGGTCCAGGAAACGTCTGTGTGAACATTTGTGGAAGAGGCTACAGAAGGGCAAGGGGGACCCTGAGGGCCTGGAACGCTGCTTGCTTCTTCAGTAGGGCGTGAGCCATGCTAGCAGATGGTTGGGAGGGTAAAGAGTCCATCTCTGGGACCCAGGCTGAGCTAGATCCTGCTGAGCGTGCAAGAGGGGCCATGAGGCTGCTTTGGAACACACTGAGTTGTCGTTAAGCCCAGGCCTGCTAGCTAGCCGTTGTTGATACAACACCACCATCTGCTGTTAGGTTCAGGCAACTGTGAGGAACCGCTAGCACGCCAGCATAATTGCTAGATGGCATTTTACATACTGCGTCATTCAAACAATAAACCCAGTACCGTCAGGCCCAGGAAAACAGATGAGACAAGACAGACAGGGTCCTTGTCCACGGGAAGCTTATATCCTAGAAGCCAAGCGGTCGGGTCTGACGCCTGGCTGCACATCCCCAAATCACCTGAGGTCCTTGTTCTGATTCCCAGCCAGGGTCTCTGGGAGTGAGGCTCTGGAATCTCTCTTTTCAAAATCTCCCCACCTGATTGAGATGCAGCCTGTGGTGGGGCGGAGTAGTCCGTGGTCCCCTGGAGCTACCCATGCAGTCCAGCTCCCTCGCTTTGCAGAGTGGAGAACTGAGGCCTACAAAGGGCAAGTTAGAGACACAGATCCAGACCCCACGTGTCCTGGCCACCAGGTCTGTTGCTCTTTCGGGGGTCCTGTGCCACCCTCCTTCCTGCTGGCTTTGACTCCTGTGACTTGCATGAAAGGATTTTAAAAGGTTATTCTAAATCCTGTCGGCGATGCCATTCTTTGGCTCAGGCCTCTCAACATCAGGAGTGATGGAAGGCCTCCCTCCCCAGCAAGCTGAGAGGAGAGTGTGGGGCAGAAAGAACGGGTTCTGCCTCCCAGGCAGGGCGGTCTGCGTGGTCAGTTGCACGGCTCGTTTCCACTTTGCACCCTTTCTACGCAACCAGTATGATAGAAGGCTGCAGAATACGAGTAGTACGGCATGGTAGAAAAACTCGGCCACACAGACAGCCCAAAGGGAGGCCAACTTTGACCCTCTGGAAAAACTGCTCCTGAAGTTTTAGAGGGTGTCTTTCAGTCTTTTTTTTTTCTTTTTTCTTTGCATATGAACTCTCTCTCCCCCGTTTTATACCCACATACATACACACGTATATGTTACGTGCATACGTATAGTTATGTTTCTTTAAATAGCCACGGGGTGATTTTTGCTTTATCTGTAGGGGATTCTCAGGTTGACAGGCTCAGGAGGCGGGCAGGGCGTCATTCTATGTGTTTTACAGCTGAGGGTCCTGAGGTCCCGGGGGGGGGGAGCAAACCAGCACTCCCCAGGCCGCCCTGCTGCTGACAGCTGCCCAGGACCGGACGCCAGGACTCCTGGCTTCTGGTCGTGGTTGCCGGCCCGAGGCTGCGATGCTGTGCTCTGCTTTTCAGGGGTCGGGGTGCTCAGCGGCCAGCTGTATGCCACGGGCGGGCACGACGGGCCCCTGGTGAGGAAGAGCGTTGAAGTTTACGATCCCGGAACAAACACCTGGAAGCAGGTGGCAGACATGAATATGTGCCGGCGAAACGCAGGTAGTGCGACTGCTCTGTCCTTCTGCCCTTGTGGGGTGTGGGTGCAAACACCAGCTGTAAGAGAAAGGGGGAGGGGAGAGACTCCCAGAACCTGGGCCCGAACTTGTACCCCGAAGGGGAGTATCCGTTTGCCAGGTAGGTGCTGGGCTAGCAGAGGGGAGAGCTGGGGAACACGAACGCTAGCCAAGGGGTCCCCCGCTTAGTTGCAGGGGGCTGATGAATTTCACAGTACACGCATGGACACACACCCAAATAGCCCTCTGATTGCCCCCCAAGCCCCCGGCCTACTGGCTCTGTTGGGTAGCTAAGCACAGGGCTGTGTGGACCTGGCCAGTCAGTGACACTCGGTTCTGTGTTTTCTTTGCCAGTACCGGACTCTGAGAACCTCTCGCTTCCCACCTGAAACCCATCTCCTTCCTCTTGGGGGTCACCAGGGCCCTAATTCCCTCTCCTGTGGGAGCGCTTCCCATATTCCTCGCTTTGTACCTCCTGTCTCTCTGTCCCTCCCTCTTTTCCTTCCTGTGGGAATGATTTATCTTAGAGTGTTTAGATTTTTATTCCGGCAGCCTGACATCCCTATTAAACTCTTTGCTTTAACAACTTTGCCCTATGGATCGTGTCCTCTGTTGGTATATCTTGTTTTATGCCTCTTTGCTCTAGGAATGTGTTGGCTTGCTTAGCTTCCCAGGCTGGAAAGACAAACAGGTGACTTTCAGGCGGATTTATTTCCTTTATACTCAAATTACCTGTTTGCTAAACTCATTTGTAGCTCACATGTTGCAAGTGTAAACAGAGGGGAGTTTATTAATTTGCCCACTGCCTGAGCCTGCTGTGATATAACTTGGCATTTGGCCTTAAGCCCCATGAGCAAGGGATTACAGAACTCCCAAGTCAGCTAGTGTATCAAGAATCCAAGAATTAAGTTTAGATGAAAATGTGTATATATGTACACATTCACATAGAGATAGTTCTATTTTTTTATAGCAAAAGTGGAATCCTACTTAATGCTGTTTTATAACCTGCTTTTCTAATCCACTTTACAATCTTTCATGACTATCTTTTTATAACACGAAATAGATTTACATGATATTTTAAATGGCTATATCACAATTTAAATATCTACTATTGGACATTATTTCCATTTTTTTGATCAGTAATACTGTTTTTGTTATTGTAAATGGTCCTAGGGCTAATCAGTGCACACATCTCAGATTATTTCTTTGTAAGTCCAGGAGTGAAATTTTTGAGCCTGAGGGAGCATATTTGCTTTCAGTACCATCCAGGAAAGTGGTACCTTTTATCCTCTCACCAGTATTTGAGATTATCTTCATCAGTACTTAGAATTACTGTTTCTTGCACATCATCGACCCCTTCATGTAATTTTAAAAGAAGACATAGTGTATTAGACTATGGCCTTGCAAAATAGCATTTTCCTACCCCTGGCTTCCTGCAGCATGAGACTTTGCCCTCAAACCAGCTCTCTGTGAGATCAGTGGGAGGAATGCCTTGTAAACTGCGTCTGGGTTTAGATCTAAGTCACATGGGGGCATCACAGACATAACCATTAGCCACACAGTATGGATATCAGGGCCTTTATCAGGGCAAACTTACAAGCAGGAGTAGCATGTGTGAGATTCCCTGAGCATAGCTCAGTCTGCGCATGGGAGGTCTGCAGGCTCCAGTAGAGAGGGGCCCGTACCGATAATGCTCTAAGTATTTATAGGGTCAGGGGCCAGGAATGTCCATGGGAGCATGTAGCAGTGAGAGCTCCTTGGTCAGAGAAGGGACCTTCTTAGAAAGGGGGGGTCCTTGGGCCCCACGGGTTGTTGTTGGCATGCTCTCCCATTGAGCAAAGTCAGATCTATGAGCCGGTTCATTGGGCTGCCTTGAAGGGGAGGAGGAGCGCCTCCAGGGCCATCCACGTTTGTTTCCAGTCCTTTCCGCCCCCTTTGGAGCTCCTGTGTAATGTCTCCTGTGGCCTCCACTTCCCAGGAGTCTGTGCAGTGAATGGGCTCCTGTATGTGGTTGGAGGGGATGATGGATCCTGCAACTTGGCTTCGGTGGAGTACTACAATCCTGTCACCGACAAATGGACGCTGCTACCAACCAACATGAGCACGGGGCGGAGCTATGCAGGTCAGTGTGCTACACCCCGACTTCACCTTCACCCCCACCCCACCTCTGCACAGGTGGAGGTAAGTTTGCTTAACTTGGGGCTAAGTGCCTCCTCCAGGGATGGCGGATAATTGTCATGTGTCACCAATCTGTCATTCTGTACCCACGACAGATACCCCTAATGAGCACGGGTTTCCCCAGCGAGCCTGAATGTAGGCCCAGAATTCTTTTTAACACCTGTGTTCCCGGGAGCCACTTCCAACTGCTCTCATTTGTCCTAAGAGGTTTTAGAATTTCATTGCCATTTCTGGGCTCCTATGTAGACTAAGATACAGTTCTTGCTTTCCAGAAATTTAATGGGAAAGATAAGATCTGTCTACATGAAGTAGGACATACAAGGCAATACACACATAACTTCTCAATAGAATGTGTTATGCTGTCCGTATTTTAAGGCATGACAGGTGAGAACTTCCTGGAGGAAATGAGGCTTGATCAACTCTGAAGGTGGGAGCTGCCCTTTGCCAGGGGTTCCCTCCCTGTGCCGAAGGGCGGTGTGTTAGGTCCAATGTACCCATTAGCTGTCATCCTTTCAAGAACCCTCTGGGTGAGTGGGACTGTGTCCTTCATTTTACAGGTGAGGAAACTGAGGTTTGGAGAGTCAAAGTCACCAGCCCAAGACCACATGGCTAAAAAATGGCAAAGTCAGAATTCAGACTCAGGTCTGACTCCTGAGCCCATGCCCTTTGTACTACCCCAGCTGAGGGGGAGAAAGCACTCCAGGCAAGAGGTGGAGGCAGGAGTAAGGAGCGATGCTGCGGCTGGGGAGTGTGTGTGATGGGTTCGGTGAGGTTTGGGAGGTCTGACCGAAGTTGGTGCTGCTGACAACAGGGGTCTGTAGGGAGACAAGCAGACTCGTACACCCATGATGCAGCTCAGCAACCTGTACCTCGTCTTCCAGAAACTGGAATCGTTAGAGCTAACGCTTATTTACTGAGCACATAACAGTGTGCCAGGCACGACCCTAAGTATTTGCCAGCCACGATCTCCTTTAGTGTACGTCACGACTCCAGTGGTATTCTGATTCCCTTTTTGCAGTAGAAGATCAATCATTCTGTCTTGTTTGGATCCAGTGCAAAGGAAGGTTGTGCCGGGCAGGCTTGAAGGGGCTTGTATCCCGTGTTGTCAACACAGGCCCTCAGTTGCAATGAACTGATTTTATTTTTTTCTCTTGTTTAGGCTTTTTCTCAACTAAATATAAAAGATTTTAGAGGCATGTTGGTCTTTGAGTGATTCTTTTCTCAAGATTAATTATTAGAACTAGTACTTTCTTTTCAATACTATCGTTGGAAGAGCAGGGCATTTTCGAGTACGAGGCAGCAAGGCCAGTGAGGGGTCCTCTCTTGGCTCCTAGTGGACCTTAATGAGAGGGCAAGATTTAGGTGTAAGTGGTTAGAATATCACGTATGTGCTGAATATTTCATGTCTACCTCTTCATTGTCTGTCCACTCTAGAAGTAGGTGGGAAAGAGACAAGCAAACTTGCAATTTGTCTTCAACTCCATTGACTGAATCCTTTTTTTTTAGAATCTAAAGAAATTGCCTGCATGCAGAGACAGATGGATAGTTACTCATTTGGAGTATTATTTGTGATAGCAAAGAACTGAGAACTACTTAATGTCTGACATCAGGGAAATAGTTAAACTGTGGACTATTGGTACAGTGGAAGTGTTTTTAATGCCATGAGAACATGTTCGTGGCAGGCTGTGGGTTTAAAAGGGAGGATGCACAGGGTATGTAGCATGCGAGCTCAGTCACGTGGTCCTGCATCATGGACGTTTGAGTAGCGACAGCTCAAAGAAGGGGATGTTGGCATCAGATCTCAGTTTGAGTTCCAGCTCTGTCACTTGGCCTGGGACTCTGGGCAAGGGGATCGGTCTGACTGAACTTCTCGTTTTCTCATTTGTAAAATGAGAATAAAATCATAGCAAGTCTCTTACTGCTGTTGTGCAGAACTGTTTGGAGGGTGCTTAGTTAGCACAGTGTCTCCTGGCATGTAGCAGCTCCGCGGTAGATGATCACGATTATTTTTAGAAGCCGGGAAATAGTCCAACAAGATAATGGTGATTCTCTTTGTATGAAGGGAGTCAAAATGTTTTTTCCTTGTGTTCCTCTGTGTTTCCCAAATTTCCCAAAATGAGAATATTTTACTCTTTTTTTTAGAAAGATTTTATTTATTTATTTTGAGAGAGACAGAGCGTGCGTGAGCGGGGCGGGGGCAGAGGCAGGGGGAGAGAGAGAATCTCAAGCAGGCTCCCCGCTGAGCAGGGAGCCCTATGTGGGGCTTGATCCCAGGACCCTGAGATCATGACCCGAGCTGAAATCAAGAATCGGCCGCTTAACTGACTGAGCCACCCAGGCGCCCTAAGAATATTTCACTTTTATAGTCAAAAGAGGAGGTTTATTTTATTTGTTTTATTTTTTAATTTTTTTAGATTTTATTTATTTGAGAGAGAGAGAAAGCATGCATAAGCAGGGGGAGTAGCAAACAGAGGGAGAGGGGGAAGCAGGCTCCCCGCTGAGCAGGGAGCCCAACTCAAGGCCTGATCCCAGGACTCTGAGACCATGACTCGAGCTGAAGGCAGATGCTCACCCGACGGAGCAACCCAGGTGTCCCCAAAAGAGGAGGCATTTTTATATATTGTTTTTATATAAGCAATTTTATATATTGCTTATATAAAAAAGCAATACAGGACCCTGCTTTAAAAAAAAAGTGCTACCCTACAAAAGAGTCCTGGGGTTCAGGTGAGGTGTTGTCAGGTCAGGCAGCACATCTGGGTCTGGGGGCTGTGGAGCTGCCCACCTCTGAGCTTTTCTATCTGCACCTTTCCAGAACTCACATGCAGTGGGTGTCTTAGCAGAATCTCACCCCTGGGGTATCCTGGCATTTCTTTTAGCAGTGTTCTCTCAATCTCATCTGCAGCCAGAAGATTTTATAGTCGTGGGAATAAGTTAAAGTAAGGCTCCAGTCAGGTACACCGTACCAATAGATCTTACCTGTAAATTAGGATTTTGTTCAGAGGAGCAGATAGGTACTTGCTTAAGTAAGGAGGGAGCATACCTGTCTCAGGCAGAAGGAAGTCCAGAAGTCCAGGGCTGGCCTAGGGCTCAGGCTGTCGTTGAAAAACCAGGTCCGCCCTCCCTCTCCTGTTTTGTCGGCTTTGCCGATAGCTGCCACCGCCGTGGGCCGTGTGCGAGCCTTCTTCCAGGCCGGGCAGCAGACAGAGCCAAAGCTGCAGCCCGGCCAGACGTGCACTGACAACGGTCCGGGCCAGGCCCGGGGCACCCAGCACACCAGCGGCAAGGCAGTCTGGGAAGCTGAGTCGATAACATGCTGGTCTCTGCCGTCGCGGACAGCAAGGAGAGGGGAGGTTGGCTGAATCCACCTACAGCGTTTGCCACCTTCCAGAGACACTCTGGGTCATCTGTGGATTCACACAGTTAGCCGTGGAGTATGGTTCACTTTGGCTGAAATCGTAACGCAGACAGACATGTCTGGACTGTTTTTCCCAGTACAGCATTTAGCACGGGAGGGGTCTTTCCGTTGGGTGACATCAGACAGTATGGGAGCTGAGCCTCAAGAGGTCAGTGGACTTGCCTGAGGCCGCACTGCAGCTCGGCTGGTGGCAGAGCTAGGACTGGCGGGCAGTTTTTCTGACTTGCATGATGTCGGTTCACGGTTCTTCGTGGTTCATTTCAGTGTCTTGTAAAAGTAGGCATGAATCACTGTCACTTCTCTTACAGTGATGGAGAGGTAGAGCCATGGAGCTGCCCCCAGGCGTCCGGTGCCGGCGCCGTGTCGTGAGGCTGAGTTCTGGGCTTGGGAAAGGAGTCCTTACGATAGGAACCGTGTCCACGCGATGATGCGAGGGGAGACCACTAGCTGTGGTGCTGAAGGACTGTGCGTGCGGGTTCAAGTGTCCTGCCGGGACTTGGGCGTAAGAGTGGGAAAGAGCCCGCCACGGGCAGCCCGAGTTCTCGGGCCCTGCGGTGCTTGGATACCGACGGGCCCCTTTCCCTTGACTGGGGCTTTAGGGTGGCTTGGACTCATGAACCCCGTGGCACTCTGGATACCTTTGAAGAAGCTGACTTTCTCTCCCTTTCGTCTTAGGTGTCGCTGTGATTCACAAGCCCTTGTGACCCCCACGCCCACGGCCAGGAGGTGGAGGAGGGGAGGGGTGCTGCCTGTGGCTCAGAACAGCGGCACCCTGACTGCCACTCGCCGCTGGAGTCCGCAGAGGAGCGAGAAGTGTCCTCCTCCGATGTGGCCAAGTGGCGTCCAGCGTGGAGACTGGCGACCGCCCCCTGCCCCTCTGAGGTGTTCGGGCCTCCCCCCTGAGCAGTGGGTTCCTGAGAGCTCCAGGCAGCACCTGGGGGCTTTTTTGTGTGTTTCTACTGGAATACCTGAGAACCTGGGTGTGTGTGTGTGTGTGTGTGTGTGTGTGTGTGTGTGTAGAACATGGTGTTTCACTAAGTTGGGGGATGTGTGACAATCTACTGGATTTCTTTACTACTGATCCTTCTGTGCTAAAAATCAAATCACAGAAACCTCTCTTCTGGATGTGCCCCATGGGAACCCCGAGATTACTAAAGCTGCTGTCTTCTGGAGGTCTGTTTGGACAGGCCAGGAGTGTCCAGAAATGACTGGTGACTGGTGTGGGGGCGTTGCTTTGACCATGCCCACAGACTGGCTCTGACCCCTGGCACGGTCTGCAGAAGAGCTGGGCATTCTTAAATCCGCACTGTGTCTTCTGTGTGCTAGAACTGGGAACAGATGGGGTCCCCAGCCCCTCCACTGGGTGCTCTTCCTTGGGCTCTCCTCCAGGAAGCAGATGAGAACTGCCTAGTCCTTGGGGCACTGGTCTTTGAGGTTGTGGATTCCAGGTTTGGGATATTTTGTGTCTCTTTTGTTGGGAAAACTAGCTCTTTGGAGAAGCCCCGAGTATCACACTGGAAAAAAAAAATACATATACGTACATGAAAAACAAAAACAAAACAACAAACCAAAGTGGTAAGGCAGTTGCTGCCTAAAATGGTCTCAGAGAGGATCCTACTTCTGGGTTTTCCTGGGATGGGACACTCCCCATCTATACTTACTATCCAGGCTTAATTCTTCACAGCATCCCATTTTACTCTCAGAAGTATTCTGGTTTGGAGGATAAATAAAAGGTCACCATACCTCCAAACCCAGAGATAGTTTGGCCCCTGCCTTGGGGGTCATATGTGATCTAGATGGACATGGATGACTTCAAAGGAGTATACCAGCTGGGGCTGGCCCTCAGCACCAGATGGCGATGGTCAAGTCTGTCTGAGGGCCTCGTCTTCCTTTCCTGTGCTCTCCCCCTGTTCCAGGGCCTGTACTCTCTCCAACCCTCAGAATACTCCTTTCCTCCTTGTTTTTCCTGAGAGGGAGGAGATGGTGGTAAATGCCCTGGATGTGTGATCTCTCTCAGGGATACTTGCATTTTAAAAGAGAAGCTTGGTGAGAGCTTTGCAAATTCACAGGTAAAAATTAATGACAGAACTTTAAGCATTTGGGGGGGGGTGGGTATTTGAGGGCACATGGAATCATTTTCATTAAAAAAAAAAAAAGAAAAAAAAGAAACGTGAAACCATTCCTCAACTTGCAAGTCACTTATGTTGGAATTTGTGGCATAAGGAGGGAAGGTCTTGTGTCTGAAGAGTATGCTCACATCATGGGGGCTGGGCTTTAATGCTCCCTGATTTTGGGGTCCACTTACAGGAGTCAAGGGGCTTTATGAAACCTGATGTGGGACTTCTGATCTAACTGGGCTCCTTCCAAGCAGATACTGCGGGAGACTGGCATCCCCCCCAGCTCACCCCTGCAGCTAGAAAGCCAGTAGCCTCCCTAGCTAGTTGGCCGCTTTGTGTATTTACTGTATATTTTTTTGTGCACTAAACACTCAACTCTCTCGAAGAAGAAACGTCTTCTGATGTTGAGGATGTTGAGCAAATGTTATCTCAGTGAGACATTTGGAGGGCAGCACCAAGGCATCCGGAATTCTTAGTGGCTTCGGGAAGAGGCTGATATATCCAGCTTTGTTGGGCCTGGAGGCAAAGTCTCCAGCGGATTCAAGGCATGCCTTTGTTTGGGTGCTGTGTTCTCACCTGGCCCTGGAGATGGCTGTGGTCTCAGAGCTCTGCCTTGGCTTGGAGGCTGATGGGATGAGCTTTCTGTGCAAATATTCTTCCTCCCGGCCTGAGGAGAGTTTGGGACTTTATTTTGGTTTCTGATGGGGATGAGGCTGGGGGGTGGGGTCCCATGTGTGCTGTTCACACAGCTCCTGATTTCAGACTAAAGGTGAACTTCCCACCCTCTTTCCCAACACCTAGGAGCTGGACTTTGATGCATATGTGGGGGAGGTTCTTGTTTTTTATCTGCCCAGAGCGGGTCCCTTCCCTGAGAGCTCGCCAGCCATGTTTTCTGCTCTTGGTTGCACCTCATGTCTCCCTTCCCGGGAAGCACCGCCCCCCCCTGCCCCCGGTAGTACTGCTGAGGCCAGGTTCATCTCCTCCTCACCCGTCCTTTCTCATGGGGACTCCAACACTGGTACATCACCACCAAAAAGCCATTCGGCCTCTAGCTGCCCACAGAGGCCATTTAAAACCTGCTGTCTCTCTATCACTAGGTACGATTCTCTCTCCACAGTGAACACAGCTGACTTGATTTCAAGTCTGTGCTGGTCACATTGGTAGGCAAACCCCCTGCCCCCCCCCCCATTTGGGTGGCCGTAGCTGCTTGTGAATGCAGCTTTGCAGGTGGTGTATCTGAAAGCTGATCACAGTGATGAAATGGAATTGCGGCCCAAGGTTAGAAGCCGCTTAGATGCCGCTTGGATACTGATTTGGACAACACAGAAGTCAGACTCTGAATTCCAAAGTTCCTTCTCCTAAGTACCTAATGGCATCTCTCCTTCTAAAAAGTTGCAGTATTATGCAAATGAAACTGACCTCATTTTCTGCTATGCAATAAGAATACTTAATTCTGTTTCACGACAAACCAGTTGCAATATCCCCTGACATGCTTTTTGAGCTGTGTTACTTTGATATCTGTTGTGTAATGTTTGTATATTCCTGAGCCAGAGCCTTTCAAAGATTGCCTTTTTATAAAACTGAAGCTATAGAGTTCAGGCTAAACTTTTAATGTAGATATTTTTATAAGATAATTTTTTAGGATATTTGAATTGATTTTTATTATCCATGATAATGAAATGTTCTGTTCCGTAAGTCATTCACTCTCCTAGTTCATGCCTGTAGCTATTTTCCCTTTGCTTGTCACCCTCCAAAAACTGATTTTTCAGTAGTTCCAGATAGATGAGTCTTTTTGACTTTGAGTCCTCTTTCTTATACCATATTCAAAGGAGATTGCTGGAAAACACAATCCCTGGTGTTTCTGGAATTGCTTCGGGACTAACGTTTAGCCTGACTCAGCAATTACCCAACTATATTGCCTGGCCACTTTTTTTTGGAGCCCGCTCTTTGCAGGGGGGAGGCTGGTTGGCCCATCTGCTGGTGGCTCTCACTGCCTGGTGCTGAGCCTGGCACGCTGTGGCGTGGAGAAGCTCCAGAGAAAGGCCTGCCCTACAGTGCATACTCCTAGGAGTTTCCTAGGTCCGGCAAACCAGTCCTCATTCTTTTCTGCCCCTTGTTCTTCGGAAGCTTCCACCAGCTAAAGGCCTTTGCTGCTGGATGATGTCCCTTTTGGAAGCATCTTCTCTATGGACTCTAAAACAGGGGTCAGTCCTCATGATCGTTAAGAATGTGTTAAGCATGTGCTTTACAGATGCTCACACTACCCCTAAAACTTGTTTCTTGAGCTGTGTCTACACTCCAGGCTCTATTTTATGTATTTATCTGCTATTAGCCTCATTAAAACAGTTTTTTATTTTTATTATTATTGGGACAGGTGCCATTTGAATTGCCTCCATGCTCCCCATTTGCACCTTGTTGGATCAGGTTGGGAGGTTTAGCAAACTCATATTCCAGTTAGCTGGAGTTTTTAAGGCTTTGTTTGCCTGGAGAAGCAAGGAGGTTGGAATTTTTTTTTTTTAAGTGTTTGCACTATTTAGAGTCCTAAGCCCCTCGTGTTTGGCCGTGCTGTGTGCAGTGTGGCCGAGCAGGTGAGCCAGCAGCACTTTCGACATTTGGGAATGGAAGAGGCTTCTATAGTGGATAATCACCACCTCATAGCCCTTGCACAGCCTTTGTCGTGGGGCTGAGTGACTCGTGGGTATGACAGCAGCCAAGGCAGGAATGCATGTGACTGTTGCATTTGGAGAAACAAATTGCCCTAGTACTATGTTCTTGCCTTTGGCTATGAGATTGAAAATTATTTCCCCCCATTTTTCAGTGGCAATAAAGGACCCGGTTGGACTTTTTGTCTAATTTGTATATGATGTATAAAATATGTTGAAAGAAGACTTAAGATGCTGAATGTGTATGTCTGTGTGGGTGCTCTGTCCATGCGGTTGTCCACAGGCAACCTGAGTTGATCGCTGATACCCTGTGAACACACTGCATCGGTAAGGTCCTTGATCTCCTATTCTCTGCTTGGATGTTAGAGCCCATCTATCTTGTGAAAGAACACTTGTCATAGGCTCCATCAGTTACAGCGATAGCCGAAAAAACCGTTCCTCAAGTGAATTATTTCAACAGGAATCAAGTTCTAGTTTCCCATACTTTGTTAATTTTAATAAAAGCTGAACTGTGAAAACCTTTCTCAGGATTTTATTTCCATAGTCCAGGCTCTCCACTATGTCTTATTCCCACGTTATCTTCAGGTTAAAAAAAATTTTTTTTTCTTTAAGATCCGCTGGACGGGGTCTGTGTCCCAGGGTCTCTGTTCCCTGGCCTCAGCACAGTGTCACACCCACCAAGACCTTCAGGGAGGCCCAGAGAGGCCAGTCCCTCTAGTAGGTGTTTGGTGGTGTGGGCATCTATCCAGTGATCATCGTCAGGTGGGTGTGCTGGTCTCAGGCACGAGAAGAGGAAACAGACATCTGGCTATAAATAAACATCAATTTTTAGAAGTTTTTTTATAAGACCTATTGGTTTTATAGATGCAATGTTTTTATTACATATACAAATATTAGTTATATTTTATTAAATATGTACAACTTTTAAATGCCTGTTTCTAAAATATCAACATATATGAAATAATACTAGGTAACGTTTACTGAGTATGTACCATGTGCCAGGCACTTTTCAAGTGCTTTACTTCTTTCAATGCATTTAATGCTCATCATGGGTTGCTGAGTTAGTATTATCTTTTACAGACGAAAATATGAAATGCACAGAGGTTAAATAACTTGCATAAGGTAGCAGAGCTGCAAAGGAATGGAGCCAGAATATTGGTTGTACTCTGGAGTCGTGTCCTTAGGCATCTGTTGCTGCATCCTCGAGGAGGTCATGAGGGGAGGAGGGGGTACTAAAAAGCACCTAGGAGTCCCTGGGAAGTACAAACATGGCTCAAGAAAAATACTGAAGCCCAACTTTCCCGGCCATTTGGACCAACGATGTCCCCATCGTCTATCAATGGTAAATAATCCTATTTGTTGCTGTGATGATCGTAGCAGTAGCCACATCTGGTTAGGTACTTATTTTGTACCAGACACCCTGCTAAGTACTTTAGAACTTGGTCTTTAATCCCAGTGACAACCTCTGAGGGAGGTGGCATTGCCTTTTGGAGGCTGGATGTTTCCAACGGCTGCTTTGCCTTGCCCCTTTCCCCGCTCCTCCTCTTGAGTAACTGTGGTCGCCAGGAGTCCGATCGGAAGAGTAAAATGATCCGCTCAGCTGAGCTTCACCATACGGCAGCTGAGCCTCCTATTAAGTGGGCCTGGGGACTTGGTTCGGCGGCAATTCTCAAATCCACCTGCTCAGGGATATGGGTTCCCCCCCTGGTGAACAACTGGACCGTCCCAGGATCCTTCAGGATGTCATTGGTCCTGCCCTGTTCCAGGTGACAGGCAGGCAGCTCAGAGGGGTCAGGCTCCTCTCCAGGCTAGAGAGACCCAAGGGGCAAGTGGGAGCCTCTTAGCCAGATCCTTCCCCACATTTGGAAAAGTGGATTTTGAGCTCCCAGAGGACGCGGCCTGCTTGACTCTGAGGTTATGCCCTGTGCCTAGCACTCGGTTAGCGCTGAGGAAATATTTACAGGAGAAGAAGGCATGTGAGGAGGGGCCAAGTGGTGGTAACCAGCTGGTTCAGTCTGGGGTGTTAGTGGGGGCTGGGGTGGGGGAGGCGAGAGACACGTGCACCCAGAGACGGGGGGGGGGGGGGGGGGGGGGACAAACTCACAGAGACCTGGGGAAAGGGGTGTGAGTTTCACGCCAAGTGAGAGAGAGACCAAGAGAAAGAGAATGAGGCACAGGAAGACAAGCAGAGGGAGACAGAAACATAACGGGAAAGACGCACACACGCACATGTGCAGATACAGCCAGACACGAGACGCCGCTCCTACGGAAACACCGAGACTCAGAGGGAGGCGGGGGCGGGGGGGATCATTTCTTAAAGTGGCAGAACACCGGTCAGCCCAGGGGCTCAGACCAGAAGCATTCGTCAGGAGATGCGGGTTCACACGTGACCTCTGGTAAGCGGATGGCATGGCCTTGAGCCAGGCTCTAGCTCTCAGCGTCCGCTTTTGTGAGCTTGTGAAGAGTCCTTGAGAAGGCCCTAAAATATGGAAGGCAGACCCTCTTGGCCCCGGGGAGGCTGGGTCTGCGGAGCGGCTTCTTGAATAGGAGACCCAGTCTCGGGCAGCGACAGCGCTGAGAGCCTCCCGACTGCACACAACCCCCGAGCCCGGGGTGTGGGTGCAGGGAAGGAAGACACAAGAGAGACGAGCTCTCTGTCCCAGGGTCCCATCTGGGCTGGCGGGACACCTGGGGTTTATTTATTTATTTATTTTATTTATTTGAGAGAGGGAGAGAGAGAGAGAGAGCACAAGCAGGGGCAGTGGCGGGCAGAGGGAGAAGCAGACTCCCCGCTGAGCAGGGAGCCCGATGCGGGGCTCGATCCCAGGACCCTGGGATCATGACCTGAGCTGAAGGCAGACGCTTAACCGACTGAGCCACCCAGGCGCCCCTGGGGTTTAATTTCTGAAGGAGGCCCTGAAGCGCAGCAGTGCAGAAGGGCCTGCTTTTACTCCACAGGCACTTACTCAGCTTCTTTGTTTCCTCCTTCCCTCTGAGTGGGATGGGGGCATGTCTCCTGAGCTGACTTTCTGCTCCAGGGGTGCAGAATCTTCCTAGCTTTGACCCCATTGACTCCCGGGAAAGGAGAATTAGTAACACATGTGTAACTGTTTATCTTATTACGGAACTTCAAGGAATTTTTTGTTTCTCATAAAAGCCCAGTGAGGCCGGTGTTACTTTGAGCAGTACGCCTCTACCTGGGGTACACCGGGGGCGCTTTCTCAGGGCAGGGGCAGGTGCATGTGGAACACTCCACGGGTGAGTTATTAGCGGTAGGGGTAAGAACCACTTCTCATTATACAGATGGGGAAACAAGCTAGGTAGAGGTTAAGCTGCTTGCTCAGATTCCCAGAACCAGAGCTTGGACTCCATCACCCGAGATCGTTTGGCTCCACAAGGGAGCAGAATGACTGCAGTGGTTTAACCACAGAGCGGGTTAGGGTGCTCACATAGCCGTGAGTCCAGAGGTCAGCAATCCAGGATGGGCACAGCAGATCCATCCTGTCATTGGGATCCTAGGTCCTCCTATCTTTTTGATCTTCCATCCCTTACATGTTGCAAGAGAGATGCTCCACAGCTCTTGCCACATCTGCACAAAGGCATGAAAAAGAAGGAAGGGGACGGTACAAGGGGCAGTGCCTGGAACAGGAAAGAAAACCCTTTCCAGAAACCCCTAGTAGAATACCACTTAGATTTCCAGAAGGGTCCTCAGCTGCAGGGGAGTCAGAGGAGGTAAAGGCTTTTACCTGGGCACATTGCTCCAAACGACCGCAAGAGTTGCACCTGGGAGAAGGAAGGCAGCATGGACATTGGGTAGGCAATGAGCAATGTTGGTACAAAGCTCCTCTTAGCCTCCCGTCTCCAAATGCCATGTGGTCCCTCTTCACCAGTTTGTCCATCCTCCCACTTCTGCCCCTGACATTTCCTTGGCTGAGCACTAACCTTATGCAGGGCTCCTTATTATTGAGGGCTAATGGTGCTCCCTCTGCACTGGGCACCTGCTGAGGGGACTGAGTGGGTCTGTGGGGCAGTGCTGGGCCTGGAAGTCTCCTCTCGGAGCCTCACTCAGCTGTCTCCCTTGCTATATTGGCATCAGGGGCGGCTGGCTCTCCTGCAGGATGAATGAGAAATCCTAAGCAATGCAGACCTTTAGGAGCCCGTCACTGGGGCTTTAGAGACAGCTCATTTATCAGCTGTGGAAGTTTCCCTGAAGCGCTGATTGAGGAGGCCTGTCAGCTGCAAGATCTATGACCTTTATCTCAAGAGTGACCCATGTAGGCAGCACCATAAATCTTTCTGAGCAACAAACTGGGAGGCAGGGGCGGTGAGATTTGGTGTTGGTCTCTTAGAGGCGATTTTCCCAATTCCCTTGTCCTCCAGGATGTCCTCACTTTTAATGGTGGCCCACTAGGTGGTGTCCAGGGCTGTGCTGAGCTGCAGGAGGTCATGAAAGTGACGTGCACGGTCTGGCTGCCAAGCGGCTGTCCTAGGTCTGTTCTTGCTGGGGCCCAAGCCCAGGCCACAGAGCAGGATGAGAGGCTATCTGAGCTGCAGAGCCTGGAGCCTCCCTGCACCTGGCTGGGAGGCTATGGGCGGTGTAGAGAGGGTGGAGGGGGGAGCCTGGAGACCTGGTCTCAATTGACAACATAGCGCGCTGGTTAAGAGCTTTGAATCTGAGTTAGCGTGGATTTAAACCCCTGTCCACCCATGAGCAGGCCCTCTCCAGAGCCTCTGAGGACAGACAGGTCAGCACAGACTCCAACCCTGAGGGAGCCCACACTCTGGGGAGCTAACAGCCCCCTCAAGGGCCGTCCTCTGGATCCAGACCTTACCTCCACCTTTAAACAGCAGCCTGGATCTGAGGCGAGGGGATCAAGGCGGGAAAGCCTGGAGCTACAGAGGGCATCCAAATGTATTTTTTCAGCTCCAGATCCATCATTTTAATGTAACCTGGCCTCCTATTTCAATGATTCACTAAGGAACTCTCTGTCTCGGCGCCTGCGATTTCTGCACAGCCCTGATAAGGAAGCCCATAAAATCATCTTCAGGCACCCAGAGGAGATTTTATGTATGTCCCAGAAAGGGTGGTTTGATTTCTAGCAGCTTCTAACAGAAACTTCCTGCCTGGATTTGGGAGGCTGCTAGATACCAGGATCCTGTGAAGGCAGGAGGGCCGCTCCCAGGTGGATTCAAGAAGGCCCAGGTGGGCACGGTTGGGAGGAGTATCAGAGCCGGGCTTTGCTGTGGTGCTGACTACGGGACCTGGAGGTGCCAAAGTGGGCTCCAGACCCTGGGCCTGCATCACTGGAGTCCTCCCCCTGTTGGCCTCTTGTGCACCCCTTCCCGAGGCAGTCTCTAGTTAGTCACCGCGTTCTCTGGCTGCTTCTGTACTTTGGGTGTATTCCATATATATTAACTCATTCAATACATATTTGCCCAGCTCTTCCCTGGATGTCAGGCTCTGAGCCAGCTCTACAGATATGGTGTGTAGTAAAGAAGGAATCACCATACACTATGGTAAGTAAAGAAGCCTTTGGACTCATACAGAAGGGTCGGGAAAAGTGTTCTGGCGGAAGTGGTGGTAAGCTAAGACCTTACTTTGGTTGGATGATGGGTGTTGGCCTGGTAAAGGGACAGGTGGAGGTGTTGGGGCGAGAGGAAGAAGGAATAGCAAGTGCAGAGGCTCAGAGGCTAGAAAGGTGGCCTTTTGGAGAAAGCTCCAGTACTTCAGTGTGGATGGATCCTAGAGCATAAGGAGAGCATAGAGAAGCATAAGGGTGGAGCTTTGGGCGGGAGCCATGTCACAGAAGGGCTTGAAACCATGGAGTCGAGGTAATTCTTTTTTCTTGAGATCATTGGGAAAACATCCCAAGTGCCTCAAGTTGGGTTCCCAAGAAACAGACTCTGGGGCTCTGAGATAAGTATGCTGAATATTACTGGTGAGCCTACTAGCAGGAATGCCTGTGAAGGAGCTCGGGGAAGCAGAATGAAGCAGGGGGAGAAGTTAGACCACCATATGCACTTGCGACAGAGGTCTCCGCCAGTCCCCTGGAAGCTCTGGAGCTGGGATGGCCTTTCAGTGTTGTCCTGAGTTGACACAAGGGAGATGAACTTTTGTATCTCTGCAAAAATCAGTTCTTGACCAAATAATAGGTAAATTGGACTTCATCAAAATTAAAAACTTCTACACTTCAAATGATACTGTCAAGAAAGTAAAAAGACAATCCACAGATGGAAGAGAGTGTTTGTAAACCATGAATCTGATAAGGATCTAGGATCCAGAATATATAAAGAATTCTTACAACTCAACAATAAGAAGATAACCCAATTAAAAAATGGGCAAAGGAGTTGAATAGACAGTTCTTCCAAAAGATAAACAAATGGCCAGTAAGCACATGAAAAGATGCTCAATATCATTAGCCAGCAGGGAAAACTAAATCAAAAACCATAACGAGATACCCTTTCTTTCTCACTAGGATGGATACAATAAAAAAGACAATAAAAAGTACTGTCAAAGATGTGGAGAAATTGGAACTTGTTGTACCTCATGGTGCGGGGTGAGGATGGGAATGTAAAATGGTGCAGCCTCTTTGGAAACAGTCTTGCCATTTCTCAAGAAGTTAAACCAGGTTTATCATATGACCTAGCTGACTCCACTCCTTGATAAATATGCAAGAGAAATGAAAACATATGTCTACACAAAAACTTGTACGTAAGTGTTCATAGTAGCATTATTCCTAATAGCCAAAAAGTGGAACTTAAATAGTCATCAGCTGATGCATGCTCCAACATGGATAAACCTTGAAGGTATTATGCTAAGTGAGAGAAGCCAGAGACTAAGGTCTCCTATTGTATGGTTCCATTTATATGAAATATGCAGAATAGGCAGATCAGCAGAGACAGAAGATGGATGAGCGGTTGCAAGGGCATGAGGGGAGGGGAAAAGGGAGTGACTGCTCATGTCACTGGATATCTGAGGTATTTGGAGGGGGTGATGACATTCTGATATCAGATAGTGACAGTGGTTTTATAATTTTGTGAATATACCGAACTCCACTGAATTGTACTTTGCAAGGGTGAATTTTTATGGTATGTGAATTAGAACTCCATAGAAAGGGTCACTGTGGATGCATACCCCCAACCCCCCCCAGGTCACGTAACCTTGAGTGAGACAGCTCCCTCAGGCAGAGCCTTGTCTGCGGAGGGGCTCAGCTGTGAGCAGTTAGCAGGCCACACTCCGAGAGGCCAACGGAACTCGTACCTCCGGGTCTGAGTTACCTCCCACAGCAACCACTACAGAAGGCTTCCGGGGTGGAAGTGGCAGAGTTAGAGTTTTCCTTCAGCACGTAACCTTCATGACAACTCTAAGAGGCAGGCATTATTCTCCCCCTTTTGAGATGAGCGAACTGAAGCTCAAATAGGTGAAGCGACTTGCACGGGGTCTCCATAGCTAGTGGAAATTTGAAGAGGAGTGTGAACTCGTGTCCACCTGGGGCCGAAAGTCAGGTTCTTCATGACGATTCTATGCTATTTTGTGCTCAGTCATTCACAGATTTATTGCCCCTGAAAAATTAATTGGCTTGAAAGCAGGCCCGTGTCTGAATGTATCTTCAGCGCCCAGCACAGAGCATAAAAATGTGCGCTAGACTGAAGGAGTTCCCTTCCCAACTCCTGCAGACACCTCGCCCCTGCTAATATTCAGCAAAGGTCGTTTTCTCTACGTCACAGGAAAAAATTAATGGAGTGAGCAGATTTTCCCCATTTTTAATCCTTTTTTTGGGGGGGGATGCAAATTCTTGCTTACACTTAGACAACTTGTTTGTGCTAAAATCTAGTATCAGAAGGCATCTTATTTTATCAAAAAATTTGTAGGCTTACCTTCATCAATATTTCAGTTTCCTGTCAGAGGCTCCCACACCTAAACACATTCCCTTGAAGACATGAGGAGAGTTATGGATTTCAATAAATTGAAGTCAGGGCTGACAGAAGTGCAATTTGACTGTTTTCCCCTGGGCCTTCCCATGAAGCTGCTTCCTTGTGGCTCATGGAGGATCAGGGACTTTATCCTCAACGTATATGCCGCCAGCTCCCCCTGTCAGACCTGCTGTTTCCAAGGCCCCACGCTGCTGCCTGTTGGGTACACCCTGGCTAGGGGTAGGGTGGGCGTGCATGGGTGCATCTGGGTTACCTCTGGTTGGTTCTTCTCCCTGTGGGCGAGATTGGGAGGAGGTGCGTGGGTGGGGCTTGCTTAGCTGGGGGACAGCACCTGCAAAGGCACTTTTCAGACTAGGTGACTGTGGGATGATTCTCTAGAACCCAGGGAGGACCACACTCTGCTTGCTTTGGTCTGAAGTTTCATCCTTAGAACGCAAAGAGGACCTCGATGCTGTTAAAGTGATAACATCCCTGCCTGTCAAAGTTGACAGCCTCCACAGGTGTTTCTGTCTGGGCACGAATGCCGAGGCAAACTTGCAAGGGGAGGAAGCCAAGGGCTCTGGGGACCTGAGTGGGGGCCAAGAGGGCTGGGAGGGAAAAACTGGGGGCAGAACAGCATAGTGGTGAAAAGCGAGGCTCCCGGGACCTGCTGTGTCACTCGACCTCCTGGCTCTACTGTTACACGCTCTTTCCAGGTTGTTACCTGGGGTAATAATAGTCCTCAATGGGTAGGGTTGTTGAAGGGATAAAACGAGGTAGAACATGAATGGCAGACATAAATGGAAATACAGTCACAAGAACAGAGAGAATGCACTGTCGTGTTCTTGCACGGTGCTCTGATTTTCCTCACGAGTCTTCCACCTGCTGGCTGGTGTGGAGGGAAAACCCTTCCATTTTAATCTAATCTGGTAAATTTAGTCTTATTCAAAAATGTGAACCATCCTTATAGGTAGTTGTCAGCGTCTCACGGGTGTCTGGTTCCCTTTTCTCTTACCCCTGCTGGTGTCCATGAACGTGAAAGGTTAGGTCCTTGTGCTGGTGGAGGAGAATTGCTTCTGGTCTAGTCAGGGTCCAGTTGCAAGCGAGGGACATACCGCGGGATGCTGAATGGCTTGTGAAATTGTTGGGAGAGGTAAAGACACAGACTCGAGGCTACTGTGACTCTCTCCACGCTGTCCTGCAGAACAAGCGCCGCCTCTCTCCCAGGCGGGAAGCTGCAGAATCAGAAAGAGCTGTCACAGCTCCTGGCCTGGGCCACAGTCCACACCAGGAGCACGGACACCCCACTCCTCTCCCCATGTCCTTAGAGCCTGATCCCTGTTTTGTTTCAGTGCATCTTATTAGCAGAACCTAAATCACATCCAGAAACCCTAGCTGCACATCAGTCTGGGAAATGTAGTTTTTGGCTTCCTAGCCTCTGCACTGTATAAGAGGGGTTGGGATGCCTTTCGTGCTCTCAGTCGTCATTAACTGCGACATTCCTTCCACTCGACCACTTAACATCCATGCATGTCCTTTCCCCCAAATGTCTAAACAACTGTGGCAACAAAGTTGCCCCCACCCCCCTTTTTCTGAAGTAGGCTCCATGCCCAATGTAGAGCTTGAACTCACAACCCTGAGATCAAGTCACGTGCTCTGCAGACTGAGCCAGCCACGCGCCCCCCACAAGTTGTTCCTTTATAACCTAATGCAACTACCCTCGGCAAAAATTAAAATGTGTTTACCTTTTTTTCCCCTCAAAGGGATGACCCAAATTTCATCAGTCACTGCATCTCTAGGTGTCATTATTCGTCTTCTAGTTGAGTGACGATTCTGCCTTTATATCATATAACCCGAAGCCTCAATATGTACTGAACAACCACAATTTATACTAGAGCCTATAAAAGTAGAGAAAAGGAGAGGAAAGGGATGATTGGGGCCTGTGTGTGTATGCACATGTGTGCGTGTATATAGTGTGTGTACGTAATATGCATGTATATACACGTCAGTGTTTGCTGCATAACAAGGAACCTCAACACTTAGTGGCTTCAAACCATTACCATTTATTATCTGTAACCATTCTGTGGATTGGCTGGGAAGTTCTGATCTGATATGGTTTGGCTAATCTTTGCTGGGGTTACAGGTCAGCTAGTGGCTGGATGATCTAGAGTGGCCCCACTCAACTAACTGGTGGTTGGTAGGTTGTTGGAGGGGGTCTCATTTTCCAGCAAGCTGGCTCAGGTTTGTTCATGTGGTAGTTCCGGAGTTTTTAGGCTCCATAGATCAGGCTGCAAGGGGCAAAAAGTCTCCAGTCTTTGCTTATGTCACATCTATTAATGACCCATTGGCCAAAATAAGCCACATGGCCAACCCTGAATCAAGGGATGGAGAAACAGACTCCACCTTTTGTTCATAGGAGTAGAATATTATGGCCATTTTTTCTACCTGTCACAATATATATGTACACCAAGACAGACCATATGGAGGCCATGAAAGACGTCTCAGTAAATTTAAAAGGATTGAAATCATACAGAATCCATTTTCTGGACACAATAGAATTAAACTGGAAATCAGTAGAAATAGGATATTGGGGGAAAGCCGCCCAAATACATGGAAATTAAACCACGGTCCTTATCAGGTTTGTAGGAGGCTGACAGGAATCTGTCTTTACTTTTCTTCATCCCTTTCTAGTCCTAATTTTTTTACAAGGATGGCAAAGATTTAGGAAATTTGTCAGCTACTGATTCTTTATTTTCTTGGGCACAACCTGTTGGCATGTTTGCTCATTTTTTACCCCCAAATGTTCTAAGGATCACTACTGGAGTCAAGTGACAGTTTGTTAAAATGTGTATTAGGATTCTCCAGAGAAACAGAACCAAAAGAATATATAATATATATAATACATATATAATTTATAATATATATAATACACATATAATTTATAATATATATAATACATATATAATTTCATAGGAAATTTATGGAGGCCAAAGGGTCCCACAGTTTGCCATCGGCAAGCTGGAGGACCAGGAAAAGCGATGGTTTTCAGTTTTAGTATGAAGGTGTGAGCCCTGGGGGCCAATGGCATAAGCCCGGGTCTGAACCTGAAGGTCTGAAAACCAAGAGCACCAAAGTCCAAGGGCGGAGGACGGATGTCTCGGTTTAAGTCAAGAGAGCGAATTCTCCCTTTTTGTGGGAGAATTTCCAAAGAATTGGAGGCCACCTACCCACATCTGTGAATGTAATCTTCTTTCCTCTTTCCACCAATTCAAATGCTAATCGCTTCTCACAGACACCGCCAGAAATAATATTTCACCAGCTTTCTGGGCATCCCTTAGCCCAGTCAAGTTGGCGCATAAAATTAACCATCACAGATGCCTCTCATCATGTCCCACTTGTCCAAGTTCGGTTCTTCCATTTCCTCCTGCAGCGCTAAGCACTGGACCATTTCCGTCCTGCCCACAGTGTCTTTGCTCAGGCTCTCTCTCCCTGCGTTAGCAACTGCTGAACAGCATCTGGTCCTTACCCTGGTCTTCCTCAGTAGCTGGAGGATTAGCATAGAATCTGTTGATATCAAAAACCTATCATGAGAGCTCTAGGTACCCTATTCCGAGCCCAAGGCGGGCATCACTAATCAATTATGACACGGTCTCACGGACTTCTGGAAGGCAAGGCACGGGCAGCCCCTGCCAATCAACTTGGAGTTGGCACCAGAGATGAACCTGATTTTTCATCTCAATTTTAAGTACTTGCCCTTGTCTTCCTTTGTCCACTGTAACCCTAATACGTTGCTCTGATGTTCTGGGTATGGGCGGGAAGGGGCAGAGAAGCCCATATCTTAGAAATATGCTATAATTGTCCAAAGTGCAGGAAATGGGCCACACAAAATAGTGAAACAAGTCATGGCATCCCCCTCACCCCCTGCAATAGTGTAAGATTTACAGTGTTTTTCAAATTGTAAAAAATCTGTAAATACCATACGCTGTGCTGTGTGGGCTGACTTAACATCAGGCTGCCTGTGCTCTTCCCCAAGCATTTTTCTCTCAAAGAGCTGTCTTCTACCCTTATTTCCAGAGATCCTAAAAGCGTTTCCCCTTGTGTATGAAGAGAGTCTATAGATTTTAAAAGTCAGTGCTGTCCTACAACTTAAGAAAATACCTTATTTGCACACCAGAGGCCCCTCTTTGATTTAGAAATACAAATAGTGTAATAGCTACCAGCTCTTGAATTTCTTCTGTGTGCGGGCACTCCCCGAAATTATTTATCTTCCTCAGCTCCTTTATTCCTCACCACAGTCCTGGGAGCCTCTTTCTCCTGATGATGAAATGGCCCCGAGGTGTCAAGTAATTTGTCCCAAATTGCACAGCTAGAAAGTGGCCGGGTTAGAATTCGAATCCAGGTCTGTGTGGCATCAAAGCCTTAACTAATACTCTTCCTCGCCTCTCTCTTAGGGGTCATAGCGCTCTTGCTTTTGGGGGTCTTATAGACCTCTCTGTTTTTTTTTCTTGCTTTCCCCCTACCTTATTTAGCTTGCACTAAGTCAAACACTTTTCAGTCTCTCTGTTCCCCTTCCTCCCCCCGCCCCTCCATCCTGGGGGCAGAGAAAAAGGCCTGAGACCTAAGGAAGCAGTGGTATGAGGTCCGGTTGGGAGAGCAGGATTTGAGAGAGGGGGGAGGAAGCTCAGGAGGGGAGGGGAAGAATGGGAAGGTTGGAGGTGGAGCCCCTAAGTCAAGTTGCTCTTAACGTCACAGACCTCAGGCCTTGGACCTCCAGAGTTATTCTTTGTTTATCCTCTTCCCACACCCTCCCTTGAGCACCCCTTGTATGCTGAGCTCTGTGCTGGACTCTGGCCATCCTCAGAGAACTAAGCCGGACCCCTTGGAAGTCAGAGTGGGGAGCAGGACAGGTGCACCCGGATGCCCGCCGCCGCTGGAGAGGTGCTTTCAGGGGAGGAAGGCAGGAGAGGGGGCGAGGAGGAAAGAGCCTCTCTTCGGAACTGGCTCCTCTCGGCACTGGTCACACCGGAGCTTCAGGCCACGCTCTGCAGTTTTCCTCTCTGCTCTCCGGCTGGTTGTGAAGATCAGTAAACCTCTTGAGGCCCAGGTCCGTCATTAAACCTCATGAAGTAAGTACTTACTGGAGCTCCTCACTGCCTGGGAAGAAACTGCTCTCTCACAAACCCGATTCTGCAGGCTGGGCGTCTGTGTTGGGGACTTCAGGTTTAGGATTCACATTAAACACTCCCCTTTGTTTTCTCTGCCTGTAGTGTCTAAATATTTTACCCGAGAGGCTGGTCCTCGGATGTGAATCATTGCACTTCATTTTCCAACTGCTTTGGAGGAGCGGGTACCTCTTCTCGGTGCTTCCCAAATGGCTAGAGTGTGTCCCTGTGTTTTAAATCAGACTGCCTCAAACATACTCTGAAAGAGAAGGAAAAATGCCTCCAGTCTTTTAGGGGTGTCTTTTAATTTCCTTTCTGTAGATACTTGACGGCACTCTCTGCCCAGTTTCTTTCATCCTTGGGAGCGGCCTTGCACGTGGTTTGCTAGAGTCCATGATCTGGCAGAACTCGATTCTAGAAGCACCCACTGGGTTGCCTCTCCCCTTCCCCTGCAAGCCCCATCTTCCACCTTCTTCTGCTCCCAGCCCCCCGGGGTCCAATCACACAGATTTGGCTCTGAGCCCACTCCCAGTTTAGCCCCGCAACAAAATGGGAAAGCCTCAGCGTCCCCAACTGGACCCAACCAGAGAGACAAAAGCACACCAGAACCACAGTCAGAAGAGGCTGCCCTTCTTCTGATGCTGGTTGTTCTGATTTCCTTGAGACCTGACAGAGCTTGCTTGGGACTTCCTTGGCACTAGCCATGCTCTCTCTGTTCCCCTGCTGTATGCTCCGTGGCTTGATACTTAGTATTAGACCTGGTTTCTGTTGTCCCTTGGAGAAAACTCACAGCACGGCCAGACCGCGTGGGCATCTGCATGCCCTTGGCCTCTGCCTCTGGTGCGAGCCCCGGGCTGACGAGTCCAGCACTGGCTTTTTGCAGAAGTGCTGTTTCGAAACGGCAGGAGAGAGGCAGCGTACTCCCAAGGTTTCAGCAGAATTTGGTTTTATTACGAGGGTTTTCATTTTGATGGCAACATTATTCTTTTCATGGAAGAAATTATCTTCGAATTATTTAATCTTACTCTTCTATCTCTGGGGATACTTTGGGGTGTATTGCTGCAATCTTTACGGGTTGCTGGAAAATAGCGGGCCTCTCATTTTAATCATTTGCACAGGCCCACATTTGGCGGGGGGGAGAAAGGATCTTATTATCACAGACATTTGGCCCCTGAAATAATCCTAAAATGTCTGCTTTCCAGAGTAGAAACACTCAGGTTCTTTTATCACTCCAAAGGAAAATATTATCAGCCTACAAAGAGCTGAAGTTTCCTATCAAGGAAGGTTCTGGAGGAGATAGACTCAAGCATCTTTCTTGGGGTAGCATGTGGTACCATGAATTTTGCAGATCCGGGGCAGAATACTCATTTTAATTAAAAAAATTTTTTTGGCCTGAAATATAGTAAGCATTAAAAAAATAGTAGTTTTTGACAATAACAAAGCAGCTGAATAAGCAGGCTCAGTGAAGCCTGGGGAGGACCCTGGGGCTGGGAACAGGACGAGGCTCTGACTCAGCCTGGCCCGCACAGGTGGCGCTGTGGTCCCCAGCTCCTGGCCCAGAAGCAGCCCTGGAGGAAGCTACAGGTGAGGGTTTCCTGTGCATCCGTGGCTGACGCTGCCTGGGGCTCGTTGGCTTCTCCAGCCAGGGTCAGGAGCCAAGTACACACCCGGACCACTGTGGCCTCCTAGAGGAGAGCACGTGGGGGATATCGTGCCTAGGAGTTGGGTGAGTATTAAGGAGCCTGAGGAAAGAGCTGGGGCAGCTGCTGCGGATCAATCAGGGGGAATGCTAGGAGAGTGGACGAAGGCACCATGCAGACAGGAAGAGACAGGAACACAAGTGTAGGTGCCCCCGCCCCCTGCCCCCACCAGGCCCTTGCGTTACCTCTCAGATGCCTGGGTCCGGATCCCCTTCCCCAGCCCTGCCTGTCTTCCTGGCTGTGCTCTCTCTCCTCCTGACAGACTCTGCTCTCCTCTTTCCAGCTGGGGTGATGACTGCCTCTTTTGTGTCAGTGAGGGATCTTGGCAGATGCTTCAGGCTCCCTCCCCTGGAACTGCAATCATCTGTATACACGGGCATGTTCATCTTTGAGAGCAGAGCCAGCACAGTTTCTGGCCCAGAATATGGTCTCAATAAATAAATGGTAAAATACTTCCTGGCATGTTTTAGATGGGAAGGCACAAAGGGAGGGTGTGAAATAACGGAGCGTGCACTGGAGCGGGGTCCACTTCTTCCCAGGGCAGTCCTCGCTGGCTGTGTAGCCGTGGCTAAGTCATTTTGCCCCGCTGAGTGTCTGTTTCCACATCAGCGGGGCTGAGAAGGTGATTGCTGGGTTGTCTGGTGAGGCTCCCATGGGTTCCCGATTGTGAGGGCTGGTGCTTTGCCCTGTTCTCCTGCAGGTGGATGTGAGCACACCCACATCCAGAAAGTCTCAGCAGGGCTCACAGGGTCAGTGCCAGATGCATGGACCCTTTTCCAGGGGAAGGTGTGGCGACCGCCAACACAGCCTGTCACGTGCTACCTTGACCTGCGCGGTCTCATCAGTTCTTGCAACAACCCCGTGCGCTGAGTGTTACTATTGTGGCTCCCATTTTGCTGATGGGGAAATTCTGGTTCAGAAAGTGGAAGTGATTTTCTCAAGCTTCCCAAGGTTGGGATCCCAGTGGTCTGCCTCCAGGGCCTCGACTCTTTCTGGGTGCCTTAGAGGAACCTGCAGGCCGTGGGACAGCCAAGTTAGACCTCCCCGCCCAAGGCCCGGTGGGATAATGCTGTCAGCCCCGGAGACAGGTGTGTGTTGGGGGGCGTCATCCTCAGCTTGGGTCTCGGGTGTCAGGCCATCCCTTTCTGAGAGCTGCGCTCCCGTGGCCTCAGACTGCCCAGCGTCCAGGCCGTCCACCTACAGCTGTGTGGTGTCACTCCTTATTTCAGCCCAGTAGGTGACAGGAGGCTTGCTGTCAGGCAGGGGGCAGAGTAAGGACTGTTACTCTCATTCTCCCTGCAGAACAGGATCCCTCCGGCCCTTCCTCCACTCCCCTGGCCACAGCTGATTTAGGCGAAGTACTTCCAGGAATGTCCAAGGGAGCCCAGCAGGAGGTTTAGCAAAGTGGTGAAGAGTGGCTCAGATGTTAGGTCTGGGGTTTGAGCCCTGGTTAAATTGCTTACAAGTTGCTTAACCTTTCTGAGTTTACGATTCATCGTCAGTCTTACTGGGATGACCCTACTTATCGGCATTGCTGGTCTGGCTCCCAGTAGACGCTCCGTAAATTGTAGCTGTTGTCAATATTAGTAGGGTTATGATGGAACCAGCAGCCCTTGGGTGTGTGTGTGGGTGGGGGGAAGGAATGTTAGTGGGGGCAGGCTTGTGGAGGGCTCAGGGCTGTCGTGAGGGGCTGGTGGGGAAGTGGAGAGCATCCTGGCCCCTGTGGAATGTTAGTGGGGGCAGGCTTGTGGAGGGCTCAGGGCTGTCGTGAGGGGCTGGTGGGGAAGTGGAGAGCATCCTGGCCCCTGACTGTTGGCTTCGCCAGGCATGGTGCCTCCCTGGGTGGAGTCATCATCCCCTCTCCATTTTCTGGATTCAGCCATTTGATTAGAGCCAATGTGTCTACTGAAACTGCCTAGAAAAGCTGGTTTGAGAGGAGATAAAGGATGGCATTTAGAAATGACGTTATATATTTCTGATGGTATTGGGATTTGTCTTTAATTAGAAAGAATTTATTTGGAGTTTGGGCTGGGTTTGAGTTGAATTTCCCTGACTCTTTTTTTTTTTAAGATTTTATTTATTTACTTGAGAGAAAGAGAGTGAGCGGGGGGAGGAGCAGAGGGAGAGGGACAAGCAGACTCTGTAGAGCATGGAGCCTGACTCTGGGCTTGATCCCACGACCCTGAGATCTTGACCTGAGCCAAAACCAAGAGTCGGACTCAACCTGCTGAGCCACCAGGTGCCCCTCCCTGCCTCTTGATATCTTGTTTTTCCCTTTTGTGGGGAAATTGGCCACAGACTTCCTCTCTGCAAAAGAAGGAAGTTTGCTTTTCATCTGTTTTCTTCTCAGGAGTCCCACCTCTCCCCCTGCCCCAGGGAGCACTGGTTGGGGGTGGCCAAATAGCTTTTGCGGGGTTCCCCACGTGAGGGAGAAAGGAGAGGGAGCAGGTACCCAGAGCTGCCCTTGGCTTTCTCCAAATGGGAAGAGGGGTGTTTGGAAAGGTTGAGACCTCAGATCACCCCATTTCTGGTGCTCATCCTGGTACTCATCTCTCCTGTAGCTTCCGCAAAGTCTGGGTGGAAGATATTGACTGGGCTCCAGCTCTTCCCAGTCATATTTTAATGCCCCCATCCTAATCCCTGCCACAAATGTCACCTGACTCAGCACAGATCTCACCACCTCCATCTGCTACCCTCCCCAGGCCACCCTTTGTGCCTACCTGGGTGAAAGCATTAGCCTCGTAACTACTCTCTCTGCTTCCAGCTTCCCTAAGCTCCCACCCATTCTCTGTACAACAGCTTAGTGACTTCTCATGGTGCTTGCAACGTAATGGAACACCCTAAGAACAGCCCTAGAGCTTTCCAGGCCCATCTGTCTTCCCCACCAGCCCTCCTTCAGTGCCCAGACTGCAGGACTTTGCACATGTTGTTCCCTCACCCTGTAATGCTTTTCCCACTGCCACCCTCCTTTGCCTTGACAAATGCCAATGCCTCTTTTATGCTTCTGCTTAAACATCTTCACTTTGGCCTGCCATGACCTCATCAAACTAAATCAAATTGCCGTAAAAAATACTCTCATAATGGACTTTTCCTTCTTGAATCCATCACAGTGGTTAGTGCCATATCTTTTCACGTTGCTTTATTCAGGTCTCTCCCCTGTGGTCTCTGTGAGCATAGAGATGGGTTCCCAGTATGTTTGTTGAGTGAATGAATGGAAGTTTCTCCCTTGTCTCTACGTGGGGTCTCCTGCATCCCTTTCCCCATCAAGACCTTTGGAGATGATTCCACTTTCTTTTTTGAAACTTGTGAATTTTGACTGTGTAGCGAATCAACCCTCAAGAAAAAAGGACCTCACATAAGTGTAAACACCAGGCACCACCCACCCTCTATCTGTATTCACTTCCGGCCTCTGGTGAGGGCCAGGGCTCATTTCCCTGGAGCTGTGTCCACGGTGTCCCTGCTGTTTGGAGCACTGCTTTTTTGGGAGCATTTTTGCAGGCATGTATGAGTTTCCTCCCAGAGCTCAGACACTCTCCCCTTGAAGGGCTCCTTGTCCTTTTACCATATGGACATGCTTGCTTTTCAACACACACTTGGTGAGCACCAGGCACGGTGCCAGGCCCTGGGGGGAGGCTGCTCAGAGTGCAAGCTGTCGGGTCAGAAGACCTACATTTGACTCCCGAGTCCTTCCCTTCCTAGCGGTGTGACTGTAGGCCAATTATTTCACCTCTGACCCTCAGTTTCCTCACCTGTAAAGCAGGGGTAAGCTCAGCGCCCCCAGCACGGAGTTGTGGAAAGGATTGAATGCCGCAGGCTGTGGAAAGAGCTTGGGGCCATGCTTGGCACATGGTAAGGGTGCACAGAGGGCAGCAGCGGCTGCTGTTATTTATACCAGGAAAGGGAGGTCAACCTCGGTTGGGTGGGACACTTGCATTAATCCCCTCCCCAGTGTGGCTTGGTCTCTGGGTGGTGGATTCCTGCCCTAAGGATGTAGGGCCAAGGCAGGTGGGCTGTGGAGAGGTGCACAGAAGGCTGGTGGCTCCACAGGGGCTTTCAGGATGTTTGTTCTGGTTGTGTGTATGGGGGCCTCCTGCTCAGCATATGAGGCTGCTTGGCCAGAAACTGCATTTCCTGGGGAATCCTCAGGCTAGTGCATCTGAGTTGTGCACAGAGAACCACAGGGATCTTTTACCTGGAGGGGGACAAAAGAAAATTCCATTGGGTTTCTTGCCTCTCAGAGAACAGCTCTTCCTCTTTGGCCTGGGATGGTTCCAGGGAGTGGGGGTTAGCCCCTGTACACCAGGGAAAGGGCCGGTGAGTGTGAAAGGAAGACCCAAGTGTTCCCCTCCACTGTGTGGTAGAGCAGTCTTTGCTTTTCTTGGAATCATAGATTCTTAGAGATGGAAGAGACCTTAGAGATCATCAAGTTCAATCCTTCAATTTCATAGATGAGGAAACTGATCCTCAATGTCATTTTACTTTCCTGTGACCCAGTTTCCTCATTGGTAAAATGAGGACAGTAGCATCTCTTTTGCAGAGCTGAAATGAATGCAATTGGCCCAGCAGAGTGGTTAGCTTGTAGTAGGTATTTGGCAAATTTAAAGTCCTTCCTGTGTGTATGCTACTCCCATGTTCTGCTAGATTTCTCTTACTGAATTGAGGTGATAGGGGATTTTCTGGGGGTATTTTGAATAGTGTGTGTGTGTGTGTGTGTGTGTGTGTGTGTGTGTGATGAAGAGCATTAGTACTAGAACCACTAAAACTGAATTTGAATCCTTGCCTGGTTACTATTGGTGGAAAAAAACCCCATAACCCAAACTTTTGGCAAGGCACAGAACTTCCTAGAAACTCAGCTTCCTCATCTGTAACATGGAAATGTCTGCTGACCTCACAGAGCTGGTACGAAGCTTGAGCAGAATGATGCACACAAAAGGACTTCAAAATGTACAAAATGCAGCAAGTGGCAGGCACCATCTCTCCCTCTTATCTGCATAGTGGATTTTTCTGCTAGAGGAATGAGTTCTTAGGGAATGAGTGACGAGCGGAAATATGAGTTGGAGTTTGATCTGGTCCTTTGAGTGAGTCTTAAGAGTATGCAAAGGCCATGAGCTGATCTAATTGAAATCTGCAGGTTTTCTCCTCCTTTCTCTTTCCTCTCCCTGATTTGTGTGAAAGCTGGGCCTTCTTGCCTATATTTTAATTCTGGTAATGATCTGTATAACCAAGAGTGAACAACTTCTGAATTGGATAGAAGTAATTCCAGTCTTATCAGGCAAGAATGTTACAATCTGATCCTGATTCATAAGAGCCAAGGGTTGAATTCCATTAAAAAGGAGACAAGTCTCTGGTTTATTTGCAGGAAAAAGGGGCAATTTAATCTGATGCATGTGATGAGGTTCTTTCTGAAAACAGCAATGCTAACTGCATCTTTCTCATGTACCCTTAATCACATCTTTTAATATTTTCCCTCTAATGGCTTTCATTCTTTTATCTTCCAGGCATCCTTGGTAAATTCCTCTCTTCTTTCTTATTAACATGTTCATTAATCCTGAAACACTTATTGTGCTTCATTAATCAGGTTAGAGGATTAACAAAAATTGGGATTTTGAGAAATTAAAGATATAGGGAGGTCAGAATCCAAAATAAAGAATTTCAGTCTGCTGATGGCTTCATTGACGAGCCTGGGTTTTGTGGATAAGGAAGCTGAAAGTGAAGGGCAATTTGAATTCAGTTTTCTTCCTGGCTTTTGGGGCTCTCAGCTGAGCCCCTGAGGCATTATGGGTATGGCAAGGTGCAGTCTTGCTGGTTCAAAACATGTTTGTCCTAAGAGGCCTGTTCCTAAGTGTAATCATCTCAGCGTCCATAACACATTTGGGTTTATAGTTGAAAAACAATTATTTTAAAATATTGTTCTCTTGTCAAGTCTTTTTGGGGCTCTAATACTTAGTTTCTTCACATTTAAAATGGAAATGTTGATGACACTAGTAATAATAATGAGAGTTGTCATTTATTGAATATTTACTATGAACCAGACACTATGCTAGGCACTCCACTTAAATTATCTCATTCAGTTCTCATATGAACCCAAAGAGAAAGGTTCATATTATGCCCCCTTTCAACAGACAAGAAATTAGAACACAGAGAAGGTGATTAGCTTACTCATGGACACATAGATAGTGAGTAGTAAAGCCAGAGTGGCCATAGCATAATAGAAGAGGCACTGGATTGGAATCAGAGCCTTGGATTCCAGCCTTGGTTATCTCATTAATTCTGTGACCTTGGAAGTCACCCAACCTCTCTGGGTTTCAGGGTTTTATTGTCTACTTATAAATGAAAACGATGGAAAACATGGACTTTATTTAAGCCCTTTCTATCTCTGACATTCTGGAGTACTGAGAAATTATATGGAGTATAAAAAGGGCCACCAAAGTGGACCGAATAGAATTATCTCCCATGCAGAACACTCCAGCTGGCCCTGATTTCTAGCTGTGACCCCTCTGTGCTTGTGCCCATGATTACTCTGTGGAGAAGTTCTTACCAGGCTTCTCAGCCATCTCTACATTCCAAGCCCCTTGAACATTGCCCTCAATTTTGCAGTTTCTCCTCATGTGCCCCAAAGCCCAGACGACATGTAAACACCCAGACCAAAAACGATAATTCTGCTTCTTGGTATTGAGGAGTGTATCAATTTTCTGTAATTCCTTGTAGCAGAGTGAGCATACATTATAGAGTTCAAGTGCTTTGAAAATAAGCTATGAAGAATTGCTACCTGCTGAAAGAACTGGCAATTTGTCAACTTTCAGTAGCTGAGCAGCTGAGTGTATTCTATGTGGTGTGTGCTCTCAGTGCTGGTCTCAGTGAGGTGTGGGCAAAGGAGGAAGAGGATGGGGAGAGGAATGGCCCTCAACCTCTCAGGGAGAAAAATAATTGAGTTGTTGGAGATGTGATAGGATTTTTACGAGAACTTGAAAGAAGCTGTGTATATTACAACACATGGGTCTCAGTTTACATCAAGATATAAAGGAAAAACAAGGAAAAATCATGGAAACTTTGGTATAACATAACTCAATCACACCATCTCTACTACCCGCTATTCTCATCCAGGCCCAAAAACTTATTTACTTGTGTCAACACCAGCAAATGTCAGCATCGCTTGGTACCCTTGAAACATTTCCTACTTTCCCTCAGTAACTTTGTAATTCATATTTCAGTTATTGTTGGTTATGGCTTCTTGGTAACTACAATTGTTTGAAAGATAGAATAATGTCTTCTTTTTTCCTTGGCTAATTAATCTTTCAGGGGTGTCCGCTTTTGCAATTTTTTTTCCCCTCTCTATTTCTCCCCTCCCATTTTTCTTCCCTTCCCTTCTCCCTCACCACTGCCTTTCCCTATATTTTTAAAGAACTCTTGGAAGAGGTTGCTCAATGATCACCACTATCCCAGGTTGGAAAAAACTGTATCTTAGCAAGCAAGGTCAGAACCATGGACAGCATCACCATCATGTGCATGCATCTCCAAATTCATTATTCTTTTTAATGAAAATGATTAAACAGTATCAGCTTGGGGCACAATTGAAATTTGTAGAAAAAATTATGTATTTATTTAGAAGCTACAGAGCTGAAAGTGGACCACTATCTCTCCTATTGTTCTAGGAAAGAAAATGTTTGATTCCTAGGATCCTGACAGCCTCAGCCAGAATTTGTGGCAGAAAGTTCCTGTGGCTAGCTTTGTGTAAGGAGGGAGGATATGACTCTTGGTAAGACTGAAAAAGAAGAAGAAGCCAGAGTTGACTGGCCAGAGGTGGTGGGGCTAGAGTGTGGCTGTGTATTCCTTAGTGGAGAGCAGTGAGTGGTTTGTCTAGGGATCTTGGTCCCATGGGCGTTTATAGGAGTCATGGGTGAGAAACTGGTGTACATTTTATTCTCATAGGAATAGAGCATCAAATGACACGCAAATTGGCAGCTGCTATTTTGCTGCCATTAGCTCATGTAGTTTACAGACTATCACAGTGCTAGGAGAGTAATAATGTAAATATAAAAAAAATTACCCAGAAGTAAGGGAGAATCTGATAGGATAGTCATGATTTTCCCAATAGTCATGATTAGGGGAGGCCCTCTGTCGAGGAGACAAAGGCTGAGATGCCTTAATGCCCAGAGGAACTTGTCCTAGAATGGATGGTAAGGTAGAGGGAGGGAAGGGAAGTTATGAGGACCATGTGATATCAGAGATTCAAAAACATTTAAATATTAATTATATTCTATATTTTTTGAATAGGCAGTACATGCAGAAGTTGTTATGTTTTCATTGTCATGTAGGGTCATTTTACTTTTAGATATTTGAATTTGTCAATCTGTTCCTTTATGGCCTCTGAATTTTGTGTCACATTTTAAAAAGTGTTTGACTTTAAAATGATAAAAATATATATTGCTATATATTTTGGAAACACTTCAATGGTTTTATTTTTTAAATGTTATTTTGAAAATTTTCAGGCATATCTCTCTGTTTTTCCTGTCTCCCAGCCATCCACTTCTACCCAGAGGCAATTTACTGTTATCAATTTCTTATGAATCTTTGGTGAGTTATTTTATGCATATAAAAGTATAGACCTAACATACATTCTCCTTCTTTCAACAGAAGTTAGCTTACTGTACACACTACAATGTATCTTGCTTTTTTTCAGTTAACAAAATGTCTTAGAGGCAGTTCCATATCAGTACACATCAAGTTGCCTCATTCTTTATAGATTTCATGGATCTTTAAGAGATGTGATTGTATTCAAGCTTCATATCAGCTCTGTGAGATAAGTGGGCATACATTCCTGTGATAAAGCTGAGGAAACTGAGTTTTCACAAAGTTCTGTGACTTGTACAAGTTTTATTTTCCCTAGTAGTAACACGACTTTGAATCACATTTAGGTCTTATGGTTCCAGTGCTAAAGCTCTTCTTCTATTACACACAAAAATTATACCAGATATGCCCTAGAAAGTTTCCTCTCAGCTTATTCTTTAAGAGTTGAATTCTCTCTGTTTTTATTTTTCCTTATTTTATGTAAATCTAGATTGATAGTAATTTTCTTTTGGTACATTTTACTTATAATTCCTCCATCTTCAGACTTCCATTGTTGCTATTGCTAAGTCAGCTGTCCATCTAACTCATTCCTCTGACATTTTCCTCTGAGTGCCTTTAGAGGTTTTTTTCCCTCTTTGGTGTTCTGTGGTTTTACAATACCACATATCAGGTAACTTCCCTTCCCTTCCTTTCCTTTCCCTTCCCTTCCCGTCCCTTCCCTTTCCTTCTTTTTTCTTTTTACTTATCCTTTTTGGGGTTTGTTGAGTTTCTTGAATCTCTGGATTGGTATCTTTTATATATTCTGGAAAATCCTCTCCAAATTTTCACTCTGGCCCATTTTCTCTTCTCTCCTACTTTTGGGACTCTGATTAAATTTGTTAGATCCTTTCATTCTATCCTCCTTGCCTCTTTGTTTTTATAACTCCTTTATTGAAATGTAGCTCATATTCCATAAAATTTACCAATTTAAAGTATATAATTCAATGGTTTCTTAATATATTCACAGAATTGCAAAAGCATCATTAAATACATTTTAGAACTTTTAATCACTGCAAAGAGAAAGTCCATACCCTTTAGCTGTTATTTCCCAATTCCCTACCCCATTAGTTATGGACTGAATGTTTGTGTCTCCCCCAAATTAATATGTTGAAATCTAATCCTCAATGTGATGGTATTTGGAAGGGAGTCTTTGAGAGATAATTAGGTCATCGAGTAGAGCCCTCATGAGTGGGATGAGTACCCTTATAATAAGAGGCCAGAAAGCTAGCTCGGTCTTTTTCAGCTATATGAGGATACAGTGAGAAGCTAACCATCTACATCCTGGAAAAGGGTCTTTACAAGAACGTGGCGGTGCTGGCACTCCAATCTCAGACTTCTAGTCTTTAGAACTGTGAGAAATAAATTTATGTTATTTATAAGCCACCCAGTCTATGGTACTTTGTTATGGCAGCCTTGACTGCTGAAGATCTCACCCAACCCTAAGCAACCCACTCATCTACTTTCTGTCTCTCTCTATTTGCCTGTTCTGACATTTCATATAAATAAAGTCATATGATATGTGATATTTTGTGAGAAGCTTTTTTCGCTTAGCCTAATGTCTTCAAGATCCATTCATGTTGTCCCATGTATCTGTACCTCACTCTCTTTTATGGCTGAATAATATTCCATTGTATAAATATACAACATTTTGCTTACACATTCATCATTTGATGGACATGTGGATTTTCACCTTTTGGCTGTTATAATATTGCTATAAAATTTCATATACAAGTTTTTGGGTAGACATGTATTTTCATTTCTCCTGGAGTGGAATTGCTGGGTCAAATGTTAAATCTATGTACAATTTTTTTGAGAAACTTCTATATTATTTTCCAAAGTGACTGCGCCATTTTATATTCCCACCAACAGTGTATGAGAGTTCCAATTTCTTCACATCCTTACCAACACTTCTTACTATCTGACTTTTTTATTATAGCCATTCTGCTGGATGTGAAGTAGTTTAATTTGCATTTCCCTGATACTAAAGATGTTAAACATCCTTTTAATGTGCTTACTGGCCATTTTTATATCTTTCTTGGAGAAATGTCTCTTCAGATTTTTGGATCATTCTAAAATAAACACATTCTAAAATGTGTTTATATATTTTAGATACAAGTCCTAATCAGATATGGTTTGCAGATATTTTCTACCATTCTGTGGATTGTCTTTCACTTTCTGCGTAGTGCCTTTTGAAGCAAAATAGTTTTAAATTTTGAGGAAGTTCAGTTTATCTATTTTTTTCTTTTTTTGCTTATGCCTTTTGTGTCATACCTAAGAATCCATCACGAAATCCAAGGTCATTAAGATTTATTCCCATATTTTCATCTAAGTGTTTTACAGTTTTGCTTTTACATTTAGGTCTTTGCTTCATTTTGTGTTCATTTTTGTATGTGGTCTGAGGTAGGAGTCCAACTCCATTCTTTTGCTTTGGCTATCCAGTTGTCCCAGTAGCATTTGTTGAAAAGAATATTATTAGATCCTTGTTGAAGATCAATTGACTATAAATATATGGATTTACTTTTGGACTCTCAGTTCGAATCCATTAATCTATATGTCTATCGTATACCAGAATTACAAGGGCTTGATTACTGTAGCTTTGTAGTAGGTTTTGTTACTCTTATTCCTAAGTATTTTACTCTCTTTGATGTTGTTGTAAATGGAACTGTGTTCTTAATTTCATTTCCAGATTGTTTATTTTTAGTGTATAAAAATACAATTGAGTTTTTTTGTATATTGATCTTGTACTCTGCAATCTTGCTTAACTTATTTATTAGTTCTAGTGGTTTTTTAGTGGATTCCTTAGGATTTTCTGTATACAAGATCATGTCATCTGTGAATGGGGATAGTTTTACTTCTAGCTTTACAAACTAGATGTCTTCTATTTATTTCATTTTCATGCCTAATTGCCATGGCTAGAACATCTGGTACAATGTTCAGTAAAAGTGGTAGAGTGGACATCCTTGTTTCTGATCTTAGGGGGAAAACATCTAGTTTTGTATCATTTAGTATGATGTTAACTGTGGGTTTTTGCAAGTGCCTTTTATCTTGTTGAAGAGATTTCCTTCTATTCCAGTTTATTGAGGTTTTTACCATGAAATTGTAAGTTGATGTTGGATTTTATCAAATGATTTTCTGCATTTACTGAGATAATCGTGTGGCTTTTGATTTTTTCTATTGATATAGTATAATATTAATTGATATTCAAATATTAAATGTCTTCTTCGTTTCTTTTCCATATTTTCCACCTTATTATGGCACTTATACTTTACTATATTCTGTGTCTCCCCACTAGAATATGAGCCTGATGAAGGCTGAGACTATATCATATAATAGATTCTTGACTTTATGAGGGAGATCTTTGTGGATCCTGAAATATGTGAATCCCCTACCTTCGAAATGCCTCTGAAAAAGAAAGGAGAGAAAAATTAAGTCGAATTGAAATGTATATTCTGAATAGTCATTGGGGCTTGGGAAGTGCCTTTTTCTTATATACCAGTCTTCAAGCAAAAAAATTCAGTTTTCAACCTCAGCAAAACAACAAACCATGAGACTTTCAGGATCACTCTTAAATTCAAGAATCACTCTTGAATAACATAACCATCCAATTCCCTAGAGCCATAGACCAGTAGTGTTCATCCCTATAGTACCTGGTTTGTAGTGGGAGGAAAAAAAAGGTTTGTTCATTTTATTAGGATTGTGTACCCTGTACTAGGTGTTAGATTAGGTGCTGAGATTATAGAAATACATGAAATATGGTCCTTTACCTCAAGGAATTCAGAGTCAATGGAGATAGAAATTATTAAAATACAGGGTGAAAGTGCTATAGTGGTGTAAGCACAGGCGAGGAGAGAGGATGAGGCTTCCTGTAGCAGGTGAGGTCTGAGCTTTCTCTCCACTGCCACTGCCATCTCCTGGCCCACATTACCATCACCTATCTCCTAGAATAATGTAGGAGCCTCCACCAGCTGACCTCTCTCTTGCTACCTTGCTATACATGCAGTCCATTCTTAGTAGAGCACCCAGAGGGATCCTTTAAAAACTTAAGTGTACTTATGTCTCTCTTCTACTCAGAGACCACATTGGCTGCCATGGTACACAAGTTTCTACCTGATTTGGCCTTCCACTATCTCTCTGATCTCTTCTCCTTCCTTCACCCTTGATAACACAATTGTACACACTCTGATCTCCCTGTAGGTCTTCTAACACATCAAAATCATGATGCTCCCACTTGGAGTCTTTGTATTTGTGGTTTCCTCTTCCTGGAATTCTCTTCCCAGGTATCACTCCCTCACTCTCTTCAGGCCTCTGCTCAAAGCCCTTGTTAGCAAGTCTTTCTCTGACTCCTGTACATAAACTGGGAGACTCCATTTTTCCCATTACCTCTCCACCTGAACCTGCTTTGTTTTTCTCTATACCACTCATTCATTTATTTGTTTAGTGTCTGTCTTCCCCAACTAGAACATAACTTCCAGTCAGATACTGAGTCAGATATTTTTGCCCATTTTGTTCATTCTTGTTACCTCCGTTGCCTGACATGTTTCCTGGAATATAGTAGGTACTCATTCAATAATTGTGGATCCAGGGGCGCCTGGGTGGCTCAGATGGTTAAGCGTCTGCCTTCGGCTCAGGTCGTGATCCCAGGGTCCTGGGATCGAGCCCCGCATCGGGCTCCCTGCTCCTTGGGAGCCTGCTTCTCCCTCTGCCTCTCTCTCTCTCTCTGTCTCTCATGAATAAATAAATAAAATCTTAAAAAACAAAACAAAACAAATAATAATTGTGGACCCAATTAATGAAGGGTGACTAGGAGTGACTTGGAAGAAGAAATGATCTGGGATATGAGGTAGATGGGGGGTTTATTGAATTGAATGATTGAATTTCCCCATATGTGGGGTTTTGGTTTTGGACTAGATGGTTGCTCATGCCGATTTTTGTTCAATCATCTCTAAAAGAGCGTAACAAAATGGAAATTTTGAAGCCCAAAGTGGACCAATGGTCTGTGTGAATGACACTGACAGTTTTTAGCAATCTGAGGGTAGAGGGATGCCTGAAGATTGGTGGCACCAAAACACATTGCCAGGTGGTGAATATGGTTCCTGAGACCACAGCTGAATCATGGTTGCTACTCAGCATAGTTTTGGAAGACACCTGGTTTTCTCATCCCAAGAACAGCCCCTACACCAAACCTCAAAGCTCAAAGTTAATAAGATGCATCTTCAGCATCATCTATTATTAATAACTATTGTTTATTGAGTGTTTCCCTTGTGCCATGCTCAGTGCTGGGAACTTTATAATGTTCTCTCTTATAATCCCCTGACGTAAGTACGGTTGTCATCTCCATTTTACATATAAAAAACCAGGTGCTCAAAAAAGTTGGTAACTTGCCTAGGGCCATGTGGCTGTTAAGTGGCAGAGCCAGTAAATTTTAATTCCAGTCTACTAGAATCTAAAACTCATGTTCTTAGCCACATGGTATTTCCCCCAGATCAGCCACCTGCAACAAATATTTTACCTCTTAGGGCAAGAACACATCTCTCTAGTTTCTCTACTTTCTTGCCTTTAGAAATGAGGTTTGGGATGTTCCAAAAGCAGGTGTGTGTTTACCCACAGCTCTGATAGGGCTATGCAGGCCTGGACACTGTTCTAGCTGTATGAGTTGCGACTTAACATACAATATCATCATAACTCAATTAGGGAAGTTATTAGCAGTGCAAAGGATAGGGATGATAGAAAAGATTGCTTCTAATAATAAATACATTCTTGCCTAGGAAATGTATTTTCTTTAATAATTTTGGGACTCTAGTTTCCATACACTTTACTGAAAGGAACCTAATACATATTGGGAAGAGAATTTGGAGTAGCCCAAGTTCTCTTGGGGAAGGAGCAGGAAGGTGTGTAGTAAAGTGTTATGGTGAGTTTCCTGTATTTCTCCTATAGAGAACTAGGCGGCTAGGCAGGAGGGTGTGGGCTTCATACGAAAACAATGGATCGTGGATCACTACATCAAAAACTAATGATGTATTGTATGGTGACTAACATAACATAATAAAATTAAAAAAAAAAAAAAAAAAAAGAAAAGCAGGCCACAGATGGTTGTAGGTTTTTCAGAGGGCTTTCAGATATTGTTTGTAGTTCAGATAATAATGGATTTTTCCTTCTGGGTGCTGATGTTTCATTTTCTGGGCAGTTGGGGATAAGAGCTCAGACCACAGAGACTGTTCTTGGGATTAAGAAAGCAGGTATTTTCAGAAGAAGCATTGGTGTAGCTTCTGGCTGCATTATATCACAGGGAATGTTGCAACATCCCTGGATTATGTGAAGGGACAGGGTGTACCACCTCTAGATTATATCATGGGTGGCGCTCGGAGACCCCTTGGTGGGCAGCACTGTGGGAAGCATTGTGGAGAGTCGTGGCGTCTGAAGTTAGAGGAACTGTTCATAGGGGACCTAGCATCTTACACCTGGTGTAAATCCCTCCACATGTGTCATCCCATGATAATGTCTGCTTCATGGGGTGGTCCTTAGGGTCTTGGGTGAGACTGGAAGGGAACCCTGAGAATATTAGGAGAGTTATAACGTTGTCTAGCCTTCTTGGAGTTGACTAGAAGCCTCTTTTTTTTTTTAAGATTTTATTTATTTATTTGACAGAGAAAGACAGCGAAAGAGGGAACACAAGGAGGGGGAGTGGGAGAGGGAGAAGCAGGCTTCCCATGGAGCAGGGAGCCCAAATCGGGGCTTGATCCCAGGACCCTGGGATCATGACCTGAGCCGAAGGCAGATGCTTAACGACTGAACCACCCAGGCGCCCCACCTAGAAGCCTCTTTAAGGCAAGGAAAATGCTCAGAAGGCATGAGGCAAAAATGAGTTTAGGTAGTCTATTAAGTCAATTTTCAACAAGTTTAACAAAGTGGGGTTTGTGAAGAGAGGCATGACATTTTGGTTTCTGATTCAGGATCTCACTCTTGTATCTTGTGCTGGGGCTGTGCTCTGCTGGTCATGCAAGTTCCAAGGTGAGTCTGGCCAGCTCAGGCTTATTAACTTTATTAGGCAATGTGCTATAGGATATGTGTATGCACATGCTTGTTTAGAAGGCCCTTGGAGGGAATCAAGGCCCTTGAGATTCTCTGAGACGACCGTACTGCCTCTACATGGTGTAGGCACCCCACAACAAGGGGAACTCCGTCTTAATTCTGAGCCACTCACCTTTATAACCTCCCACCCCATACCCCAGACCTCGCTGTCCACTCTCTAGTTTCATCCTTACCTTTCCCTTAATTTGGACTCTAGTTTGGTTCCTCCATTCAGTGTCTTAATTGAGTTTCCCCTATGAATGAGTTTCCCTAGTCCATTGGAATTTGTTAACTCTTTTAAAAAAAAATCTGTTCATTTGCTTTTATTTATTTAATTTATTTTAATTTTTAACCCCCCCAAATCAATACACAGCTTTTATTACAACTTTAAGATATCACAGATAAGTCTGAAAAATCATCCAGCATCTTGCTGTTTCTGAAGCTGGACAACTTAGATCTTATTCATCAGCCTGCTGAAGTGTTCCTTTTTCAGAAACTTCTATACCATCCCCAAATTTTCTGATATTCTTATTTTTAATTGTTGTGGCTTACTGAGTCAAAGCTGCTGAGTTTGATACAAGTTCGCTGTCATTTTCTTTCTTTTTTTTTTTTTTTAATTTTTTTATTGTTATGTTAATTCCCATACATTACATCATTAGTTTTAGATTTAGTGTTCCATGATTCATTGTTTGTGCATAACACCCAGTGCTCCATGCAGAACGTGCCCTCCTCAATACCCATCACCAGGCTAACCCATCCTCCCAACCCCCTCCCCTCTAGAACCCTCAGTTTGTTTTTCAGAGTCCATCGTCTCTCATGGTTCTTCTCCCCCTCCGATTTCCCCCCCTTCATTCTTCCCCTCCTGCTACATTCTTCTTCTTCTTTTTTTCTTTCTTAACATATATTGCATTATTTGTTTCAGAGGTACAGATCTGAGATTCAACAGTCTTGCACAATTCACAGCGCTTACCAGAACACATACCCTCCCCAGTGTCCATCACCCAGTCACCCCATCCCTCCCACCCCACCCCCCACTCCAGCAACCCTCAGTTTGTTTCCTGAGATTAAGAATTCCTCATATCAGTGAGGTCATATGATACATGTCTTTCTCTGTTTGACTTATTTCGCTCAGCATAATACCCTCCAGTTCCATCCACGTCGTTGCAAATGGCAAGATCTTATTCCTTTTGATGGCTGCATAATATTCCATTGTATATATATACCACATCTTCTTTATCCATTCATCTGTTGATGGACATCTTGGCTCTTTCCACAGTTTGGCTATTGTGGACATTGCTGCTATAAACATCGGGGTGCACGTAGCCTTTCGGGTCCCTACTTTTGTATCTTTGGGGTAAATACCCAGTAGTGCAATTGCTGGATCATATGGTAGCTCTATTTTCAACTTTTTGAGGAACCTCCATACTGTTTTCCAGAGTGGCTGCACCAGCTTGCATTCCCACCAACAGTGTAGGAGGGTTCCCCTTTCTCTGCATCCCCGCCAACATCTGTCATTTCCTGACTTGTTAATTTTAGCCATTCTGACTGGTGTGAGGTGGTATCTCATTGAGGTTTTGATTTGGATTTCCCTGATGCCGAGCGATATTGAACACTTTTTCATGTGTCTGTTGGCCATTTGGATGTCTTCTTTGGAAAAATGTCTGTTCATGTCTTCTGCCCATTTCTTGATTGGATTCTTTGTTCTTTTGGTGTTGAGTTTGATGAGTTCTTTATAGATTTTGGATACTAGCCCTTTATCTGATATGTCATTTGCAAATATCTTCTCCCATTCTGTCGGTTGTCTTTTGGTTTTGTTGACTGTTTCCTTTGCTTTGCAAAAGCTTTTGATCTTGATGAAGTCCCAATAGTTCATTTTTGCCCTTGCTTCCCTTGCCTTGGGCGATGTTTCTAGGAAGAAGTTGCTGCGGCTGAGGTCGAAGAGGTTGCTGCCTGTGTTCTCCTTTAGGATTTTGATGGACTCCTGTCTCACATTGAGGTCTTTCAACCATTTGGAGTCTATTTTTGTGTGTGGTGTAAGGAAATGGTCCAGTTTCATTCTTCTGCATGTGGCTGTCCAATTTTCCCAACACCATTTGTTGAAGAGACTGTCTTTTTTCCATTGGACATTCTTTCCTGCTTTGTCAAAGATTAGTTGACCATAGAGTTGAGGGTCCATTTCTGGGCTCTCTATTCTGTTCCATTGATCTATGTGTCTGTTTTTGTGCCAGTACCATACTGTCTTGATGATGACAGCTTTGTAGTAGAGCTGGAAGTCTGGAATTGTGATGCCGCCAGCTTTGCTTTTCTTTTTCAACATTCCTCTGGCTATGCGGGGTCTTTTCTGGTTCCATACAAATTTTAGGATGATTTGTTCCATTTCTTTGAAGAAAGTGGATGGTATTTTGATGGGGATTGCATTGAATGTGTAGATTGCTCTAGGTAGGATTGACATCTTCACAATATTGGTTCTTCCAATCCATGAGCATGGAACGTTTTTCCATTTCTTTGTGTCTTCCTCAATTTCTTTCATGAGTATTTTATAGTTTTCTGAGTACAGATCCTTTGCCTCTTTGGTTAGATTTATTCCTAGGTATCTTATGGTTTTGGGTGCAATTGTAAATGGGATCGACTCCTTAATTTCTCTTTCTTCTGACTTGTTGTTGGTGTATAGGAATGCCACTGACTTCTGTGCATTGATTTTATATCCTGCCACTTGACTGAATTCCTGTATGAGTTCTAGCAGTTTTGGGGTGGAGTCTTTGGGATTTTCCACATAAAGTATCATATCATCTGCAAAGAGTGAGAGTTTGACTTCTTCTTTGCCAATTTGGATGCCTTTGATTTCTTTTTGTTGTCTGATTGCTGTGGCTAGGACTTCCAATACTATGTTGAATAGCAGTGGTGATAGTGGACATCCCTGCCGCGTTCCTGACCTTAGGGGGAAAGCTCTCAGTTGTTCCCCATTGAGAATGATATTCGCTGTAGGTTTTTCATAGATGGCTTTTATGATATTGAGGTATGTACCCTCTATCCCTATACTCTGAAGAGTTTTGATCAAGAAAGGATGCTGTACTTTGTCAAATGCTTTTTCTGCATCTATTGAGAGGATCATGTGATTCTTGTTTTTTCTTTTGTTAATGTATTGTATCACGTTGATTGATTTGCGGATGTTGAACCAACCTTGCAGCCCAGGGATAAATCCCACTTGGTCGTGGTGAATAATCCTTTTAATGTACTGTTGGATCCTATTGGCTAGTATTTTGGTGAGAATTTTTGCATCCATGTTCATCAGGGATATTGGTCTGTAATTCTCCTTTTTGATGGGGTCTTTGTCTGGTTTTGGGATCAAGGTAATGCTGGCCTCATAAAATGAGTTTGGAAGTTTTCCTTCCATTTCTATTTTTTGGAACAGTTTCAGAAGGATAGGTATTAATTCTTCTTGAAATGTTTGGTAGAATTCCCCTGGGAAGCCATCTGGCCCTGGGCTTTTGTGTTTTGGGAGATTTTTGATGACTGCTTCTATTTCCTTAGTGGTTATAGGTCTGTTCAGGTGTTCTATTTCTTCCTGGTTCAGTTTTGGTAGTTGATACATCTCTAGGAATGCAGCCATTACTTCCAGGTTATCTAATTTGTTGGCATAGAGTTGCTCATAATATGTTCTTATAATTGTTTGTATTTCTTTGGTGTTGGTTGTGATTTCTCCTCTTTCATTCATGATTTTGTTGATTTGGGTCATTTCTCTTTTCTTTTTGATAAGTCTGGCCAGGGGCTTATCAATCTTGTTAATTCTTTCAAAGAACCAGCTCCTAGTTTCGTTGATCTGTTCTACTGTTCTTTTGGTTTCTATTTCATTGATTTCTGCTCTGATCTTTATTATTTCTCTTCTCCTGCTGGGTTTAGGCTTTATTTGCTGTTCTTTCTCCAGCTCCTTTAGGTGTAGGGTTAGGTTGTGTACTTGAGACCTTTCTTGTTTCTTGAGAAAGGCTTGTATTGCTATATACTTTCCTCTTAGGACTGCCTTTGCTGTATCCCAAAGATTTTGAATAGTTGTGTTTTCATTTTCATTGGTTTCCATGAATTTTTTTAATTCTTCTTTAATTTCCTGGTTGACCCATTCATTCTTCAGTAGGATGCTCTTTAGCCTCCATGTATTTGAGTTCTTTCCGACTTTCCTCTTGTGATTGAGTTCTAGTTTCAAAGCATTGTGGTCTGAAAATAGGCAGGGGATGATCCCAATCTTCTGGTACCGGTTGAGACCTGATTTATGACCTAGGATGTGATCTATTCTGGAGAATGTTCCATGGGCACTAGAGAAGAATGTGTATTCCGTTGCTTTGGGATGGAATGTTCTGAATATGTCTGTGAAGCCCATTTGGTCCAGTGTGTCATTTAAAGTCTTTATTTCCTTGTTGATCTTTTGCTTAGACGATCTGTCCATTTCAGTGAGGGGGGTGTTAAAGTCCCCCACTATTATTGTATTGTTGTCGATGTGTTTCTTTGCTTTTGTTATTAATTGCCTTATATAATTGGCTGCTCCCATGTTAGGGGCATAGATATTTACAATTGTTAGATCTTCTTGTTGGATAGACCCTTTAAGTATGATATAGTGTCCTTCCTCATCTCTTATTACAGTCTTTGGTTTAAAATCTAATTTGTCTGATATAAGGATTGCCACCCCAGCTTTCTTTTGGTGTCCATTAGCATGGTAAATGGTTTTCCACCCCCTCACTTTCAATCTGGGGGTGTCTTTGGGTCTAAAATGAGTCTCTTGCAGACAGCATATCAATGGGTCTTGTTTTTTAATCCAATCTGATAGCCTGTGTCTTTTGATTGGGGCATTTAGCCCATTTACATTCAGGGTAACTATTGAAAGATAGGAGTTCAGTGCCATTGTATTGCCTGTAAAGTGACTATTACTGTATATTGTTTGTGTTCCTTTCTGGTCTATGTTGCTTTTAGGCTCTCTCTTTGCTTAGAGGACCCCTTTCAATATTTGTTGTAGGGCTGGTTTCGTGTTTGCAAATTCCTTTAGTTTTTGTTTGTCCTGGAAGCTTTTTATCTCTCCTTCAATTTTCAATGACAGCCTAGCTGGATATAGTATTCTTGGCTGCATATTTTTCTCATTTAGTGCTCTGAATATGTCCTGCCAGTCCTTTCTGGCCTGCCAGGTCTCTGTGGATAAGTCTGTTGCCAATCTAATGTTTCTACCATTGTAGGTTACATATCTCTTCTCCCGAGCTGCTTTCAGGATTTTCTCTTTGTCTCTGAGATTCGTAAGTTTTACTATTAGATGTCGGGGTGTTGACCTATTTTTATTGATTTTGAGAGGGGTTCTCTGTGCTTCCTGGATTTTGATGCCTGTTTCCTTCCCCAAATTAGGGAAGTTCTCTGCTATAATTTGCTCCATTATACCTTCTGCACCTCTCTCTCTTTCTTCTTCTTCTGGGATCCCAATTATTCTAATGTTGTTTCGTCTTATGGTATCGTTTATCTCTCGAATTCTGCCCTCGTGATCCAGTAGTTGTTTATCTCTCTTTTTCTCAGCTTCTTTATTTTCCATCATTTGGTCTTCTATCTCACTGATTCTTTCTTCTGCCTCATTTATCCTAGCAGTTAGCGCCCCCATATTTGATTGCACCTCATTAATAGCCTTTTTGATTTCTACTTGGTTCGATTTTAGTTCTTTTACTTCTCCAGAAAGGGTTTCTCTAATAACTTCCATGTTTTTTTCAAGCCCAGCTAGTATCTTTAAAGTGATGATTCTGAACTCTAGATCTGACATCGTACTAATGTCCGTATTGAGTAGGTCCCTGGCAGTCGGTACTACCTCTTGTTCTTTTTGTTGAGGTGATTTTTTCCGTCTTGTCATTTTGTGCAGAGGAGAATAGATTAATGAGAGAACAAAATGCTAGCAGGGTAACAACGTCCCCAGAAAATATACTCTAAACAAATCAGAAAAGACCTGAAGCAGTGGGAAAAGAAAGGGAAAGAGAGAAAAAAGAAAAGGAAAGAAAAAAAGAAAAAAGAAAAAGATAAAAACAAACAAAAGCAGAACAAAACAAAACAAAAACAGAATGTGATCAAATATGATCAGGCTGGATTATAGATCAGTGCCACACACTAGATTTTGGGTGTATTTTGGTCTGTTAAAAGAAAGTCCCTCCCAAAATTTTAAAGAAAGAAAAACTTATATATGTACAAAAATAAGGGTTGATATGATGAAGGGATGGAATATGACTGTAAAGATGGAAATTATAAAAAATTTTAAAAAAGGATTTGATAAGTTGTTTGAAAAAAGAAAGAAGAGGATTAAAAAAAAAAAGAAAGAAAGAAAAAAGGGAGAGAATGTGATCAGGCACGGGAGTAGAAAAAAACCATACACTAGAGATTTAGAGTATATTTTGATCTGTTAGAAGAAACTATCTCAAGATTTTAAAGAGAGAACAACTTATATATATATGCCAAAAATACGGGTAACTACTATGAAGGGATAGAATATGACTTTAAAAATGAAAAATAAAAATGTTTTTTTTTAAAAAAGGGATTGATAAGATGTTGGTTGAAAAAGGGAAAAAGAAAAATTCAAAAAAAAAGAAAAAAGGAAAAAAGAAAAAAAGACAGTTAAAAAAAATAATTAACTTTGAAAGACTAAAGAATCATGGTAAAAAAGCCATGAATTCTATGTGCAGTATTCCCCTAGCGCTGGAGTTCTGCCGTTCTCATTGATCGGTAAACTTGGTCTTGGCTGGCTGTTCTCGCTGATCTTCTGGGGGAGGGGCCTGTTGCCGTGGTTCCCAAATGTCTTTGCCGGAGGCAAAATTGCCCCGCCCTTGCCGGTCCAGGCTAAGTAATCTGCTCGGGTTTGCTCTCTGGAGCTTTTGTTCCCTGCAAGCTCTCCGTACAGCTTTGGAGGCGGAGAGTGAAAATGGTGGCCTCCCAGTCTCCGCCCCGGCGGAGCCGAGAACTCGGGGTCCCGCTCCTCAGCGAGCCCCCAGAGAAAAGCCGTCAGTTACTCCCGTCTCCCCGGTCTCCGGCCGCACTCCGCGCTCACCCGGCCTGTGACCGCGCCTTTCTATCTGGCATCCGACCCCGGGTGGAGTCTCCAAACCCAGCAGATCCCCGCGGTGCACTCCCGCACCTCTCCTCCCGGGGGAAGAAGGTGAGTCTCCCCGGATCTGCCGCTTGTTGGGTCCCTGCTGGAGGAGCAGTGGCCCGACTGTGCCGCGGATCACGGTTTATAGCAACCCCGAGCTGAGAGCCCGCGCCTGGGCTCCGTCTCTGCAGCCGGCTTCCCTGCTCCGATACCTGGGAGCTCTGCCGCACTCAGGCACCCCCGGTCTTTCTGTGACCCCGAGGGTCCTGAGAACACACTGTCCCGCGAGGGTTCCACCCCCCACTTCGCCACCAGAGTGACGTCCCTCAGCGGAGCAGACTTCTAAGAGTTCCGATTTTGTGCTCTGTGGCTCTATCACTTGCCAGAAGCGGCCGTCGGAGGCCCCTCCCCCGCCGTCTATCCTCCCGAATATCGCCTCGGATTCACTTCTCCGCACGTCCTACCTTCCAGAAAGTGGTCGCTTTTCTGTTCAGAGAGTTGTTGCTCTTCTTTTCTTTGATCTCCTGTTGAGTTTGTAGGTGTTCAGAATGGTTTGATCCCTATCCAGCTGAATTCCTGAGAGGAGACGAAATCCAGGTCTCCTACTCCTCCGCCATCTTGCTCCGCCCCCCCTCGCTGTCATTTTCTTGAAGAATCAACTCATTTTGACGCACCTGGGTGGTGCAGTCCGTGAGTGTCCAATTCCTGGTTTCAGCTCAGGTTGTGATCTCAGGGTTGTGAGATCAAGTCCTGCATCAGGCCCTGTGCTCAGTGCAGAGTCTGCTTCAGACTCTCTTTCCTTCTCCCTCTGCCCTTCCTCTCTGCTCTCTCTCTCTCAAATAAATAAATAAATAAATAAATAAATAAATCTTACAAACAAACGAATTAACTCATCTTTCTGGGCCTGAGATACTGAACAAGCAACACCTGGCCTCATCCGAACTCTGCAGATGTATTTTTCACCCAAGAAATTTCAGATTTCATCAAGAGAAACATTCTCCTGAATAACGAATGACATTGCTGAGAAAGTGAGAATACACAGATCTCATCTTGTAAGGGAAGCCCTTATAATGCTCTTGGTCATGTTCTATACGCGACTCCAGATGGCGCAAATGGTAGCCAGTTCCTTGCCATTTCCCCACCGTTTGTCCACACAGTGCCTCTTGTTTTTCTTTTCCAGGAGACTGCGTTCTACATTGACGTGATTGAAGGCCCTCTGCAGGTTCCTCTGGGGCCCTTCACAATAACAGTGCATCCCTTCAGAGGGATGTTGACATTTTCTGGAATGTCGACAGTGATTGCCGAGAATGCTCTTCATTCTTGCAGTAGATGCAGCAAAGAGTATTTTTAAATTTTTAATTGAAGTATAGGTTGGCATAATATTAAATTAGCTTGAGGTGTACAACATCGTGATTCAACAATTATACATACTATAAAATGCTCACTATAATAATTGTATTACAATATTATTGACTATATTCCGTGTGCTGTACTTTTCTTGAAGAAAGATGATCTGACAAACCATTAATACTGCATAGTGGCTGCTTAATGCTCATGGTGTGTTCTAATAGAAGCTTTATGGAGACAATGTCTTGCTCCATGGAATGACTCCAAAGATGGCTACTGTAGTCATTCGGCAGGCCAGTGGTCCAGGTCCCCCAAATGTGGACAGAAAGATCTGGCTGGAGGAGCCGTGGGTACAGGAAGGAAGAAAGAGGGATGTGGGAAGGAGGAAAACTCCATTCTGTGGGGGAGCCGTGAAGATCATGGAGAGAATACTACTGTGCAGGAGATGTTGGACTCTGTGTATGTATCACAAGTTAATTAGGAGAACAGATTAAGCTGCTTTGGTGTCAAAATAGCTGGGGGGAAAACAACCTTAATAGCAGGTTGCAGATGAAAGAAAATGAAATGGGAAAGAAATGAGCAGCATTTAAAAGAAGACAATCAGGCTAGAGGGAATGGATAGAGGAGGATAGAACAGAGCATTTAAAAAATTAAAGAAGTTGGCATGGGATAGCATATGCAATTCTGATGAGCAGGAGGGGAAGAGAGCCTAGGCTCATGTTTCCTCAGCCTCAGTGTTTGTCATGTTCAAGGCCCTAAAGTTGTTAGGGGACAGGAGAGAGGAGATGAGAGAAGGGGGTTGGTAAGCAACTTTTTCAGGGGGAATCACCCAGGAAGAATACTTTCAGGTGGCCAGGCTGCACTCTGTTCCTGCTCAGTCTCTGCTCTGCTACTCTCTGTGGTTCTGCCCTCTGTTCCCCTCTTCTCATTCCTTGCAGTGAGACATCTGGTCCTTCCATTGTTCTTAGGACTTTCGTTGCCACCCCTTAGCAGATGGCTCGCACACGCAAGTCTCTAGCACGCACGCATCTCCTGAATGCTCTAGCTGCTACCTGCCCCATGCTACACTATCTCAACAGCCACATCTAAAAGAGACTCACTCCTCTCCTCAGGGTTCCCCAACATGCTTCTCTTCTGGTCTTCCCCATCTCAGCACATGGTACCACCAGCCACCCAGTCACCCAAGCCAGAAGAGTAAGACCCTTTTTGATCCTTTCTCCAGTCAGTCATTGCATTCCTTTGACTCTGCCTTCTACATATATCTCAGATCAGCTTGGCATTTCTCTTCACCTCCCTGCCACTGTCTTGGTTGCCACTTACCTGTACAACTGCAGTAGCCCAGTGGTTATTCTGCTCCATTCTCTTGACCTGTCAATCCATTTCCCACACAGCAACCTGAGTGCTCCTTCCAGAGCAAACCTAATCATGTTGCTCTCCTTCCTAAAAACTCTCAAGGCTCCTTTGCTGTTCTGGTTATCTACTGATGCATAAAAATGTCACTCCAAAACTTAGTGGCTTAAAATAACAGCCATTTTATTATATCTTATAAATTATCAGGAATTCAGGCAGGGCTTAGCTAAGGGATTCTTCTGTTCCATGGGACATCAGGAGAGGTCACTTGGTGGTGTTCAGCTAGTAGTAGGTTGGTCTAAAGTCCAAGATGGCTTCACTCACATATGTGGCACTTTGGTTGGGAGGGCCAGAAGGCTGAGCTTTGCTGGGTTTACCTGTAGGTTCAGGTGGAGCACCTACATGTAACTCCTCCAGCATGGTGGTTTTAGGATAGTTGATGTTCTTACATGGTGGCTCATGGCTCCCAGAGTGAGAGTTCCAATGAACAAGGTGGAAGCTGCATATTGTTTCATGGCTCAGCCTCAGAAGTCATATGGCAGCATTTCCATAGTACTACAATGGCAGTTACAAGCCTGCCATCTTTCAAGGACAGGGGACAAAGACCCTACTTTTCAGTGGGAGGAATGCAGCATGTCTTCTGAGGACAGCTTCTGTAGCATGGTAAGTGGGCTTTTAATGGGCTGGGTATGGCTGGCCTCCTCTTTGTTCATCATTTCCTAACTCATGCATTTTATGCTCTGAGGCTTCAGCTATCCTTAGCAACTTATAACTCTTCGAGTAGGCTGGACTTTCTTCCACTGTTAGATTCTTCCCTGTTTAGAATGGCCTTCTTACCCCTTCTTCATCTGACAAACTGTTATTTCCCTTCAAGTCTTAGCTTAAGTGCTGCTTCCTGCAGGAGGCCTTCCATGAATCTGTTAGTCTAGGTTAGGTAGCTTCCCACGTGGTCAAATAATACCCATTACATAGAATTGTAACTGCTCATCTAACAGCTGAGTCATTAGAGAACAAGACTATGTCCTGTTCATCTTTTTATCTTTGGGATCTAATACAGGTCCTATGACATTAATTGCTCAACATATGTTTATTGAACCTTTACTCTCTTTGGGCCTCAGTTTCCCCATTTGTAAATTGGGACAGTTGGTTAACACTGGGATGGCAAATAGGTTTATCCAATGTGCTATTGTCTCACTCAATTGCTTCCTTAGCATAGAGTTGAAAGGATTCTGAGTCTGCACCTGGGATCAGTAAAAAAAGTGGTGATCCATTGGTGATGTCTGCCCTGGGCACAGTATAGGAAAGTGACGGCTTGTATGCAGCGCATTTGACATACCTAGATTAGATCAACTCCAGGGCTTCTCCAACTTTAAAGGACTATCCAGAGTACCATCTATATCTTATCTACTTAGATTCCCAGACTGTAAGAGCTAGAAGTTTCCCATGGGACCACTCAGTCCAATATTCTCATTGCATAGATGAGAAAACTAAGACTCAGAGGGAAAGTGATTCACTTGGAGTCAGAACCTGAGTCTAGGCTCAGATCTAATATAATGAATTAATTTGCATTCATGGAAGCAGGATGGAAATATAATTCAGTACATAAGATTGTAGATGCTAATCCCAGCTCAGTGTTAATTTCCTCCCTTGTCTCCTCTGAGGTTTCAAGCAACTTGGCAGTAGAAAAACCTGAGTGTGAATCCTGGGCACACTTACTAGCTATATGTTCTTGAAGAAATTACTTGACTTTTCTGAACTTCAGTTCCCCTTCCGTACAATGTAGGTAATGGTAATATCTATCATATAAGTGAAATAATATAGGGAGAACACTTTCAATTGTTTCTAGAACATAGTGAGGACTCACATGTTAACTATAATTAGTAGTAGTGTTAGTATTTTGACCATCTGTACTATTATCACAAGGTTTTTATCTGGCTTGCTCCTTGGAACTAACACAGAGGCCTGAGCAGTGTGGGGCACAAGGTACAGGGCATAGGTTATCTGAATTCTCAGGGCTGACCTGAGACTTTGTTAAGGAAAATCTGAAGAGTCCCATTTTCCCAAACCAGAAGGCTTTGAAAGTAAACTCAGTGACAAATTGTGGCTTATGCCAGGGAAATGTCTCTAAACCACTATTGGAGCAGTGACATTTTCAATCAGGATTTCTGTAAGGGAGAAAAGGAAGCTCATCTAACAGGCCAGATGCTTTATCAGATCTAAATAGTTTTGTCTTCTGGGAAGAGAGGGAAGAAATGGTAAAAGTCAATAGAAAGCAACTGACTTCAGGTTATATATATATCTATATATCTATACACACACACACATATATACACACATAAATACACACACACATATATACATATATACACACATATATGCACAGATTATATATGCTTCAGATTATATACATGTGCACACACACATATATACAAACACACATATACACATGTATATATACATACTTCAGACTATCCATATATATACACATGTGTGTATATTACATGTGTGTATATATGGATAGTCTGAAGTATGTGTATATATGTGTGTGTGTATGTATGTATATATATATTTATATATATCTATACAATTTTTTTAACCTATTAGGAACAGAGTCCTCTAGGGTTTGGGAGTTTGTCCTTAAATGTTGAATAGTAATGAATTAAGGTAAGCTGATTATGAAATTTAAAAAAATAAATAATTTGGGAAAAAATCAGTAGGCGGTGATTATTGCAGAGGTCAGCACTGTAGTGAGGACTCGGGGAGTGGCAGGGACGGTTAGGTGTTGATCTAATTTCTGGAGGGCTAATGCATGAGGCTCTCCAGGCAACAATGACAAATGCACTTCTAATCATCTCCATATTAAATTTATTATCAAGGAGAGGGGCACTTCTCTCTCTTCAATTTCATAGGAATGTGATTAACATAGATATGAAAAAAGTTAAAGGAAACAGAATTTGATTTAAACTTTAGAGTCTATTTCAGAGTGAAAATTAAGATGTTTTTGTAAGGTTTTCAGGGATAAGTTTTGAGGGATTCTAAATTGCGATTGAACCAATTCCATCTTGTACTTTGCCTGCCTCCCGTTCCCCTTTCCTGGGGGCTTATGTCTGTTGAGAATGGAGCAAAAGGAGGACAGAGATAAACCAGCAGAGTGCAAGGAGGGTGCTATGCTGGGGATGAGGAAGAGAATTCCTTTGCCAGCACTGAAGCATGAAGGATTTCAGGCTCATGTAGATGAAAAACGAACCCCTCGGTTGGCAGTGAACCCTTTATCAGCACGAGATTGGGGCTCTTTGAATTTGGGACAAGAGAATTAGATACAATCAAGGAGGAGGATCTCTAGAAAAATTACAAAGCTGGTGGTCAGCAGTTGGCTTTAGTGCTGACATGTAATAGGCTCTAATTCCCCGGACAGTCGTCCTGGCTGGGGCATCTCCGAATCTTCTGCTTCCTCCCATCCCTCTCCTTCACCTTCTGATTAAAACATTTAATAGTCAAAGACTGAGAACTTGGAGAGCCCTCTATGGACATCTGCATCTGGAACAATCCCCTCTCTCCTAAGATTGGCACCCTCAATTTAATGATTTTGGGGGACAGTGAAGAAAAAGAAGGGGAGAGAAACTGGGGGTTCCCCTGACTTTGAGAGTGAAGGCACCTATAACTTTCAAGTTACATCTTGAAAACAGGCTGCACTTTGTAACTCTCACCCCATAGTGTTTTAGATTTATTTTTTATAACAGAGATGATTTTGTCGAGTACACTTACAAATTTGTCTCCTTCTTTAGGGAAGGGCTTTCTTTGAACATGCTTGACCGTTAGTAAGTAATGTAAGAAACAGATCCTTGGTTTGGCCATAAACATTAGAAGACAGTGTAATTAAAGGGATATATTTAATTGGGAAATTGACCCAAAGCCCAATTTAGCAGCATCATCTAGACCAGACAAGGCCAGGCTGACAACAGCAGCAGTCTGCCTGTTTCAGGTGTTGGGGACAGAGCTTGCTTGATTAAGATGTTTCCCGGGAAATGGAATTAAGCCTAATGATTTCCAATGGAAGGGACTGCTAATTGGGAAGGCAATACTGCTTAATTGGGACACCTGCAGGTAATTAAAGGCTCCTTCCCGATGGCCTCTGTACTTCTGACTCCAGGAGGCTGAGACAATGTGGAGAATACAGGTGTTCTCAGGCCCTATACGGTATCTCTCCCTTGACTGTCTGCCCAAGGTCATGCAACTAGGTCATCTTTCTACTCCTTGGCAAACAGTGCTTTGAGGGAGGTCTTCCAGGGACCTCAGGGGCTTGGGTGAGTTTAGGTATCTGGAGCTAAGCTGCTGCCTGGGAGTCTTCTGAGCTCCGTGGAAATGGGAGAAGGCTCTGAGGGAACAGGGCGGTGCCCAGAAGATGCCCAGATTCCAGAGACCTCTGTATCATGTTACTCTGGGTGAATGGGACTTAAGGTTGAAGACATCACCTTTCATGGAGTTGGGCAGGCCCATCCCCATATGGGTGGGGGGAGCCCTGGTAGAAAATACTCCAGATTAGGAGTTGGGTAAACTGAAACTGATGTCTAGATCCAAGTCTACTGCCAACTGTCATTGTGACTCTTAGCTCTTTAGACCTCAGTTTGTTCAACTATAAAATGGGAATGATTTTACCTAATTGTAGACAGTGCAAAGATCCTTTCATTCTACATGTTGGAGGGCGGACTGGAGAAGGATGAAATTTTAGTCTATGTTCTAAGTAACTCATTCTAGTGGAGTAGACCAACACTTGCCATTTGGTGTTACATGTCCTCCCCCTACAGAGGAGGGGATCAGTTATCAGAGAAGGCTTCAGAGGGAGCTAACATTTTTTTAAAAAGATTTATTTATGTGTGTGTGAGAGAGAGAAGGAGACAGAGACAGAGAGTGGGGAGAAGGGCAGAGGGAGGAGAGAATCTCCAGCAGACTCCCCACTGAGGCTTGATCTCACAACCCTGAGGTTGTGACCTGAGCTGAAACCAAGAGTCGGACACTCAAGTGACTTAGCCACCCAGGTGCCCCAGAGGGAGCTAACATTTAAGTGAGTATTTTGTGAGAAGTTTTATGAATGGATAAGGCAGAGAAAGAAAGCATTCCAGGCAGGGAGAATAGTATATGCAAAGGTACAGGCGTGCAAACCCTGTGGCACATCCTGGGAGTTGCCGCTGGTTGTGTATTTCTGCTGAGTGGGAAGGAGATGCATTGTGGGGGAAGACAAGAGTAGGGCAGATGGGAAATTGGGACAGTGGAGGTCACGGGAGATGGATCACGAAAGGCCATGCACGTTACTTTAGGCAGCTTGGTTGGACTTCCTTTAATAGGCAGTGGTTAGTTGTTGAAGAGTGTTCACTGTGGGAGAGACACGGCCACAGCTGAGTTTGAGAAAAGCCACTCTAATGGATGTGTAGTCCCAATCTGGGAGCTGGATAGGAGGGGCAAGGCTTGAGGCGGGCACTGCTCTGATAGTCCAGAACACAAGGGGCCAGTCCCTACCTTCAGCAAAGGCAGTGGAAAGTGAGAAGATGGAGCAATTTGAGTTTGTGTCATGGATGCTTTGTTTGCTGGTGTTCAAATTTGTAAGCTTCGGAGAGCTCTGGAATCACAAGCCTCATCTAACCCTTGCTTCCCTTTTGGCCAAAGGGCCCTTGTTCACACTTCTTTAACTGCTCTAACCCCTTGCTGTGCAGAAAGAGGCTCCTGGGACCCATCTTTTCACAGGAAACTTTGGCGAGGCTTGGGACTCCCCACCCAATGTCCTCAGACAAGAGGAGTGAGATAGGGCATGAACTGGGGCCTCCGGCTTCCCCAGAAGGCTTAGGCAGGAGAGCTCTGGCAACACGCAGAAACCCAGCTCAGTGCTTGAATTGCTTGAATTCTAACACCTGATAGAAAGGCAGTCGAGATGGGGGGGCACAAAGGTGAGCCGGAGCTGGTGGTAATTGCAGCTTTCACTGTGACCACCCTCCCACGTTCTCTTCTTTCATACCTGGCAGTTTGGGTAATGGGCACGGTATTCATGCCTCAATGGGTAAGGCAGGGGTCCGTTTCCAATTTTTCTGAAAAGCTCTTCCCAAGGGTTGGGTCACCTTACAGGCTTAGAACGGGCTGTTGGTGCCAGTGCAGGCTCTCAAGACCAAAACTATGGTTCTGCCCCATCAAAAAAGCATCTTCAGTGTGAAAGTTTTTTGAAGTGTTCAGCAATGATTCTCTGAAAAGTGCTTCTGTGAATAGCCCGTGCAGAGTCTGAGTTAATGGGGATGAGGTAAGCTAGATGGGGGATTTTCTTGCTTTTCTGCCTGAAAAAGCAGAGAGATCCATCCCTCCTTTTCTTCAATCTGACAGCCCTGACTCCCGGATCACCCTCTTAGTAGGGAATTCCTTCGAAGGAGATAAAAATATGGGAAAAGTATTGCATGGTACATTTTCATGATTCTCATTTCAGTGTGAAGTTCATTTACTTTCATGTCATTTGTTTAGAACAGGAGTCTGATAGAGGCGTTTCCTGTTTGGGGAATTGCAGGTTGACCTGCCTTTTCTCTCCAGCCTCCCAAGGGTGGGGCCTGTGTTTTTTTCCCCTGGAAAATGGAGATGGGATATGAAGATGTCCCCAGACAGACTGAAGTCCCCAGTAGTTCTTTAGGACAAGCTGTCCTTTTGACCACGTGAGACTGATCTCACTGGTGTTGTGGGAGAGTTAGTTTTATTACTGTGGTGTATACTTGATGGATGAATGAATGAACTTATTTTATTCTAGGGAAGTGTTCTTCCAAAGCAAAAAGTAGGGACTGTGCTGTAAAGTTTATGCCCAGACATCTTCCTCAGACCATAGAAGGTGTCCTTCGTTAGTAAGTAACTTCCCACTGTGCTCAAGAGGAAATCCAACCCTCTTTCTGTGGCCCACCTGGTCTGGCATAATCCAGCCTCTGTGGTCCTGTGGCCTCATCTTGTTCTGCTGTCCATTTTGGCTGGCTGCGTCAGCTGGACTAACCACTTCTCCCAGTCTTCTATGTGCCTTGGCACAGAGGAGATGCATAACAATTATCTTTTAAGGAAATGAATGACTGATACTTCCTTTTAGTCCAGTGTGGCAGCCCAGGTGGGCAGAGCTAGGAAGCATTAGCTGCAATGCAGACAGCCTAACAACGATGGTCACAATGCTTCTAGAACTTTCCTGCATCTACACTATAGGGGCTATCAGAGTGGGGCAAAGAGGCTCATGCCAGCACTTTGATATTTCTGACTCAGTAGTTGTTCTGCTTTTGCTTTTCCTATCCTCTTTGGGTCCTGAAAGTGTCCTTGGTATTTTCTTTTGTTCCTGTAGGGTTGGGTGGTCTGATGGGCTGGGCGCCAGGGTGGGGAAGGAGGAAGGTGGAAATTGGCCAGAATGGAGGCCCACAGAGCAGTTTTCTTAGCAGGATGTCTGTTGATGAAACACCTACAGCCAATTGTGAGAGGTTATTAATCTCAATTAAACCTGATTAGGACATGACCGGATTTGGGTTGAGACTGGCCAAGTCAAGCTGGTCCACTTGATAGTCTACTCAGCAGCAGGCTTGTATCATACTAGCTGGCATCCGCATCAGTACAGAAGGAGAGCCTCTGGCATCTCTGGGAAGGGGGGTCCAGGTGCCATGAATATTCAGATTCCCAGTCCCAGGGAGGTTCACAGATGGTTGGGGCCTAACTGCTGCTGGCTTCTTGGGGAGAGGTGACATTCACTATGGGGAGATTATTAATTGTTGTAAGCGTGGGATTATTACCTTGAAAAAAGCTACTGTTATCATCTTCCTGGTGAGGATATATTGAAGGAGAACTTGGTGCTCAGTGTTGAGCCAGGGGAGCAAGCCAATACCAGTAGCTCCCTGGCTCCTGCTGAGGAGGCAGGTGGATTCTGGAACAGACAGAAGAATCGGCCTGGCCTGATGGGATGCTTAGGGCTCCTGCTGTTGAGAATCATGGCTCAGCCCATTGTTATCATAGGGAACAATGAATGAGGTCGTTAGGGTGTGGCACAGACAGGGTGGGCCAACCCTGAAGCTGTTAAGTGAAAGCCAGGACTCAGAACTGCAGATGGGGACCCACTAGCTCCTAAGTGGAGAAGAATGGTAACTGTCAAAACCCTGCTTTTGCATATAATATGTGCCTTAAAGTGTGGGTGAAAATAAAAATCAAATAGGTAGAAGTTATGTCTTAGACTTATATGTTATAAGGGTGTCTCTGCTTAGCTGAAAACATAACAAAATCTTTAAAAGCTCTTACCACTTAAATATAATCTTAAACAATATGGTAATGTTTCATGTGTATTTTTTTAAAAATAAAATGTACTTTTATCAAAGTAATATATGCTCAGTCATTAAAAAGCTTATAATAAAAAGTAGCAGTCAGTTGTCTCCCCACCAAACCCTTTTCATTTCTGTCTTCCAGAGTTAACTACTTGCAACACCCTTAATATTTTAATATTTCTTTGGGAATTTACCTCCATATTTATAAATAGTAAGTGAATACTGCCATTTCTTGTTTTACCCATTTTGGACATTACTGAATTCTTACTGCAGTATGGGTAGGTTTAGAAAGCTTACACACATTCTCCTGCCCACTCTCCATTCCCCACCTCATACCCATTTCCCCATTTTTCTAGTATAATTGCATAATGTATTTTGGTTGAATTAGAAGTCTATGGTTACATTATTATAATTATGTAAATATAGTTCAGTGGTAAGCCAAGTATAGTGTTACAGTTGTTTTCTTTCTTTGAGAATTTCTACTTTATTTTTCCTAGAGTTAATGTCTTATTTCCTCCTATTTTTCCTTGTGGAGTTTTCCTTTTTATATAACCTTAATTTCTTTTTCACTAGCAGTCTTCACACTTCTATAAATTTTTTTTCCTAAATATTCATAACACATAGCTATTCTATCAATTCTGTGTTGTTTTCCTCCTGGAGTGCTCCTTCCTGGAAACTTCTTTTTTTCTGCTGATTTCGACTAATTTTTCTCTAGACCTGTGGCACAGCATCACCCAGGAATACTACTGCTTTTCTGCTTCAGATTGCCTACTTAAGTTTTGAGTTCAAGTCTGAGAAGGAATCTGATCATTCTCATATGAATGATAGTTTAGCTGGATATAAAATCTCAGGTTAAAAACTCACTTGAAAGCATTGCTCCATTATTTTCTGCAGCCCATATTAATTTATCCATTCTTTGATCTTTCTTTCTAGGAAAGTGGAAACTAGGTGAAAACTCAACTTTTGGGGTAAATTCTCTGCCTTTCACATCTTCCATTGGCTTTTAGGTTTGGGCTATTTTTTTTTTTTTTTTTTAATTTTTTTTATTGTTATGTTAATCCCCGTACATTACATCATTAGTTTTAGATATAGTGTTCCATGATTCATTGTTTGTGCATAACACCCAGTGCTCCATGCAGAACGTGCCCTCCTCAATACCCATCACCAGGCTAACCCATCCTCCCAACCCCCTCCCCTCTAGAACCCTCAGTTTGTTTTTCAGAGTCCATCGTCTCTCATGGTTCTTCTCCCCCTCCGATTTCCCCCCCTTCATTCTTCCCCTCCTGCTACATTCTTCTTCTTTTTTTCTTTCTTAACATATATTGCATTATTTGTTTCAGAGGTACAGATCTGAGATTCAACAGTCCTGCAAAATTCACAGCGCTTACCAGAACACATACCCTCCCCAGTGTCCATCACCCAGTCACCCCATCCCTCCCACCCCACCCCCCACTCCAGCAACCCTCAGTTTGTTTCCTGAGATTAAGAATTCCTCATATCAGTGAGGTCATATGATACATGTCTTTCTCTGTTTGACTTATTTCGCTCAGCATAATACCCTCCAGTTCCATCCACGTCGTTGCAAATGGCAAGATCTTATTCCTTTTGATGGCTGCATAATATTCCATTGTATATATATACCACATCTTCTTTATCCATTCATCTGTTGATGGACATCTTGGCTCTTTCCACAGTTTGGCTATTGTGGACATTGCTGCTATAAACATCGGGGTGCACGTAGCCTTTCGGGTCCCTACTTTTGTATCTTTGGGGTAAATACCCAGTAGTGCAATTGCTGGATCATATGGTAGCTCTATTTTCAACTTTTTGAGGAACCTCCATACTGTTTTCCAGAGTGGCTGCACCAGCTTGCATTCCCACCAACAGTGTAGGAGGGTTCCCCTTTCTCCGCATCCCCGCCAACATCTGTCATTTCCTGACTTGTTAATTTTAGCCATTCTGACTGGTGTGAGGTGGTATCTCATTGAGGTTTTGATTTGGATTTCCCTGATGCCGAGCGATATTGAACACTCTTTCATGTGTCTGTTGGCCATTTGGATGTCTTCTTTGGAGAAATGTCTGTTCATGTCTTCTGCCCATTTCTTGATTGGATTCTTTGTTCTTTTGGTGTTGAGTTTGATGAGTTCTTTATAGATTTTGGATACTAGCCCTTTATCTGATATGTCATTTGCAAATATCTTCTCCCATTCTGTCAGTTGTCTTTTGGTTTTGTTGACTGTTTCCTTTGCTTTGCAAAAGCTTTTTATCTTGATGAAGTCCCAATAGTTCATTTTTGCCCTTGCTTCCCTTGCCTTTGGCGATGTTTCTAGGAAGAAGTTGCTGCGGCTGAGGTCGAAGAGGTTGCTGCCTGTGTTCTCCTTTAGGATTTTGATGGACTCCTGTCTCACATTGAGGTCTTTCAACCATTTGGAGTCTATTTTTGTGTGTGGTGTAAGGAAATGGTCCAGTTTCATTCTTCTGCATGTGGCTGTCCAATTTTCCCAACACCATTTGTTGAAGAGACTGTCTTTTTTCCATTGGACATTCTTTCCTGCTTTGTCGAAGATTAGTTGACCATAGAGTTGAGGGTCCATTTCTGGGCTCTCTATTCTGTTCCATTGATCTATGTGTCTGTTTTTGTGCCAGTACCATACTGTCTTGATGATGACAGCTTTGTAGTAGAGCTGGAAGTCTGGAATTGTGATGCCGCCAGCTTTGCTTTTCTTTTTCAACATTCCTCTGGCTATGCGGGGTCTTTTCTGGTTCCATACAAATTTTAGGATTATTTGTTCCATTTCTTTGAAGAAAGTGGATGGTATTTTGATGGGGATTGCATTGAATGTGTAGATTGCTCTAGGTAGGATTGACATCTTCACAATATTTGTTCTTCCAATCCATGAGCATGGAACGTTTTTCCATTTCTTTGTGTCTTCCTCAATTTCTTTCATGAGTATTTTATAGTTTTCTGAGTACAGATCCTTTGCCTCTTTGGTTAGATTTATTCCTAGGTATCTTATGGTTTTGGGTGCAATTGTAAATGGGATCGACTCCTTAATTTCTCTTTCTTCTGACTTGTTGTTGGTGTATAGGAATGCCACTGACTTCTGTGCATTGATTTTATATCCTGCCACTTGACTGAATTTGGGCTATTTTATTTTTAATTGTAAAGTTCTTTCTTGAACTCTGTTCCCTTAAAAAAGGTGGACTCCTATTTTGTTTCTTAGATGCAGTATCTTACTTTTTTATTAAAAATTTGACATTCATTTCTCTTTATTAGCTCAGTTTTCCTGGTTCTTTCTTTTTTCTGTTTGTTTTATTTTGTCTTCATATCAGAAATTCCTCAAATGTTAAATGATCCTTCGTTGACTGTTAATATTTAACAGTAGGATTCTAAAGAGCTGTTTGGCATGTGTACGTGTGTGTGTGTGTTTGTGTGTGTGTGTGTTTGTGTGTGTGTGATTGGCCAATTAGTACACTTCACTGTATCCTGTGGTGATACCGGGCAAATGTAAGTATCTGGCCGTCTTTTCTCTGCGTATGAATCCTTTAGTCTCCAGCCGGGGAGGAGAATGCCTTGTTTCCAGCTTTCTGGGAATAGAGTGGAGGAATGGGGACCGAAGACTGTAAGTTAAGCTACCTTTATCTCTAACATGCATGATGTTCCTGAGTCCAGAGCCTATCTAGATTAACTTCTCCAGAAAATAAGCCTTTGATTTCCTTGGGGATAGGGTGGGAAGAGTTAGTCAACTGGTTGTTTGGGGTTGTGGAGGAAATCTTGGAGCACAATACTTCTGTATTCTGACTTTCAGTAAATCCTCCCATTTTCAGCTTTGTGCCTTCATGCCCTCTACTTTCTGCCTTTTGTGGTACTTAGAATCTTAAGTCCTGAAGTCGTTCTGGGGTTCTGTGTTGGGCTGAGGGAGAAAGGGATTAGTTTATGTATCATAGCTAGCTCCATTTTGAGGGCATATTGGTGGTAGCTTTTTTGGCCCTGTTGTGCAAGTTACCAATCCTCCATCCATTTTCTGTCTTCCCCAAATTTTTTGAAATTTTTCATTCACTGATTATTCCTTTATCATTCTCTCTTCCTTTGGATAGTTATACTTTTAAAAAAAATCACTTATTTTAGTGAGTTTTTAGGGGGAGAAAACAAATGCTTGTGGCCATTTGGTCATACTTAACTGAAAGTCTTATATGTTTTTCTTCTTTTTCAAAATTAAACACATAGTTGTTAGCTTACATCCACTGAGTATTGTTGGGAATAAAGAAGTACTGCTTTTGGTTCACCAAATAATTGTTATTTTTTTCTAATTATACAAAATTTATTTGTATTTTTTTCTCTAGCAATAGGCTTTTGGTTTCCCACCTATGATCTAATATTTGAGTATTTTAAAAATAAGAACCCACATACAAATGTAGGAAAACTTATAAAACATAACTGTTGTTTGGGGAGCAAGACCATCCAGTGATAGCTTGAAGGGTTTGCCTGTCAGTTATGATCATCCAAATTGGGACTACAAGTGTAGTTTAGGGTTAACAGTGTATAAGGTACAAAAGTCACAGACATGGACATTGAGGACCCTTGACAGATACAGAAGTTCAAAAATGATGTTGACATCATGCTTCTTTCTCACCACCTGCCTTCGCTTCCAGTGCGTCTGTGTGACCAGCAACCCCACTAGCTGAAACAGTTTTCATCCTTCAGCACCTACTGGGAGACCTTCCTTCTCTAACCTGGGCAGGGCCAATTGCTCCTTACATCCTTTGCCTTCACTTTCTTTTTAAACACTCTTGTGGTGCTTTCCAAATGCGCTTCTGTGAACTGGTGCTGAGCTGTGACAAAATTTCACCAGTCTAGAAAAATTAGAAAAGTAAAGACATGTAACTGTGTGTGTGTGTGTGTGTGTGTGTGTGTACTGTAAGTATACACATGGTGTGAAGTTCAAACTCTTTTTTCTTGGTAAGGATAATAATATCCTTTATTCTTATTAAATAACAGTGAAACAGTTTTCTTTTATAAAATGATTATGGTAGTAGACGGTGGTCAAACAAATGTGTATTTGGCAAAATAACAGGTTGGAAACACCAAAAGCTGTGCTCTGAATTAGGGGAATGTTGTGATATGCAGGAGCAGTTGTTCCAATAAACCATCAATGGATTTAGCCATATCTTCTCCACTTAGCTTTTGCCTTTCTTAAAGGACGGGGTTCTGTCATGGGTTTCTCTTCCTGGACTACTCGTGTAAGGTCCTTAGAAGACAGTATATCCCTGGTAATTAATGAATACACTGGTCACATTCCATGGTCAGTGGGTCAGGCTCAAGGGCTTGCTTTCAGGAGGGTGATGTTCCTAGTCTGGGAGTCAGATCTTCACATTAATGCCTTTGTTGCATGTTCTGTGCTGAGGTCCTTCTCTGCCCTCCCATCCCACCTGCAGCTTTCACAGGGCAGCAAGGTCAAAGCTTGGCAGCCTCACAGGAATCAAAATTCTTCCAGCACTTCATCCTCCTTCCTCCTCAGTATAGAATGCATCCTCCCCTTGCCTCTCCCACTGATCCTCTTCAGGGATCCTATTTGATTCATCACCACATCCTTCCTCTCTTTTGGCAACTAGCCCAGTGCCTGGAACATAGTAGGCACTCAGTGTTTTGTAGAATGAATTGTAAATAATCATGCCTAAAAATTTCATAATGTATATAATTTGCAAGTGCCTCCATGCGTTTGCCCTGTACTAAAAACAAACAAATGAACATTGGGTATCTTGAAAAGCGTCAATCTTAAGGAATTCATGGATAACCTTATGAATGTGTAAATCTCTCAAAATTGTATGCAAAATCTTGTGCATGTTTTGTGTATGTGCATTTTTCTGGGGAAGAGTTTTCTTTCTTCTGTTTTAGATTGATTTATTTAGAGATTGAGAGCACGAGCAGGGGGAGGGGCAGAGAGAGAGGGAGAGAAGCAGACTCTGTGCTGAGCTCAGACCCAATGCGGGGCTTGATCTCTAGACCCTGAGATTGTGACCTAAGCTGAAATCAAGAGTTGGACGCTTAACTGACAGAGCCACACAGGCGCCCCTCTGGGGAAGAGTTTTCAGTGCTATACCTTTAAAAGGTTAAGAACCACAAAGAAAATGAGGCTTGGAGCTATGTACAAATACATCTGAATGTACATTCTAAGATGGGAAATGCTTTATCAGTGCAATTATTATGGTCTGTAGGAGTATTCTACTTTGGAATACCTATCCCTCAGGCCAAACCGCACTTTTTGTTGCCATCTTTTCTGGGAAACTCCACAGGTTTTGGGTTTTTGAACCCAAAATAACTTTAGGTCTTTGGTTACTGGAAACCAATCCTGGAATCTTAGATTCAGAGTCACTGAGCTTGGTGCATGAGTCTGAAGCTCCAGGTGACTCAAAGAGATTTCTAGGTTAATAACTAACTGGATTGGATAGAGCATTTTGTTTCACAAACATGATCATAATTGGTTCTTATTTACTTTTAAATTATAAATGATTATTCAGTAGTTTTTTTCCTCTTTTTTAAACAAGCTCTTGAAAACATTGCTTTAATGAAAAATAAAACTTAAAAGCAGCTGTGGTAGGTAATGATTGAAGTATAATTAAGAGTTATAATTATTCCCAATTAGGCATTTGGAATGCCAAAGTAGAGACCCCAATCAACTCAACCTAAGCAAGGGAGCATCGGGCCTGAGACAGGGACAGGGTGCAGGGAAGGGAGGAGTTGGCTTGGGGACCCCTGATCATCCAATTGAAGAGATTTGGTCATGGAATGGGCACCTAGGGATTGATTCCTTATGTGTGGAAGGTTCCAACCTTCCCTGGATTTGGGAGTAAAGAAAGCTCTGTACAGGGGAAGATATTTCTCAACAATGTTTCCCTGAAGACTTCTGACACCCTGGAAAAACTTCCTCCCCTTATGAAAATATATCTCATTTGAGGGCATAGCAAGGGCCAGGATTCCCTTCCCCTCTAGCCCCCTGAAGCCCCATGACTTGGTGTAATTTCTAGGCTGATAGCCCTCCTCACTGCCATAATTTTGTGCTGCCTTACCTATATCCATTTTCCCCATGGCCTTGGTAGAAACCTTTACTGTCCCCACCATTTTTCAGTTAATATTACCAGACTTCCATAACCCCATGGTCCTACTATTTGCTCATAAATGAACCTGAGCTGTGATTTGTTGCCATGGTCCTAGCATGGAGAACAGTGAGTAGTGTCTGGAACGTTTGGCTTAATGGGCTGGTCCTCCTGATGGTGTTATTTCCTCTTGAGCCCTCCTTCTGCAATTGGGTAATACTGATGCCTGGGTCAGGGTGGGTGTAGGAGGCATATCTGAGAAATGGCCCTCCTAACAGATCTGTTAGTTGGGGATGCAGGCACACGTGGCCGAGCCATGGTGAAATGTGGCTGGAAAGTCCCCTTCCTACCAGCTGATAGCAGTGGACTCTGACACTTGAGTTTTATCTCCCAGTGTGGGCTAGGATGGGCTCACTGGAGGATTCTAAGTGAAGAAGAGACCTGGCCAGAGTTGGGCTTTGGTCAGGCATCCTATTTGTGGGGGTCGATAGGTGGGGAGAACATGGAAACAAAAAGATGTGTGGAGACCACTCCCTACAGTCCAGGGGAAAGTGGCAATCAACTGGCAGCAGGCTGGCCGTGGGCCAAGGAAGTGGTGGGGTCATGAGGTGAAGTGTGGGGGGTGGCCATACAGGAGACTGGGTGCCCAGCAGCATGGTTTGGGGGGGAGGGAGAGACTGGTCAGAGGTGTTGAGGTTGGGATATCTGCAACTTAGATAATTGGAAGCATTAAGCAGGGGGTGGCGATGCTGGGCGGGGAGAGGAAAGAGAGAATGAGTTTAGGGTGAGTCCTCTTACTTGAGAGAATGTCCCTTTGGAAGTGTCCAGCTGGCATGGGGAATGGGGGAGCTGGGTGAGAGAGCAGAGTGCTAATAGAAGAGGACTGGGGACCAAGTCAGTTGGGGGGATGCTGTGTGAACCCAGGGCCATAGAGAGCCAGGAGAAAAGCGGTCCTACGGTGATACCTAATGGCTTTCCCTAGATGGTCACCCTGAAGGCCTGGCAACAGCTGTGAGTTGCTTCTCTTATCTCTTGGGCTATGAGAGGAGGCACCTGTGCTGGTAAGGAGGCTCTGACTCTGGAACTGGGCAGATCTGAGTCCTGATCTCACCTCTTCCACTTCTAGGTGGACACCACTGGCTAATTGACTTATCCTTCTGAACTTCAGTTTCCTTATCTGTAAAAAGGGGTAATAATAGGACCTTCCTCATAAATTCATGTAGCAAATATCTACTTCTGTGTACTAAGCACTGTGGTTAGGGCTCTACCGTGACCAAGGAAATCAGATCCTGGGGGGACAAGTCTGAGTGGGTGCCCAGGCATTGGTGTATTTTTAAGGCATCCTGTGTGATTCTAATGTGAAGCCAAGGTTGAAAACAACTGAATTAGCAAAAGAAAGGGGGAATAGGGAAGAGAATGGAAATCCCACCAGAAAGAAAGGCACGTAAGATATCTCAGAGGGACAGGAGGGGAAGGCGATTTGGACAGACTGCAGAAATCGGTTTAGTAGATTGTTATACAAACTGTAGTTCATGATTTGCTACTGGGTCATGAAACCAATTTAGTGTGTCATGACCAGTTTTGAAAAGAAATAGAATAAGATGGTATTGGAAACATCAGGGCTTATGGTATATAATAAGGATCACGGTTTCTTGAAACTTGTGTTTCAGAAAGCTGTGTGGGTGTGTGTGCTGGGTCTCCTGCAAAACATACTTGTTGTCATGAGCACGGGGACAGGCTTGTAATAATAATGATAATGAATGGTTCAGCTGGACTGAGTGTGGGGAGTGGGCAGAGGATGGCAGGATGGGAAGGCACTTGGACTTTGTCTCTAGGGCAGTGGGGGGGCTTTGAGAGGGTGTTCAGTGGAGAGGGCATTTGAGAGACCCCTCCCCTGCAGTATGGGCCATGTGCCGTAGGAGCTGAGGCTGCCCATGTGGGGTCCCTGAGAGAGGTGGTCAGCAGCTCCGGGGGAGCAGAGGGGCTGAGAAAGGGATGGTGGACACCCAGCCGCACTGCTGAGCCTTGACCTCTGACCTCACCTTTTCTACTTGCCCCTTCTGGGGCAGGTTCCTGGGTCTCTAGTCAAGGTGCAGACCATCCCCTCAGGCCCAGGCACAAGAGCCCAATTCAGGACCTCGGTAGCATTTTCCTCTTGTTTCCCTTTGGGGAGCTCAACTCAAGCAGGGGAGAGAGAGGCCTTGCCATCTTCTTTAAACCGAGGCACTGTTTGGGTTTCCAGCTCCTCTGCCTGCAAAAATACCAGGACGGCTGTAACTAATGCTTTTTTTTTTTTTTTTTAAGATTTTGTTTATTTATTTGACAGAGAGTGACACAGTGAGAGGGAACACAAGCAGGGGGAGTGGAAGAGGGAGAAGCAGGCTTCCCGCGGAGCAGGGAGCCCGATGAGGGGCTCGATCCCAGGACCCTGGGATCATGACCTGAGCCGAAGGCAGACGCTTAATGACTGAGCCACCCAGGCGTCCCATAACTAATGCTTTGAGAGAAAATTTCCTTTGAGCTGGTATCAAACATAGATGTTGGGCCCGAAGGGATGTTCAGAAAGTTGTGGTTTGGAAAACACTCCATTTTATCACAGCGAAGGTTGGGTACTACATGGGGTTCCTCTTACGGCTGGGGTTTAACCGGGCCTTATTGGTCCTAGAGGCTCAGGTTAGGGGTGGGAGCCACCAGAGCGAGCCCTCCTCCCACATGTCCCTCTGGGGCCAGGGTGTGGGTGGGATGGGGATGGGGAGGAAGATGAGTGGCAAGTGGCTCGGCTGCCACGTGCACATGTGGATAATGAATGGCAATACAGGGGAGCCCCTCCTACCATGCTCCCCCTTTTACTTCAGCCACATTGGCCTTCCCCCTTGACCTGGCCATGCTCACTCCTGCCTTAGGACTTTCCTGCCTGTTCTTCCCCTGCTGGGACCACTCTCCCTCCCATCTTCCCAAGTGTCTCTGCTCAAATGTCACCCTTTCTGCAAGCAACCAACTAGATCATTTTTCTTCCAACACTTTCTCATTCTCTCTTCTTGCTTTACTTCTCTTTAGTTGCATCGATCCCTACCTGAAATGATTCGTCAGTCAGTTTTTGGTGGTCTTCTTCCCCAACTAGAGGGCAAGCTCCACGAAGGCAGAGCCTATGTCTGTCCATGGCTCCCTAGTTCCCTGCTCTACCTTCTGTGCTAGAGCACTCGCAGGCCATGTGGTACGGGACAGCTGGCGCCGAGCGAACACTTCTTCAGTGAATGAATGGTAGAGTGGCTCTCACTGATGGATAGACTTTTTTTTTTTTCCTCAAAGATCTTACTTATTTATTTGACAGAGAGTAAGAGAGAAAGTGTGAGAGAGCACAAGCAAGGGGAGGGGCAGAAGGAGAGGGAGAAGCAGGCTCCCTGCTGAGCAGGGAGCCCCAACAAGATGCAGGACTCGATCCCAGGACCCCAGGATCATGACCTGAGCCCAAAGGCAGACGCTTAATTGACTGAGCCACCCAGGTGCCGCTCAATGGATAAACTTCTTCATTCTTCATTTAACCGTATTCCAGGCTTGTTTCTTGCTGATGAAGGGAGTTTATGAAACTTGGTTCAAGTCCTGGGGTTTTATGGGGGACAGCCCCCTGCAGTGTGACACAGCATGGTTTTTGCCACCCCCCCCCAACATCTTCCCCTGGGGCCAGAACTCTGCTCAGAGGATGCCCTGCTTTGGGGGCTTCTAGGTGGCCTCTTAGTGGTTTACCCTGGGGGACTGACAACAAGGGTCCACGTATCTACTGAGACCACGGGGGAAATCATATCCAAAGAGCCACTGTGGTTCCATTAGCAAACCTCTTTTACCAGTCCCAGATCTGGGACACATGCACATTCCATTCTCTGCTCCTAGAGCCTGTTTTGCAACCTCCTCCCACGTGTTCTCAACGCCTCCCTCCTCTGCACAGAGGCTGAGAGCCCACACTCTATTTCTTTTTCCCCTGTGTCATTTGAGCTAGATTTGAGGCCAATGGAAATTTCTCCACACAAACTCAGATGTGTAACGTGTCTCATTTTCTGTAAACTGGAGCCTCTGTCCTCCCGGGCCAGCAGGAACTGTGTCTCAGTCACTGCTGGGTGCAGCCTCTCCTTCTGGGAGTGTCAGGGGGCCAAGACTCAGGCAGTGCCAAGGGTTTGGAAACACGCTGCCCATTGCCCTGTCCCCCAGCCACATGGTCCCCCAGGTCCATGTTCCTGCTGTTTCTTCGCTGTGCTTAGAGCTCGAGTCTGGTGTCCGGCCTACTGCATCAGGGTGGCTATTCCTGCAGAGTGCCCACCACATGTGGGCTTACAAAGAGAAAGAGGAGACTCTGTCCCACCCCGAGGGCCAGCTTGTTTAGCTTCTAGTCACAAGGGTCCCCATGTAAAAAGGATAAGCAAGGATGGAACTGGAGGGTATTATGCTGAGTAAAATGAGTCAAACAGAGAAAGACATGTATCATATGACCTCACTGATATGAGGAATTCTTAATCTCAGGAAACAAACTCAGGGTTGCTGGAGTGGGGGGTGGGGTGGGAGGGATGGGGTGACTGGGTGATAGACACTGGGGAGGGTATGTGCTCTGGTAAGCGCTGTGAATTGTGCAAGACTGTTGAATCTCAGATCTGTACCTCTGAAACAAATAATGTAATATATGTTAAGGAAAAAAAAAAAAAGAAGAAGATAGCAGGAGGGGAAGAATGAAGCTTGGGGGAAATCGGAGGGGTAGATGAACCATGAGAGATGATGGACTCTGAAAAACAAACTAAGGGTTCTAGAGGGGAGGGGGGTGAGAGGATGGGTTAGCCTGGTGATTGGTATTGAGGAGGGCACGTTCTGCATGGAGCACTGGGTGTTATGCACAAACAATGAATCATGGAACACTATATCTAAAACTAATGATGTAATGTATGGGGATTAACATAACAATAAAAAAAAAAAGGATAAGCAATATAGTTTGAGGCGCAGGTTAAGTGTGACATTGACCAAGGACTCCCCCGTTGGGAGGAAACAGTGGGAGGGCTAGAGAGAGGGCGGAGGGCTCCCCGGAGGAGGGGATGATGCACCAGCATCGGGAAGGTGAGCTGATTTGAGAGTTCGCTTTGGGAAGAAGTTATCCCCATCCCAGTACAAAGCCCGGCTGGCCAATGCCACGGCCCATAGAGGCTGAATTTGCTGGAAGAAAGAGCCACAGTGAACTCTTGAACTCTAAAGGACTTGAAAAACGACACTATTTCTGCAGGGGTATTCTCCCCACTGCTGCCAGCCAGGCCTGGCAAAGATGAGTCCGGGATGCGGCAAGCCCTCAGAAGGAATTGCCTCTTTATCTAACGGTGTGTGGGTTTGAAATGTAATAGAACAAGTTCACCTATCACAGGCCCCAGCAGCTCCTCAGCTGTGGCCCCCAGCTCTGCTCCTGCTGCCAAGGGGCCACATTAGAATCCAACCCCAGAGCAAGCGAATCTGGAGTCCATGAGATGGCAGGTGCTTTTTATAGCTTTCAATGGGTTTTGAGTGGTGCACAGAAACTGACAAAAAAACCTCTCAAGGCAACAGCTTCACTGGACACAGTGTTTTGAAAGGGATTCGATTCCATTTAAATGATGGTACTTTTGAGTATGTTGCACGTTCTGTACCCCCGTCTTCCTTTTTATTTTCTATAGCAAAAGCGCAAGTGTGAATTAAAATTGCCTGGGAAAATCCAGGCATAAATATTAAAACATTTGGCTGCTGGTTAAAGGGAATTTATGTCCGCATTTTCTCTTTGTTGCAGAAACGTGTTTTTATTTTCGGTGGCAGTTTTTATTCCAGACTTCAGAAGATGTGTTTCTTGGTGCTTCCCCCCTCCTTCTTTAGCAGTCCCTGTGTCCATTTGCTCTGTGCCCACCTCCCTGTCAGGTGGTTTGGAAACAAGACCAGCATCTACAAGGAAGCAGGGGTCACACCCCAGTGCCCACAGGGCCCAGCAGGTAACTTGGTGAGGGGTGGAGGCAGGAGGCATGGGGTGAACCGGAGGGGATGTGCCCGTTTGGAGAGAGAGAGCCCACTGTGCCAGCTCATGGTTACCACGGAAATGCAGACCCAATGTGGCCACGTTTCCTGTGTTTTCAATCCATTGTCAGGTTCTCCTGGCCCAGGATAGGCTGGGCTTCCCTCCCTATGTGAGGGATTTCTCTCTGCTCGCAGACCTGCTTGGGCCTTCGGCTGCCTCTTCCAGTGATAGTTTTCGTGTGAAAGAGTGACCTGATCCACAAGAGGGAAAAGCCTTGGCTGGAGATGCACAGGACCAGAACCTCTCTTCCTACCCTGCAACTTCTGGGGCCGGGTGACCTTGAGAACCCATGGGTTTCAGTTTCTCTATTCTTTGAAACAAGGAAAATTTTATCAGGATTACCCACTAGATTTCTTGTGAGACAAAAAGGATAGCAACAGCAATCATGATTTGAACAGCGTAAATGCTCATGGCTTCTCTTATTTCGTGTGGCCAGTGTGGGGGGAAGGGGGATAAAGAAATTGTGAACTTGAAAAGGACATTCTGTTCCTTGCCTGCCCAGGTTCCAGCCTGGTTTTTCGTTCTGGCTTAAGCCCAAGGGCAGTGAGCCTTGGGGGCTTTCTGTGCACATCTCATCAGCATGATTTCCACAGACCACGGAGGAAGGGCAGGGACGAGGCAGGCAGGAAGCAGAGCCTGGGTACAGCAGACCCCTTCACACTGTGGCTCAGAGCAGTTTTGAACATTTGGGGGTTCACTGGTTTGTTGAAATAGAATATTTAAAAACGGAAATATTATCCAGATCCCGTTTCCCAAACTGGTGTTCCAAGGCACCCCACTCTCTCTAGGATGTTGAAAGGAATAAGGAGACGATCTCAGACTCAGCGAAACGGGAAACGTGGGATTAAAGTTAGATGAGTTTCCTTCTTGCAGGACTCCTCAGAGTTTTAAAAATAATATGCCAGTGTGTGTTTCTCAAACCTTTGTTTACTGAGCACATGTTAACAGTTCCTTAAGACACAGTTTGGGAAATGCTGACCTAGGTTGGCCAATCCTTTCTTCACTCCACTTGAGTTTTTTGCATGTTACCTGAGTAGTGCGAGGCACAGGGGATGGAATGGTGAAGCAAAGCAGACCTAGCCTTGGCCCTGCCCTCGTGATGTTGACGGTCTCGTGGGGGACACCGGCATTAATCAAGTAAGCACACATGTGGTATAAAATTGTCACAGGAGAAAGTGTGCACAGGAGAGAAGTGTGCTGCCATCGGGGTGTGCCCCTCTCTGGGGTGACCCGGAGGGAGGGGGGGAAGGCTTGAGGGAGTGTGAAGTAGATAGAAGCATGAGCCAGCTGGACGGGCCCTGAGCCAGGGCTGCGGGCGCTTCCTAGACACGGAGAGCAGTGTGGCCAGAGATCGGGGGGTGAGGGCTCGTGGGGGTCTGATGGAGGTGGTCGGGGGAGGCACAAGAGCCTCCTTCAGCCAGGGCTTGGTGTGGCCACCGCCTGACGTGACTGGGGGCGTATGCGCACCAGGCCAGCTCCCCCTGTCCCGCCCTGGGTTGCGGGAGGCCCGCACCGGCTGTGCACATGGAATGATGAATATTCGCCGGCTGCCTGGAGGAGTACTTACTTTCTAGCTGCTGAGTCTGGTCCTTGACCTGTGGTCAGCCAGCTTGCCATGCAGACGTACGTGTCCCTGGGAAGGAGGCTGCTGCCTGCTGGCAAACTCGTGCTGGGACCCCCAGCGGGTGCCTCGGTTCACAGTAAGGTTCTCCTTGTTCTGTGTGCTCTGCAGTCAAGCATTTGTTGACTGTGCCTCCCTGGTGGCTAAGACTGTCCCCAGTTTCATGCTCCTTGGAGTGTATGCCCAGCTGGCACTGCGTCAATGCCTACCACGTATTCACGATTCACGCAGTACGTGTTTATTGGGGGTTATGCCGGGCACGAAGGTAGGGGGCGAACAAGGCAGTCGAGACCCCCTGCTCTCATCGGTCCGTCCTTTAGGCAGGGTGGTGGGCAGGGGTGCAGGGCAGGCCGCTGACCCAGACTGAGAAGCCTTATCAGTGTGGGAGTGCCTGCCCTCATCCAGGGAAATGCCTTCAGGGAAGGCTCCTGGCAGAAGCACAGTCTGAGGTGCTGCCCAGGGATGGAGCATGAGTGGGCTGGTAAGGCCAGGGATGAGAGGGGAGGACGGACCCTGTTCCGAACGTGGCTCGGTCACGGGGCTGGAGCTCGGGTGCGGGGCTGGCAAGGACGCTTTGTACCATTTCCACTTTTCCTGGCTCCCCTGGAGAGGCTTCCCTGGAGTTTGGGGGGCAGAGTCCTGAGCAGCTTTGGTCACAGTTTTCCAAGGCAATTGTAGTTTTTTCCTCGGAGCACACCAGGTCCCAGGCACACCAGACCAAGCTGGGTGTGTCTCAGCTACTGCCTATGGGACGGGGTGGTGACATTGTAGGACGGGGTGGTGACACTCACAATGTCGGACGTGGCAGGCAGTAATCACTGCGAACCCTCGGAGCACGCATCCTCCCAAGAAGCCTCTGCCTGGATGCCCCGAGCCCTGTGCTCATGAAATGATAGAACTGCCACGGCAAGGGACAGCTTTTCTCATTTAAGGCGAGGGATGGGGAGAGTGGGAATCCGTGGGCTGCAGTGACCTTTCATGGTAGGCAGAGATACGCCAGTGTGCAGACAATTATCTCAAGTGCCCACGAGTCCCAGCTTCCTGTTGATAACATGTGGTGCTAATTACCTTGAAGAATTCAGGACAGATGTTGGCGCCTGGAATTAATTGGCCAGCAGAGGGGCCGAGCCGGGCTCAGAGCCAGGAGCCAAGGTGGGGCCGCTCCGCCTTCTCACTTCCTCTCTCGCGCCTGCAGGTGCGGTTCCTTACGTCCTCCAGTCGCTGTGCTTACCGCCCTCTCCTAACCTTTGCAAGGGAGCCCAAAATGTGATTGGCTGACCGCTCACCTCTCTCTGTTTATAGCCTTCTAGAGCTGCAGGGGAGGAAGAGGATGCCAGTTAATCAAAACACTCTGTGTGGAAAAGGTCAGCACGGTGGGGCTCCTACGATATATTTTCCGAGAATGGGAGGTCTTAACATTCTGCCTCTGCGCTCCTGCCAGTATGGCCCAACTTGAACCATGTAGTCCGGAAATTGCATCAGTGCCGTGGATCCCTGATGGCCATGATTTCAATTAAAGAGAGTCACGGTGCCAAGTCCAATCACAGTTTTCCTTCCTCCTATTAGATGTGTTATCTGGAAGGTGGACAGTGACCCTGGGGCGGGCTCAGTGCTCTCCCTGCTGCGAGCAGCGTCTCTGTGCTCTACACTTTGGTCTCTCACTGCAACTCATTATAAGTGTAAATGCTTATGACAGTATTAATTAACCTTCACCTGGGGCCGCCGTGTGCCGGGCCCGGCGCTGAGCATTCCATACGCATCATCTCATTTAACCTCCTAACATCCTAATGAGGTTTATTATGCCCTTTTCACAGAAAGGGAAGCCGGGGCCCAGAAAGGTCACCCAGCATAGCCAGGGCACCCAGCTAGTCCATGGAATGCCAGCACTTGAACTTAGGGAGTGTACCTCTGGACCCACCTTTGTTGCCACCCCCTTTTCCACTAGAACCTGAATTGCACAAGGCTGGAGACAGCGCCTGTCTTGTTCACCACATGTTAGTTGCTAATGGAAGCTAAGCAGTTGGGGGATTGGGGGGAGGCTCGGTAAGTGTTTGTTAAGTGAATAAAGGATCTTAAACCCCAAGCCTTGCTTGGGTGTGAGCAGAAAAGGTGGGTCTGAGACTGAATGCATTTGCTGTGTGTTTTGTAGACATAGTCTGGAGGGCTGGAGTGTTGGAGGGGTTTAAAAAAATTTTTTTAAATTTAAATCAGTTTAGTTCACATATAGTGTATTATTAGTTTCAGGGGTAGAACTTAGTGATTCATCAGTTGCAAATAACACCCACTGCTCATTACATCAAGTGCCCTCCTTCATGCCCATCACCCAATTATCCCTTCCCCCCACCCACCTCCCCTTCAGGAGGGTTTCCCGCTCCAGCAGGATGAGAAGAAAGCAGCTTCCCTTACTCAAGGGAAGCTCACTTTTGTAGAATGGAGAAATTGTTGCCATGGAAGGTAGCGGGTGCTATGGGTCATTTGGTATTGTTTTCTTGTTTTCCAGAATCTTTAACTTTTAACACTCTAGTCCATAATCGGTAGCTAACCTAGATAGAAGAAAACTCTAGACATAGCCATTCACCTTTGAGGAATCCCTAGAGAATCTTGCGCTCCCTGTGAGTGGGGTGTGTGCACGTGCGTGTGTCTGGGTGTGTGTGTGTCTGTCGGTGCGGGCAAGTATCTTCATTACCGAACTTAGCACGTTGAATTTTCTGCAGTGAGTGCCTCTCATTTTCACCAGAGAAAGCGGTTTCTTTTTGAAAAAAATTAAATTGTACAAACAAACAGAAAAACATGAAGACTAAAGTAAAATCACTTGAAAATGTACCACCTAGAGCTAACTGGTAGGTCATTTGGTGAATATCCTTTCAACATTTGTGTGTGTGTAAAATATAACTTTACAGAGTAAAATACTGTAAATACTATTTTGCAATCTGCTATTTTCCCTCCATTTACTATACTGTGGAGATTTTCCATGTCAGTGAATGCGGTGCTACATTATTCCTTTTAATGGCTATATAGCACTCTATTGTGTGGCTGTTTCATGATTAATTTAACCTGTCCCTTATGATGTACATTTATCCACATTCAGATGGCACTATAATTATCCATTTAATCGCCTGTCTCTCCCTGTAGGCTGTGAGCTCGTTGAAAACAGGGACATTTCTGAATCCACATGCATCCAGTAGGTGTCTAATAAATTTTGGATGGATGGATGAGTGAGTGAGGAGAGGAAGGGGTTTTGTTTTGTCGTTGCTGTGGCTTGTTTCTGGCTCAACCCGTGTTCTGAATGACAGCCTATTAACCTAGGGCTGGTGAGGGCATTTTAGTGATTATAGAGCTCGACGTTGACTGTTCTTTTGGTGTCATGAGTTTAAATCCTGGTGCCGCGAGGAAGTATTTCTGACACCAATCATTCAAGGCCCTGTAAATTCTGATCTTTTTGAAGCAAAGTCCTTGGTTTCTTAACCCTGTGGGTTACTCTCAATGCGGTTACAGCCTCTTTTCTGCTTTTCTCTTCCAGAGCCACACTGGCTACCCAGGGGAGACATCTCTTACACATTTAGGGAAACAGCACTTGGCTTTTTGAGGGGGAGTTGGGGGGGCAGTGTCAGGCATAATGGTTCTCCCCCAAGACTCTTGTCTTTCCTTACAGTGAGGAGCGGGATGCCTTAGCCCCATTCCAGGGGGATAAAATGTGCTAAAAAATAAGGATAAAATAAAACCCCCTTCAAGGCCATTAACTGAAAAAAAAGTTAAAATTCTAGATGCCTACTTCTGGGGAGAATGAAAGATGTTGTTAAGGTGGGGTTTCTAACCTGGGGTGCACCACTGGGGGACATAAGGATTCCTTCACTGTGTCAGCTAATCCTTTGGAATAGTATGCAGGACTGTGCATTATATGCATACATATATACCTATGTATATATATATAATACATAGGTATATATATATATATATTACATACATACCTATGTATATATATTATATATATATTATATATATATAATACATAGGTATATATGTATATATGTGCATATATATTATAATTTCATTATAATTTTTAAGCACATGTATTTTTCTGGGCATGGGGCTCATAGCTCTTGTCAGACTCTCACCGAGTTTTAAGATCTCAAGTAGGTTTGGAACCTCTATTAATTTAAGTATATGAACCTCGCTTTCCTCCTCTGTAATAGGGAGCAATAGCTTTTACCTCAGAGTTGTGTAAGGACTGGCAAAGTAAGGTATTTAAAGTACCTGGCCCAGGTGTATGGCAAATAGCCACTATTACTGATGTTTCCAGAGTAATTTCTCTGATCATGGGTGCCTGTCCATCCCAGTATTGCTGTGTGCATATGGGGTGGGCTGTGACCAGAGGTGTGGGTCAGCCGCCTTGCTCTTGTGAAGTGGTGGTCCCAAAGACCAGAGAGAGGGGGAGGAGGGCTTGAAGACCCGTTAGGGGCAGTCTCACTGTCTGAGTCTGAGGCAGGCAGTGCTGGGGCTGGAAGAAGAGAGAAGCAAAGCAGGAAAGACTCGTTAGGGTTTGGTGACTGGGACTGGAATTGAGAGACAGGAGTCAGGAGGACTCTGAGGGTCTGGTTCCCTCTGAGGAGAAAGACAGTTTTGCTAACACACAGAAAGGGGGGCTGGTGAGGGGCAGAAGCCAGATTTGCAGGAAGGGTCAGTTTACCCACTACTGAGCCTGGGGAGACATGGGCCATATGAGTGGACATAAGAGAGCAGGAAATATGTGTCTTGGAGATATAATCACTTTGGACCCTCTTAGATCTTTAGTTGCATGAATTGCAATTTATGGGGCTTTGGGGATTTTGGCTGAAAGAAGGGAGCTGACTTCTTGTGGACAGAGCTCCTAGAGCAGTGTGAGAAGGGGAAGACAGGGAGGTGGAGAGTCGATGCTCTAGTGTCTGATCCTAGCCCAGTCCCTAAATTTGTTGGTGACCTTAAGGATGGAAGCTGAAGTTGCTGTTTTTACAAAGGACCCCATGAGCCATGGCAGTGCTGGAGGATGCTCTGGTTCCCACGTGACAGAGTGATGTAGGGTCAGGGAGAGGACGTTCTCCATGTGGGTATGGAAGGTGGTGGCTCTGAAAACACTAGAGGCATCAGGAGAGAGTGGGATGTTGGCATGAATGTTGGCCATTTGGATGTCTTCTTTGGAAAAATGTCTGTTCATGTCTTCTGCCCATTTCTTGATTGGATCATTTGTTCTTTGGGTGTTGAGTTTAAGTTCTTTATAGATTTTGGATACTAGCCCTTTATCTGATATGTCATTTGCAAATATCTTCTCCCATTCTGTCGGTTGTCTTTTGGTTTTATTGACTGTTTCTTTTGCTGTGCAAAAGCTTTTTATCTTGATGAAGTCCCAATAGTTCATTTTTGTCCTGGCTTCCCTTGCCTTTGGCGATGTTTCTAGGAAGAAGTTGCTGCGGCTGAGGTCGAAGAGGTTGCTGGCTGTGTTCTTCTTTAGGATTTTGATGGACTCCTGTCTCACATTTAGGTCTTTCAACCATTTGGAGTCTATTTTTGTGTATGGTGTAAGGAAATGGTCGAGTTTCATTCTTCTGCATGTGGCTGTCTAATTTTCCCAACACCATTTGTTGAAGAGACTGTCTTTTTTCCATTGGATATTCTTTCCTGCTTTGTCGAGGATTAGTTGACCATAGAGTTGAGGGTCCATTTCTGGGCTCTCTATTCTGTTCCATTGATCTATGTGTCTGTTTTTGTGCCAGTACCATACTGTCTTGATGATGACAGCTTTGTAATAGAGCTGGAAGTCTGGAATTGTGATGCCGCCAGCTTTGCTTTTCTTTTTCAACATTCCTCTGGCTATTCGGGGTCTTTTCTGGTTCCATACAAATTTTAGGATTATTTGTTCCATTTCTTTGAAAAAAGTGGATGGTATTTTGATAGGGATTGCATTGAATGTGTAGATTGCTCTAGGTAGCATTGACATCTTCACAATATTTGTTCTTCCAATCCAAACGCATGGAATGTTTTTCCATTTCTTTGTGTCTTCCTCAATTTCTTTCATGAGTATTTTATAGTTTTCTGAGTACAGATCCTTTTCCTCTTTGGTTAGATTTATTCCTAGGTATCTTACGGTTTTGGGTGCAGTTGTAAATGGGATCGACTCCTTAATTTCTCTTTATTCTGCCTTGTTGGTGTATAGGAATGCCACTGATTTCTGTGCATTGATTTTATATCCTGCTACTTTACTGAATTCCTGTATGAGTTCTAGCAGTTTTGGGGTGGAGTCTTTTGGGTTTTCCACATAAAGTATCATATCATCTGCAAACAGTGAGAGTTTGACTTCTTTGCCGATTTGGATGCCTTTTATTTCTTTTTGTTGTCTGATTGCTGTGGCTAGGACTTCTAATACTATGTTGAATAGCAGTGGTGATAGTGGACATCCCTGCCGCGTTACTGACCTTAGGGGGAAAGCTCTCAGTTTTTCCCCATTGAGAATGATATTCACTGTAGGTTTTTCATAGATGGCTTTTATGATATTGAGGTATGTACCCTCTATCCCTATACTCTGAAGAGTTTTGATCAAGAAAGGATGCTGTACTTTGTCAAATGCTTTTTCTGCATCTATGGAGAGGATCATATGGTTCTTGTTCTTTCTTTTATTAATGTATTGTATCACATAGATTGATTTATGGATGCTGAACCAACCTTGCAGCCCAAGGATAAATCCCACTTGGTCGTGGTGAATAATCCTTTTAATGGACTGTTGGATCCTATTGGTTAGTATTTTGGTGAGAATTTTTGCATCCATGTTCATCAAGGATATTGGTCTGTAATTCTCCTTTTTGATGGGGTCTTTGTCTGGTTTGGGGATCAAGGTAATGGTGGCCTCATAAAACGAGTTTGGAAGTTTTCCTTCCATTTCTATTTTTTGGAACAGTTTCAGAAGAATAGGTATTAATTCTTCTTTAAATGTTTGGTAGAATTCCCCTGGGAAGCCATCTGGCCCTGGGCTTTTGTTTGTTGGGAGATTTTTCATGACTGCTTCAATTTCCTTAGTGGTTATTGGTCTGTTCAGGTGTTCTATTTCTTCCTGGTTCAGTTTTGGTAGTTGATACATCTCTAGGAATGCAGCCATTTCTTCCAGGGTATCTAATTTGCTGGCATAGAGTTGCTCATAATATGTTCTTATAATTGTTTGTATTTCTTTGGTGTTGGTTGTGATCTCTCCTCTTTCATTCATGATTTTGTTGATTTGGGTCATTTCTCTTTTCTTTTTGATAAGTCTGGGCAGGGGTTTATCAATCTTGTTAATTCTTTCGAAGAACCAGATCCTAGTTTCATTGATCTGTTCTACTGTTCTTTTGGTTTCTACTTCATTGATTTCTGCTCTGATCTTTATTATTTCTCTTCTCCTGCTGGGTTTAGGCTTTATTTGCTGTTTTTTCTCTAGCTCCTTTAGGTGTAGGGCTAGGTTGTGTATTTGAGACCTTTCTTGTTTCTTGAGAAAGGCTTGTATTGCTATATACTTTCCTCTTAGGACTGCCTTTGCTGCATCCCAAAGATTTTGAACAGTTGTGTTTTCATTTTCATTTGTTTCCATGAATTTTTTGAATTCTTCTTTAATTTCCTGGCTGACCCATTCATTCTTTAGTAGGATGCTCTTTAGCCTCCATGTATTTGAGTTCTTTCCGACTTTCCTCTTGTGATTGAGTTCTAGTTTCAAAGCATTGTGGTCTGAAAATAGGCAGGGAATGATCCCAATCTTTTGGTACCGGTTGAGACCTGATTTGTGACCTAGGATGTGATCTATTCTGGAGAATGTTCCATGGGCACTAGAGAAGAATGTGTATTCCGTTGCTTTGGGATGGAATGTTCTGAATATGTCTGTGAAGTCCATTTGGTCCACTGTGTCATTTAAAGTCTTTATTTCCTTGTTGATCTTTTGCTTAGACGATCTGTCCATTTCAGTGAGGGGGGTGTTAAAGTCCACCGCTATTATTGTATTGTTGTCAATGTGTTTCTTTGCTTTTGTTATTAATTGGCTTATATAATTGGCTGCTCCCATGTTAGGGGCATAGATATTTACAATTGTTAGATCTTCTTGTTGGATACACCCTTTAAGTAAGATATAGTGTCCTTCCTCATCTCTTATTACAGTCTTTGGTTTAAAATCTAATTTGTCTGATATAAGGATTGCCACCTCAGCTTTCTTTTGGTGTCCATTAGCATGGTAAATGGTTTTCCATCCCCTCACTTTCAATCTGGGAGTGTCTTTGGGTCTAAAATGAGTCTCTTGCAGACAGCATATCAATGGGTCTTGTTTTTTAATCCAATCTGATAGCCTGTGTCTTTTGATTGGAGCATTTAGCCCATTTACATTCAGGGTAACTATTGAAAGATATGAATTTAGTGCCATCGTATTGCCTGTAAGGTGACTGTTACTGTATATTGTCTGTGTTCCTTTCTGGTCTATGTTGCTTTTAGGCTCTCCCTTTGCTTAGAGGACCCCTTTCAATATCTCTTGTAGGGCTGGTTTTGTGTTTGCAAATTCCTTTAGTTTTTGTTTGTCCTGGAAGTTTTTATCTCTCCTATTTTCAATGACAGCCTAGCTGGATATAGTATTCTTGGCTGCGTATTTTTCTCATTTAGTGCTCTGAATATATCCTGCCAGTCCTTTCTGGCCTGCCAGGTCTCTGTGGATAGGTCTGTTGCCAATCTAATGTTTCTACCATTGTAGGTTACATATCTCTTCTCCTGAGCTGCTTTCAGGATTTTCTCTTTGTCTCTGAGACTCGTAAGTTTTACTATTAGATGTCAGGGTGTTGACCTATTTTTATTGATTTTGAGAGGGGTTCTCTGAGCCTCCTGGATTTTGATGCCTGTTTCCTCCCCCAAATTAGGGAAGTTCTCTGCTATAATTTGCTCCAATATACCTTCTGCCCCTCTCTCTATTTCTTCTTCTTCTGGGATCCCAATTATTCTAATGTTGTTTCGTCCTATGGTATCGCTTATCTCTCAAATTCTGCCCTCATGATCCAGTAGTTGTTTATCTCTCTTTTTCTCAGCTTCTTTATTTTCCATCATTTGGTCTTCTATCTCACTGATTCTCTCTTCTGCCTCATTTATCCTAGCAGTTAGCACCCCCATTTTTGATTGCACCTCATTAATAGCCTTTTTGATTTCAACTTGGTTAGATTTTAGTTCTTTTATTTCTCCAGAAAGGGTTTCTCTAATAACTTCCATGCTTTTTTCAAGCCCAGCTAGTATTTTAAAATCATGATTCTGAACCCTAGGTCAGACATTGTACTAATGTCTGTATTGAGTAGGTCCCTGGCAGTCGGTACTACCTCTTGTTCTTTTTGTTGAGGTGATTTTTTCCGTCTTTTCATTTTGTCCAGAGGAGAATACATGAATGAGAGAACAAAATGCTAACAGGGTAACAACGTCCCCAGAAAATATACTCTAAACAAATCATAAAAGATCTGAAACTGGGGGAAAAGAAAGGGAAAGAAGAAAAAAGAAAAAGAAAAAAAAAGGAAAGAAAAAGATAAAAACAAACAAAAACAGAACAAAACAAAAAAAACCAGAATATGATCAAATATGATCAAGCTGGTGCATAGATCAGTGCCACACACTAGATTTTGGGTGTATTTTTGTCTGTTAGAAGAAAGTGCCTCCCAAAATTTTAAAGAAAGAAAAACTTATATATGTACAAAAATAGGGGTTGATACAATGAAGGGATGGAATATGATGTAAAGATGAAAATTATAAAAAATTTTATAAAAGGAATTGATAACATAAGAAGTTGTTTGAAAAAAGAAAGAAGAGGTTTAAAAAAAAAAAGGGAGAGAATGTGATCAGGCAGGAGACTAGAACAAAGCCATACACTAGAGATTCAGGGTATGTTTTGATCTGTTAGAAGAAACTGTATCTCAAAATTTTAAAGAGAGAACAACTTATATATATATGCCAAAAATAAGGGTAACTACTATGAAGGGATAGGATATGACTCTAAAAATGAAAAATAAAAATGTTTTTTAAAAAAGGGATTGATAACATGTTGGTTGAAAAAGGGAAAGAGAAAAATTAAAAAAAAAAAAGACAGTTAAAAAAAAATTAACTTTGAAAGACTAAAGAATCATGGTAAAAAAGCCATGGATTCTATGTGCAGTATTCCCCTAGCGCTGGAGTTCTGCTGTTCTCATTGATCGGTAAACTTGGTCTTGGCTGGCTGTTCTCGCTGATCTTCTGGGGGAGGGGCCTGTTGCCGTGGTTCCCAAATGTCTTTGCCGGAGGCGGAATTGCCCCGCCCTTGCCCGATCCGGTCTAAGTAATCTGCTCGGGTTTGCTCTCGGGAGCTTTTGTTCCCTGCAAGCTTTCCGTACAGCTTTGGAGGAGGAGAGTGTAAATGGCGGCCTCCCAATCTCCGCCCCGGAGGAGCTGAGGACTCCGGGCCCTGCTCCTCAGTGCGCCCCCAGAGAAAAGCCGTCAGTCACTCCCGTCTCTCCGGTCTCTGGCCGCACTCCGTGCTCACCGCGCCTGTGACCGCGCGTTTCTATCTCTGGCACCTGAGCCCGTGTGGAGTCTCCAAACCCAGCAGATCCCCGCGGTGCGCTCCCGCACCTCTCCTCCCGGGGGAGGAAGGGGAGTCTCCCTGGATATGCCCCTTGTTGGGTCCCTGCTGGAGGAGCAGTGGCCCGACTGTGCCGCGGATCACAGTTTATGGCAACCCCAAGCTGAGAGCCCGCGCCTGGGCTCCGTCTCTGCAGCTGGCTTCCCCGCTCCGATACCTGGGAGCTCTGCTGCACTCAGGCACCCCCAGTCTTTCTGTGACCCCGAGGGTCCTGAGACCACACTGTCCCGTGAGGGTTCCACCCCTGCTTAGCTACCGGAGCGACGTCCCTCAGTGGAGCCGACTTCTAAAAGTTCCGATTTTGTGCTCCGTGGCTCTATCACTTGCCAGAAGCGGCCGATGGAGGCCCCTCCCCCACCGTCTATCCTCCCGAATATCGCCTCGGATTCACTTCTCCGCACGTCCTACCTTCCAGAAAGTGGTCGCTTTTCTGTTCAGAGTGTTGTTGCTATTCTTTTCTTCGATCTCCTGTTGAGTTCGTAGGTGTTCAGAATGGTTTGATCCCTATCCAGCTGAATTCCTGGGACCAGATGAAATCCAGGTCTCCTACTCCTCCGCCATCTTGCTCCGCCCCTGAAGAACCCTCTTTAAGGTAAAAAATCACTGTGGACCTCCACATGATAGTGATTATACTTTTAAGGTCTGTTGAAAGAGAACATATAATGACTAAGAACTACAAATTCAGTTACTTTTTAATATGAATTTGCATTGTATTGATGACCATAGCACTTATACACATTAGAGAAATAGTGCACCTATGTGTGAAACATGTATTCTGTCTACAAAGTGTTGTGTGTGTGTGAATGCTCAATTCCCTGTAATGATTTTAAGGTCTCCCAGATTTGGGAATCCCCAGTGGGATCCACATCTTAGTAGGTATTTTGCCTGTGTTGGAACCTGCATCTGTCTCTACACTTTCTTTACATGGGAATTGTGAGGATGTGGGCTTGGGGCTTTTGGGAAACCTGAATTTGGGGTAAGTGGAAATATTACTAGGCTTTTAAAATATTTTGTCTTCAACCCACCTTTCTTGATTTTGAAGGAGTATCTTATTCAAGTGGGAGTGGGTGAAAAAGACATTAATTGTACTCTCCCAGCCATTTTCTTTCCACATGGAAGTATCTTTGCTCGGAATAATCAGCAAATGGCTTTTCCCGGTCCCTTTGTCATTTTCTCTCAGGGAACTCAGAGCATGCCTGCTTAAATGAGATATCGGACATGAAGCACCTAGCACATGGCATGGCCTACAGTTCATGCTCTTCGAATCTTTATTCTTCTCCTCCTTCCTGCTCTGATAGCAGGTTCCAAGCTCACTTGCAAAGGTAGCATTGATCCCACAGCAAATATGTTTTGGCTTAGCGATGAGTCCACTCAAAAGAAGGGAGAGAATTATTTAAATTATTGAAGCATCTTAATCCATAAGCTCACATAAATATTGTTTTGAACTAATAGTTTTATGCTCTTTGGCTTCTGTGCTCCATCTTATTGGTGGTTAATGTCTCTTGCTGTCACGTACTTAAAAAATTCAGGCTTTTGAAATTTTCTTTTGTGTTAAACTTGCAATGGAGTATTGGATTCCTTGGTTCATTTTTTAAAAAGCCTTTTATCAGAATGTTAAGCTAGGTTAATTTGCATAAAATATTTCCTCCGCAATTTACTCTCGATTACTTTTGAACCAGAAATTGCCTCTGCGGCAGTGTGGGGCTGTTGTAATGGCACGCTAGCTATCAGAACTTTCGATTCCAGGGATGAACAAGTCTCAGGTTTGAAGCTCAAGGAAATAAATTGGAATCTTGCCTCCTCTCACTCCCTTGGGTGACCTGAGCTCATCCGAAGAAGAAAAGGAAGAAAGGAGAGCAGGGGTTGCGAAGAAAGGGTTCAAAGGCCTGGGTTAGGAATGTTAGAAAGTGTGTGGTTGGAAGCTGGCTTGTGGCTGTGTACTCCCTATGTGCTCAGGGAGTGGAAGAGGGAGGAAGAAAAGCCTTGTGGCATCTCCAGGAAGAGGCTCAGTGACAGCAAATCTAATGGGGGTACACAGCCAGGTTCTTCTGCCTGAAACATAGCTCCCATCCTACCATTCCTCCCCCACAGTGTTTATTGTCTCCTCACCAACCCAGAATCGACTCAATATTCACATAGGAAGCTGCTGGGCATTGGTGCTGAAGGAAAGAAGCAAACTTCAGTGCACTGAGCAGGATTTTGGGAAACTAGAGGCCAAGAGACTTTGCTGGCAACAGGGACCATAAAGGTCCTGCCTTTGCCCAGAGTGACCCCCCTGCAACCTGGGTGTTGACACCTCCCATGCAGGGCAGTAGAGTGGAGCCTTTTTGCCCTTAGTAACAACCTCCCATTAAGGTAAAAGCTGCTCAGCTTCCACAAATAGCAGATGGGCAGGCCAGGCTGATAGCAGGCAGCTGCTGGCTCCTCACACTCCCTTTTCTTAGAAAGGGAAAGACTCACAGGAAAGAGGAAGGGCTTCCTTTGGGGAGGGGTCTTCCCTCTGCACATAAGAAGCTCCTTCCCTGACTTGCCCTGGTCTTTTCTCTGAAAGCTCAGAGGGAGCTAATGTTAGTAGGAGCAAATGAATGTATTTGCAATTGAAAGGTGGGATTCGTGTGCAAGGAGATGGGGTTATATTTAGACCCGTGTAATTAAAGATCCATTTATATCTGAGCATCCTTAAACAGACAAATATAAAACTCATGAATACCAAATTCTATTTGGGTAACTGGCTGGAAGCACACACACTCACACATACATACTCTGAGCCCCGCTCTGTCTCTGCAAGTGGAAGAGAAAGCCACTGCAGTCTCAACTTGGGTCACCACTTAGGGCTACGATAAAAAAACTTTGTATTTTTGTCTCTTTCTACTCTCTCTGATTTAGAAAGTCTCTTTACCTGTTGTGGCATGAAACTCTAGATGATTCTAGTTTGGTACTGACAAAAGAGAGACCAGCATTTCTTCTGAATTGCTTTTCCCCTGGGACCCAAGTAGATGTGCTGCTTGAAACTTAAAAAAAAAAGGTCAATGATTTGTGCCTGTGATATAATAAAAAATATATTTGATCTTTGTCCCTGGTTCTGACACAGAGCTCTGAAAACCCTTGGAATTTCCTGGGTGACAGAAGTGTCTTGTGTTATTCATAATTAGCTCCTTTCAACCACATGTGCGTTTGTGCTAGTGAGGTGACTTCTGGGACCCTAGATAGCTTCAGGATGGGGACTGGTAGCCAGAGGAAGCAACCATGTGGTTAGAGGGTTGGAACTTTGAGTACTCTCCCTGACCCTTGGGTAGAGAAGAGGGGCTGGAGGTTCAGTTCAATCACCAATGGCCAGTGGTTTAATCAATCATGCCTACTTAATGAAACCTCCATAAAAACTCCTGAACAAAAGGATTCAGAGAGCTTCTGGGTTGGTGAATGCATCAGGGTGGTGGGAGGGTGGTGTACCCAAAGAGGGTATAGAAGGTCCATGCCCTTCCCTCCATATCTTGCCCTATGCATCTCTGCCATTTGGCTGTTCCTGAGTTGTATCCTTCATAATACACTGGTAATAATAAGTAAAGAGCTTTCCTGAGTTCTGTGAGTCATTCTAGTGAATTATTGAACTGGAGGAGGGATTGTGGGAATCTCCAGTTTATAGCTGGTTGGTTGGAAGTGTGGGTGGTCTGGAACTTGTGACTGAGCCCTTTAATTTGCAGGATCTGATGCTAACTCCTGGTAGTGAGTGTCAGAATTGAATTGAATTACAGGTTACCCAGTTGGTATCTGGAGAGTTGGAGAATTGGTTAGTGTGAGAAAAACCCTCAACCACTTTGGTGTCTGAAGTATGGCGAGTAAAAACAGCTCAGCACCTACTGAAAAATGATTTGCTTTTCACTTTAAAATACTTCAAAAAGAAGAAAGAACAAATTCCCAATCAAAATCCCCGTTAGCATAGAAACTGGAAAAAGTTTCCATTTTCAATGACTTAGTGGTAGTGAGAGAAAAGCCACTGATAGCCGACTTTCTCTATCCAATATCACATCAGAGATAATCATGTGAAATTACTGCAGTCATGTTGTTTCCCAAAAAAGTGGGCACAAGCACATCTTTGGATTTCAAATGCGCTGGAGTTGAACTGCTGTGTCCTTTGCTATAGAATCCAGGAGAGGCCCCTCTTCCCCTTCTCCCTCCCTCCACTGAATGCTGTCAGTAACATGGGACACGTTGCACACTGTTCTCTCCAATCCTGTCTGGTGTTCAGACCCCCTGTGATACAGCATCTGAAGGAGAGAGAAAGCATTCAGGGAATCATGACTCTGGCTGTCATTTTGCACCACAGAGGGGACTGTACGGGAGGGTAGACATGCTGGGGACCATGGGGCAACTGACCAAGTCATCCTAGAGATTTCTTATCAAGGACTTCGATGAAGATAGAGAACTAGAGGTCATACCAGTGAGAAGGAAAGACATCAGACTTTTTTGATCCAAAAAATAGAAAGGTTATTGTATTTATCTTAAAGGCTTTGTGGGACTGACCTGTGAAAGAGAGATTTGACTTGTTCTGGGTGGTCCAACGCAGGGGTTGCCAAACTAAGCTCTGTTGCCTGCTTTTAAAATAAAATTTTACTGGAAACAGCCACACCCATTCCTTTATATATTGTCTATGGCTGCTTTTGTGCTCCAATAGCAGGGTTAAATGGTTCCCACAGAAACTGTGTGGTCCACAAAGCCTACTTACTATCTGGTCCTTTAAAAAAAAAGTTTGCTAACCTCCATATGGGAATAGGGCCTCGTTTGGAGGATTTGATGGTGAACACTGTAAGAAGGCTTTTTTTATACAATGAAAGGAAGAAAATTTAAGGTATTAACTGAAGGTAGGAATTGAGTTACCTTCTTGGTGGTATTGATTTACAGGTGATTAAGCATTAGTTGGTGTTTGGACTTGAGTGGCTCTTGACCCCTTTCCAGTTTTGGGTCTGATTTACTGCCTTGTGACATTACTTAAATTACTCTGGGTTTATTTTCTGACATATTTCAAATATGTCTCACCTCTACCCTTCCCTACACCACTCCCTCTCCTTGTGCACAGAACCCACATCTCACTCTGCTCTCTAGCTCCTGGTATGGCTAAGGTGAGTCTGCCCTAAACTCTCTCCAAGTGTGTTTATAATGGAAGTTCCAAGAGGGCTTCCTCTTAGGAGAGTTTCATCTACAAGGATGTCCAAAGGCAGGTATTTCAAAGGCAGTATTAAAACAAAAATCTAGGGATGTGGCATGGATTAGAAATAGTAAAGACCTTGGAGCCAGACAATCTTGGGTTTGAATATCATTTCTACTACAGTCTTAGAAAAGTTTCCTTCCTTCCTCCCTCCCTCCCTCCCTTCCTTCCTTCCTTCCTTCCTTCCTTCCTTCCTTCCTTCCTTCCTCCCTCCCTCCCTCCCTGCCTCCCTCCCTTCCTTCCTTCCTTCCTCCCTCCCTTCCTCCCTTCCTCCCTTCCTCCCTTCCTTCCTCCCTCCCTCTGAATGTGTATTGAGTACCTGATTTGGGCCAGGCACTATTTAAGACACTTTCAATATATCATTGAACAAAGGAGTAAAAATTTCTGCCACTATGGCATTTTGGAGGAGACAGATAATAAACAGTAAACAAGATAAATTGGAAATAATACCATATGTTAGAAGGTGATAAGTGGTCTGCCAAAATAAAAAGCAGAAAAGGGTAAGGGTATTTGGAAGCTGGGGCTTGCAGTCTTGGTCATGACAAGCCTCACTGAGAAAGTGAAATTTAATGAAAGACTAGAAGGAGGTGAAAGAATCACCATCCAGACCTCTAGAGAGGGTGAAGGTCCTATGGTGGGAGTGTCCCTGGTATGCTCAGGGAGGAGTGAGGAGGCTGGAGTGGAGGGGCAGGAGGGAGAGCAGTGGGGAGGAGATCAGAGAAGTAATGGGGTGGGAAAGAAGGTAGGAGTAGATCATCCAGGACCTTTGGAGAGACTTGGCTTTCCTTGGAGGGACATGGGAAGCCATTGCAGGAACTTGTCTCTTGAACAAAGGAGTGTCTGGAACTGACTTTTGATTTAAAAGGATCCTCTGGCTGCCAGTTGAGATTGGACTATAGAGGCATGTATTAGTTTTCTGTGGCTTCCCCAGCATATGGCCACACACTGGGTGCCTCAAAACAAGAACGCATTCGCTGACAGTTCTGGAGGCTGGAGGTCTGAAATCCAGGTGTTGGTGGGGTTGTGTTTCCTCCTGAGTTCTAGGAGAGTATCTGTTTCTGCTGCTCTCAGCTCCTGGTGGCTCCAGGTATTCCTTGGCTTGTGGCTGCATAACTCCAAACTCTTGGAGTTCTCTTCACACGGCCTTCTCTTCTCTTCTCTCTCTCTCTCTCTCAAGTCTCCCTCTCCCTTAATCTTATAAAGACACCTGTCATTGGATTTAGGGCCTACCTACATAAATCCAGGATGACCTCACGTAGAGATCCTTAACTCATCGGCAAAGACACCTTTTCTATGTAAGGACCCATTCACATGTCCTGGGGATTAGGACATACCTTTTGTGGGAACATCCAACACACTGCAGGGGGCAAGGGTAAGCAGGGAGACTGGGTAGGAGGCTTTTGCAGCAATCCATGCAGGGGATGCTAATGGCTTGGCCAGAGTGGTACCAGGGAAAATGATGAAAAGCCAGAAAGATTTGATGATAGATGGGATGTCGGTGTGGGAGATAAGAGTCAGGATGATTTCAGGTTTCTCACATTTGCAAATTTGAAAGAATGGAGTCACCTTCCACTGGGTTGGGAAAGGCTGGTGGTAGAACAGGTATTTTTGTTTTGTTTTGTTTTGGTTGGTGGGTTGATTAGCTGTTTTAATTTTGGTGGGGGTGCAGATCCAGAGTTGAGTTTTTGACACATAAGTTTTACGTGTGTTGTACATTCATGGGGAGATATTAAGCAGGCAGTGGTATTTACAAGTCTGGGACCAAGGGGAGACATCCAGACTGGGGATATGAATTTGGGAACTGTTGGTGTATGGAAGACATCTAAAACCAGGAGGTGAAGTTTCTTAACCTCAAGGAATAAGGATCCATCTATTTGGGAAATTGTGTGGAATCAAATTTGTGTGTGGACGCTGATTTTATAGCCCATGGCATGAGACACTCAAGTCCTATTACTGCTGGACCAGCAGCATTGGCATCGTCTGGGTGCGTGATAGAAATGTGGACTCTCACACCCCACCCTGACCCACTGAATCAGAATCTGCATTTTAAAAGATTCCAGGTGATTTGAATTCACATGAAGTCTGAGACGCGGTGGTCTCATCAGTGTAATAACTGACCTCACTTGAGGTGTTTCTGGCATGGTTTAATTTAGATTTTCTGGGAACATTCACTTAGCATACCTACTGGAGTGAAACAAAAAATCAGGAAACATTCTAAAGCCAAGGGCCAATGTTTTGTTCTAGGAATATTCAAGCCTTCATTGTTACATTTTGCAAAGAATCCCCCCACCCCTCCTACCTCCTCACGTCCTCACCATTGGTCTGGCAAGTTGTATCAGCTTCAGAGGAAAGCAGGTCTGTGGGGACAGACCTGGGAGGTGAGAAGTGATCCTGCTTGTTCACCTACCTCTTTGGGACCAGTCCGTTCACAGCAAGGATTCCTTATACTAGTGCTTCCTTTCTCTGTCTCCCCACACAACAGTTATAACCTCAGCCCTTAAGGATCTGGGGGTCCCTCAGGTGAGCAGAGTAATTTTCTTAATAGATAAACTGTGATTTCTCAAAAACTCTTAAAACATATATTTTAGAAAGCAAATTTACCTCCCCTCCCCCGTTCCCTCCCTCCCCCAATGAGGTATATGCCAGAATAATGTTTAAATCCTGTGTGTGTGAATGGACTTACTTCAAATGCTCTCTTTTGAGAGGCTGGCTCACAGCCTGAGGACAGAGGCGCTGAAATAATTCATTTTAACCCATGATTTAAGAAATCCACTTTCAAATATTTGATTTATGGTGATTTAAAAATAGGTATGTCTTGCTTTACGTAGTAGATGCATTTCAGAAGACTTCTCCTTAACTATAACTGGTAGAAATCAGGCTGTATTTCCCCCATTCACCTTTGTGATCATTTCAGAGAGACTTTGCCCTCTTTGCTCAGTAAGGCACAAACAGAACTCATCCTAGCATGGGAGTAAGGTGACCACCTGTCCCTATTTGCCTATGACTGAGGGATTTCTCAAGATGAGGGCCCTTTTTTTTTTTTAAATAGATTTTACTTTTTTAGAGCAGCTTTAATTTCACAGACAGCATAATTCAGCAGAGAGTAGAGAGTTCCAATATACTTCCTGCCCCCACACATCCACAGCCTCCCGCACTTTCAGCAGCCCTCCCCAGAGTGGTGCATTCATTACAACTGATGAACCTCCACCGACGAATCATTATCATTACCAGAGATGGTGGTTTTTATTAGGGCTCACTCTGGTGTTGTATGTTCTATGGGTTGGGACAAGTATGGCATGTATCCAAAATTATAGTATCACACAGAATAGCTTTAGTGCCCTAAGAATGTCCTCTGTGCTCCACCTAGTCATCCCTCCTTCCCCCCAACCCTGGCAACACTGATATTTTTACTGTCTTCCTAGATTTGCCTTTTCCAGAATGTCTTAGACTTGGAATCACACACTGTGTAGCCTTTTCAGATTGGCTTCTTTCACTTAGTAATGTGCACTTAAGCTTCTTCCATGTCTTTTCATGGCCTGATAGCTCAGTTCTTTTTAGGGCTGAATCATATTCTGTGGTCTGGATGTACCATGGGTTATTTTTCCCTTCGCCTACTGAAGGGCATCTTGGTTGCTCCCATGTTTTGGCAATTATGAATAAATCTGCCATCAATATCCCTGTGCAGACTTCATGGGGATGAAGTTTTCAGCTTATTTGAGTAAATCCCTAAGAGGGCAATTGCAGGATTGTATGCGAAGAGTATGTTTATTTTGTGAGAAACTGCCATCCTGTCTTCCAAAGTGACTGTACCATTTTACATTCCCACCAGCAATGAATGAGAGTTCCTGTTACTCCACATCCGCGCCAGCATTTGGTGTTGACAGTGTTCCAGATTTTGGACATTCTAATAGGTGTGTAGTGGTATTTCACTGCATTAACTTACAATTCCCTAATGACACATGATGGGGAGCATCTTTTCATATGTAGAATTTCTATCTATATCTTTTTTGGGGAGGTGTCCATTCAGGTCTTTGCCTGAACTTTTAAATTGTTTGTTCTCTTATTGTTGAGTTTGGAGAGTTCTTTTCATATTTTGGATGACAGTCCTTCGTCGGATGTATCTTTCACCAATATTTTCTATTTTCCATTGATCTATAAGGTGATTATTGATATAGTTGGATTAATATCTACCATATTTGTTTTCTATTTGTTGCTTTTGTTCTTTATTCCTGTTTTTGCCTACCCCTCTTTTTTTATTTCTGCCTGTGGTTTTATCGAGCATTTTATATGATTCCATTTTCTGTCCGTTTTAGCCTATCAATTATACTTCTCTTTTTTTACTGTTTTTAGTGGTTGTTCCTACTGTTTGTAATATATGTGTATAACTAATCTAAGTCCACTTTCCAATAATACTATACTGCTTCGTGAATTGTGCTAGTACTCTTAGAAAATACTTCTATATCTTCCTTTCTATCCCTTGCATCACTGCTGTCACTCATTTCACTTATATATAAAGTTATATCATTGAATAATATTCAACATATTCATTGAATATTATTATTTTGAATAAGCTGTTATCTGTTAGATCAATAAAGAATAAGAAAAATAAAAGTTTTTAATTTTACTTTCATTTATTGCTTCTCTAATGCTCTTCCTTTCTTTAAGTAAGATCCAAGTTTCAGGGCACCTGGGTGGCTCAGTTGGTTAAGCATCTGCCTTCAGCTCTGGTCATGATCCCAGGGCCCTGGATGAAGCCCCACATTGGACTCCCTGTTCAGCGGGGAGCCTGTTTCTCCCTCTCCCTCTGCCCCCCACCCCCCCCACTCATGCTCTCTCTCTCTCTCTCTCATAAATAAATAAAATATTTTTTTAAAAAGAAGTAGATCTAAGCTTCTGGCCTATATAATTTTCCCTCTTTCTTAAGAGCTTCTTTTAATATTTCTTGCAAGGAAAGTCTACTAGTGGTAAATTCTCTCAGTTTTTGTTTCTCTAAGCAAGTCTTTATTTTTCCTTCACTTTTGAAGGATAATTTTGTAGGAAATAGAATTCTAGGTTGTTGTTTTTTTCTCTCAACACTAAATATTTCACCCCATTCTCTTCTTGTTTAAATGGTTTCTGAGGAGAAGTCAGATTTAACTCTTACCTTGGTTCCTCTACAGGTTAGGTGTTTTATTTCTTCTGGCTTCTTTCAAGATTTTTTCTTTATCTTTGATACTCTTCAGTTTGAAGATGGTGTACCTAGGTATAGTTTTTTGGGCATTTTTCCATGCTTGGTGGTCTCTGAGCTTTCTGAATTTGAGGCAAATTCTCAGTCATTATTGCTTCACATACTCCATCTGTTCTGTTCTCTCTTTTCCTTTTGGTATTCCCCATTACATGTATGTTCTACTTTTTGGAGTTGTCCTACAGTTCTTGGTTATTCTGTTCCTTTTTTTTTTTTTTTCCCAGTCTTTTTTTGTCTTTGCTTTTTTAGTTTTGGAAGTTTCCATTGACATATCCCCAAGCTCAGAGATTCTTTCCTTAGCCATATCCAGTCTAGTAACAAGTCCTTAAAAGGGATTCTTTATTTCTGGTACAGTGTTTTGATCTCTAGCATTTCGTTTTGATTCTTTCTTAGAATTTCCATTTCTCTGCTTACATTAGCCATCTGTTCTTGCATGTCTTTTTCCATTAGAGCCCTTAGCATATAATCATAGTTTAAAAAAATTCCTGATGTGATAATTTCAACATTCCTGCCTGTCTGACTCTGGCTCTAATACTTGTTCGGTCTCTTCAAACTGTGTTTTCTGCATTTTAGTGTGCCTTGTAATTTTTTTCCTGATAGCCATACGTGATGCACTAGGTCAAAGGAACTGTGATAAATACCTGTTTAGTAGTTTAGTGGTAAGGTGTAGGGGGAGTGCTATAGTCCTATCTATGATTAGGTCACAGTCTTTTAGTGAGCCTGTATCCCTGGGCTGTGAACTTTAGTGTTCCTTAGAATTTCCCTCCCTTTTCTGTGGGGCAGACTGGCTAGAGGTGACTGAGTTGTGTATTTCCCTTTCTCTCTGTGGAAGTCTGGAGTAGACTGTCACTAGGTATTTCCCTTCCCCAGTCCCATTGGGCTCTGATAAAACCCCAATTAGTTTAGGTTCTAGTGAACTAGTTTCTCTTGTGGGCAGGCCTTGTTGAAAAGAACAGAGTGCTCTGTTGTATTTCAATTTTTTTTTTTCCTTAAAGTCCCTTGCTAGAAGCATAGGGGCATTTTTCTTCCATCCTCACTATGAGAACCTGGCCGGTTTCCAGGAAATAAAACTCATGAGCATGTGAGGACCGCCCATGACTGGTGCCCCCTGGAGTTTTTAACTCTCAGATCTGTCCAAGGTGAATCCTCAGTAACCCATCAATTACAGTTCAGGTTTTCCTATCCCTGCACTGGTTCCTGCAGAGCTTTCTGCTTGTAGGCTTCTCTTTCAGTAGGTTGTGATTTTCTGCATCTGCCTGGCTGTCTCTCAAATGTTGAGGGTAGTAGTTTGCTCTGTGACCTCACTTTTCTGAGGAATCTAAGAAAAGTTGGTGATTTTTCAGTTCGTTCAGCTTTTTACTTGTTGTTAGGACAGAGGGACAACTTCCAGCTCCTTACATGCCAGACCAGCGGTGGAAGTCAGATGAGGGCCTTATAATATTAAAATGAGTACTGTTCTGGGCAAACCAGGATGGTTGGTCAGCCAACTCGGGAGTCAAGAGATCTGGGATTTTGTTCTGGCTGTGATGAAACCCCTTGGGCATGACGTTCAATGTTTGGGAACCTCAGTTTCCTCTCATGTGGAATGAGAGTTGGTGCTGTGTGGACTTCCTTCTAGTTACTTTTTCATCTCACACAATCTGATTTCTTTGTGCTAGGTGTTCTTAAGGCAAGGCATTTCTGGACTTAAACTAATGGAGTCTCCTTGCTGGGAGATGAAACCGAAATTCTCTTGTTAACCATCTTTTTTTTTTTATTAAGGCTAATCTTGGTTTGGAAGACACGGTAACACGTCAGTTTTAAAAAAGGCCTTCCCTGCTGCTTTCACCCATTATGATGCTTGTCACACAGCAGGGAGTTTTCTCCCATTGACACCATCTATTTGAAAACAGAACATTCAGTCCTTGTTAAGGATGGACTTCGGATCTTTCCCTTTTGGTTGAATTTGCCTGAATGTGTCCAGAGTAGAAGTAGGAGGTGAGGTGGAGGCGTGCTGTAAAGGCCTGGCCCAGTCTGTGAGCCTAGGATACCATTCTGACAGGATGGCCACTGGTTGATTCCTTTCCAAACACTTTCAGTCCCTGTTTCTCCAGTTATTCCATGGTCCTTGATTTGCCCAGCAACATAATCAGAAATATTAAGCACACCATCATCTTCCAAAGTCCTCAGCAGAGAAATAGCTAAGACAGTTTTTATGAAATTGTAATGTGCCCACTTGAACACAAACCCCAATTTCCTGAAGTCTAGCTCTAGTTTGAAGAATTGCCTGATTTATTTTAAAATTGAATTTTGCTGTCAGAGAAGCTATGCTAATCATTCCTGCCAGGGTTGTTATTTTTCTTTACATATTTTAGTCTTAGCTCTTGAGTCTAAAAAGCTCTCTCCCTCCTTCCCTTCCAAGAGTTGAGTTTCAACTACGTGACCAGATTGTACAATTGTACATGGGTTTAAGGCTTCATAGGGAAGTGGAAGGTGCTGCTAACTCCTTGTTTCTCCTTGCAAATGACGGATTTTCTAGTGGCAAATAGACACAGGGAGAGGTTAAACAATTCTAAAAATTTGAAAGAGCCTTAAGAGATCTCTTGCTCCAACTCTCTGTCCATTGGCAGGAGTGTATTCAAGCCATTCTGAGAGAAGAGGGGGTGTCGCAGTGTCCTTTGGGAATCATTTCATTCTCAAGAGGGTCTTGTAGAAGGTCTTTAATTTCAAGCCAATTCAGTCAACAACCATGGAGGACAACATTTATGTAATAGGTATGGTTTCAAGTACTTGGGGGTATAGCAGTGCAAATAAAGAAGCAGGTGAATAAATAAGAAAATCAGGGATATGTACCATAAAGAAAACGAAACAGGGACACGTGTAGAGTTGCTTAGGGGTGATACAACTTGAGAGAGAATGGGCGAGGAAGGGTTGGCTAGCTAAGTGGTGATAATTTAAGATGAGATCTTGATGATGATCATTTAGATTCTATCCTGTAGATACCTGGGAACCAGCAAAGGTTTCTCAGTTGGGCGACCACAATGCTGTGTGGTCAACAATCCATTACTACACCTAGATAAGTGTACATGTTTTATTTTCTTAAAAGAAACTTTGTGAAGTAACTGTCATTTCCATTTTACACATACGAACACTGAGATTCTGAAGCCCTCCGTGTCCTTGGGCCTCAGGAGACCTATAATTTCTTACTCATTTTGATTTCAAACATTGAGATCCCTTTTCCTTTGCTCATTCCTTTCCTTTGTTCAAGGTCATACAGATAGTTATAGGAACTGGCTTTTTTCTGCATGTTGGCTGTTTTGGGTCAGCCATCTTTGGGACCAGTTTCCCATCTGTAGGTGGATAAGGTGCCCTTAAGAGATCTCATAGTCTTCAAATATTTTGAGTTTGAAGTTTTTATTTATGTGCCCCTTTTAGGCCCACCAGAAGCAGGATGTCTAAACAGCGCCCTCTGGCTCACTTTATGAGTTGTCTTCTCCAGTGGGTGATGGTAAAATGGGAGGACATTTCTTCTCCTGGGGGCCTGAAGGGAGAATCGCTGAATGTTCTAGGTCCTTGCTGAGGTCCTGCTAGCCTAATTTGGAGTGTTTGTCTTTTGGGTGACCACACATTCTATCTGGTCCTTGTAATAAATAGGTACCCACACTTTATGTCTCCCCTTGCTACCATCATCATTATTGTGGGTTTAACACTTACCTATTAGGTTGTTTATTAAAGGTGATGAGTAAAAAAAATTCTTTGTTCATTTCTCAAAAAGTAGGTCAAACATAGAAGAATCTGCTATCGTATTATTTAATCTTCAGATATTAACTCCCATCTATTTCGCAACGTCCCCTAGGGAGTCTGCAATGAGAGGGATGTTTTATAGCTTGCAATATGTGTTTGATGATCTCTGCTTCATTAAATTGGAACAGAATCCATCATTTGTTCTTCTAATAGATGCTTGAACAACATACCATCTCTCAGCACTTTTTGTTACAGTTTCTCTTGGAGACACCTAAGTAGTCAGAGAGAGATCAAGCCTTCCAAGCTCTGTTTTAGCCTTTCCCCACTCAAATACCCTGAAGATTTCTGGGACTGTTTACAAGAGGTGTGAGAAGACTCACCCCTCTGCCTCAGAACAGTGGCTCTGCCTCAGGAGACTCATACTTCTCTGCTCCTTTCCTTTTATTTGGGGGGGTGATGGTGTGGTGATGACTTAAATTTTTTATTGAGATAAAATGCATGTAACATAATGTTTAGCATGTAACCATTTTTAGATGTACCGTTTACTGGTAGTAAATGCATTCCTATTGTGCAGCCACCATGACCATCCATCTCCAGAACTCTTTTCGTCTTGTAAATCTGAAACTCTATACCCATTACACAGTAACTCCCCATTCCCTTTCCCTCCAGCCCTTGGCAGCTATCATTCTACTTTCTGTCTCTACTGTAACTGAACCAAACAGGAGTTTGTTCACCTGATGCACAGCAAGCCAATAAAAAATGATACTGAGCTTTTGCAGTGAGGAAAGATGGGCTATTTATTGGTGTGGTGTCACACAGGAGAACAAAGAGCTAGTGCTCAAAAGTCCCGAACTCCCCAATGGCTTGCAAGTGAGGGTTTTTAGGGGTAAAATTTGGGGCAGGGGTCTCCTGAGAAGGTGGATACCATTGATTGGAGGCCCATGAGGTCCTGTTAGCAGATGTTACTTGATCCTCTCTGGGGCTGCTTTGTCTGGTCCCCTGGAGGTCTGTTCCATCTCAAGATAGTTGGAATCCCAAAAATATTTTTATTTTTAATGTTAGAGATTTCATTAGTTACATCTGGTGATTATATCTTTAGGGTAATGTTGATTAACTACTTGTCCTACAGGTTCCCTTGAATGATACAAATGCATTCATATCCCTTGAGTCTAGGCCTACATGGTCCTTGGCTGGTCCGGTTAAGTCTGGGGGTGATAATGACTTGCAGTGTTTATTATTCCATCTGAACTGACAACATGGATGCCAGCTTCACTATAATTTTGACTGTTCCAGGTACCTCATATAAGTGGGATCATACAGTATTGGTCTTTTTTTTTTTTAATTTTTTATTGTTATGTTCATCACCATACATTACATCATTAGTTTTAGATGTAGTGTTCCATGATTCATTGTTTGTGCATAACACCCAGTGCTCCATGCAGAACGTGCCCTCTTTAATACCCATCACCAGGCTAACCCATCCTCCCGCCCCCCTCCCCTCTAGAACCCTGTTTGTTTTTCAGAGTCCCATCGTCTCTCATGGTTCATCTCCCCCTCCGATTTCTCCCCCTTCATTCTTCCCCTCCTGCTATCTTCTTCTTCTTTTTTTTTTCTTAACATATATTGCATTATTTGTTTCAGAGGTACAGATCTGAGATTCAACAGTCTTGCACAATTCACAGCGCTTACCAGAGCACATACCCTCCCCAGTGTCTATCACCCAGTCACCCCATCCCTCCCACCCCACCCCGACTCCAGCAACCCTCAGTTTGTTTCCTGAGATTAAGAATTCCTCATATCAGTGAGGTCATATGCAGTATTGGTCTTTTAATGACTGGTTCATTTCACTTAACACAGTGTCCCCAAGTTTCATCCATGATGTAGTATATATCAGAATTTCCTTCCTTTTTAAGGCTGAATAATATTCCATTTTATGTATATACCCCATTTTGTTTATCCATTCAACTGTCAATGGACACTTGGTTTGCTTCCATCTTTTGGCTATTGTGAATAATGTCACTCTGAACATGGGTGTACAAGTATCTGTTTGAGTCCCTGCTTTCAATTTTTTATTTATCCGGAAGTGGATTTGCTAGGTCATATATACTTGTATTTTTAATTTTGGGGGGGCCACCATACTGTTTTTCATAGTGGCTGTACCATTTCACTGAATTTATATATAATTATTTTTATCATTTCAATTTTAGTGATATGTAATTCATTATATATTCAAACATTTTCTAGAAAGGTTTCCTTTACCTTAAAATATTCTTTGTAACTTTCCTTTTTATCCTTGTCAGATCTTCCTTTGGAGTCATCCCTGACTCATATTTTGTTTCCATATCCAACATCCAAATCATGAACGAACGGCGTCAACTCTGTCTACAAAATATATCCAGGGGGGTGCCTGGGTGGCTCAGTCATTAAGTGTCTGCCTTCAGCTCAGGTCATGATCCCAGGGTCCTGGATCGAGCCCCACATCGGGCTCCCTGCTCCATGGGACACCTGCTTCTCCTCTCCCACTCCCCCCTCTTGTATTCCCTCTCTCACTGTCTCTCTCTCTCTGTCAAATAAATAAATAAAATCTTAAAAAAAAATATATATCCAGAATCCTAATTTACTTCTTACCACTTGTACTCACGTGCCTTGCCAGTCTGTTTTCCCCACAGCAGCCAGAACAATCCTTTTAAAACTTAATCAGATCATGCCACTCCTCACTTGCAACCCTTCTTAGGTTTTTCCCATTTCATAAAATCCACACGCTTTGCAAAGTCCTCAGCATCCTGCCCGTCCTTCTGAACTCACCTCCTCTCCGTCCCTTAGCTCCTCCCACAGCCATACTGGCTTTCCTGCTGTTCTTTGAACACACAGGTGTACCATTCCTCTGTGCTTAGCACTAAATGAATCTTCTCCTTGGAGCAACCCCACTTTCACCACCCACTTGACAGCAGCTGGAAGGCTTGTTCCTCCTTTTCTTTTTTTTTTGTATTCTTTTTATTTTTTTATTTTTTTATTTGAGAGAGAGAATGAGAGAGAGAGAGCACATGAGAGGGGGGAGGGTCAGAGGGAGAAGCAGACTCCCTGCCGAGCAGGGAGCCCGATGCGGGACTCGATCCTGAGACTCCAGATCATCACCTGAGCCGAAGGCAGTCGCTTTACCAACTGAGCCACCCAGGCGCCCCCCTCCTTTTCTTACTCTGCTCACGTGTCACCTTCTCAAAAAGGACTTGCTGGATGACCCTATTTAAACATTTAAAACAGCACCTTCCCATTCTCCCCCTCTTCTCTTACTTTGTTTTATTTTCTTCATAGTCTTTATTTCCACTGTCACATTTGTCTGTCTTCTACTTCTACCAGAATTGTAAGCTCCATGAGTAATATAACCTCGTCTGTTTTGTTAATTCTGTATCGCAGAACCCTATAAAGGGTCTGGCATATATAGGTATTCCTATATAGTTGTTCTTCAATGCATGCTTTATCTGCATTTTCACACAGTAGTGATAAATGCTTGAAAGATAAGGCTATGAAGTCAAATTTCCCTATTTCTTTTTTTAAAAGATTTTACTTATTTAATTTAATTTTTTTTGAGAGAGAGCATGAGCAGAGGTGGGAGAGGGGCAGAGGGAGAAGCAGTCTCCCCTCTAAGCAAGGAGCTCGATAAAGGATTCAATCCCAGGACCCTGGGATCATGACCTGAAGGCAGACAGACACTTAACCGACTGAGCCACCCAGGCACCCAAATTTCCTTATTTCTAAAATGGGTTCTATTTTAATTACTTCGGGCACTTGACTTAACCTGAGCCTCAGTTTCCTCATCTGAAAAGTGGGGATGAATAATAATACCTATTTTATAGAATTATAGTTGAGGATTCAATAATATAATTCATGTGCTATTCATAGTAAGTGATCAAACAAAGCTATTTTGTTGTAATTGATGTTATTCTTTTGGTTTCTTCTCCCCCCCCCCTTTTTTTTGCTTGATCTTATTTCATGTACAAAATAGTGAATAGCACTTTTTAGGGCTACCCGATCTCCTTCCTAGTGATCTATGGCCCTTGGCTTGGCCATTCCCCAGGTAGATGGTTCTAGATTTTTTTCTTCATTATAGTGTTGTGGTGAGCCCCTTTAATATATGTTGGAAATTCGTACTTTTTATTTATCATTATCGCATGGGAGATAGTCTTTTATTTGGATTCCTGGGTGAAAGACGTGGAGGTGGTTGTTGGGTCTTTTCTATGTTGCAGACGCAACACCCCCAGCCCCTCTCCAGTGATACTAGCTCAACACAGGTGTTTCCACTTGTGCCTCTTCTGGTTAAATTGGAAGGTGATGAAGGACAAGAGATTCTGTGGAGGACCACAACACATTGGAAAGGGAGGGGCTTTTTGCCTAGCCAGATCTGGGTTAGTGAGAATAAAGGTGCCGACATTCCTAGCTGCGGGATCTCAGTCCAGTAGTGTAACCTCTTGGTCTCCTTGTTTCACCAAGGAGACTAAAATGACGGACCTCAAAGCACTGCTGTGCGGATTGGACATACAGATAGAAGTATATCTCGTACTGGCACACAGTAGTTAACATAGATGTTTGCTGCCAATGTTGCTATTGTTCCTGGTTGGCAGGCAGGTGGTCTCTATCCTATAGGAGGTTGGCTCATGGAGGAAGGTGGGTAAAATGTTAAGGTTGAATGATAACATCGTAACTTGACTTGATTAAACCATTATGGCAGAAAGATGTCCATCAACAGATGAATGGATAAAGAAGATGTGGTATATATATGCAATGGAATATTATGCAGCCATCAAAAAAATGAAATCTTGCCATTTGCAATGACGTGGATGGAACTAGAGGGTATTATGCTGAGTGAAATAAGTCAGAGAAAGACATGTATCATATGACCTCACTGATACGAGGAATTCTTAATCTCAGGAAACAAACTGAGGGTTGCTGGAGTGGGGGATGGGAGGGATGGGGTGGCTGGGTGATAGACATTTGGGGAGGGTATGTGCTATGGTGAGCGCTGTGAATTGTGCAAGACTGTTGAATCACAGATCTGTACCTCTGAAACAAATAATACATTATGTGTTAAAAAAAAGAAAAAAAAGAAGATAGCAGGAAGGGAAAAATGAAGGGGGGGGGAATCGGAGGGGGAGATGAACCATGAGAGACTATGGACTCTGAGAAACAAACTGAGGGTTCTAGAGGGGAGGGGGGTGGGAGGATGGGTTAGCCCGGTGATGGGTATTAAAGAGGGCATGTACTGCATGGAGCACTGGGTGTTATACACAAACAATGAATCATGGAACACTACATCAAAAACTAGTGATATATGGTGATTAACATAATAAAATAAAATTAAAAAAAAAGAAAAACAACAACAAAAAAAGTAAAACATTATGGCAGAAAAAGCTCCCTTTCTCTTTTAGCATAACCCTTGCTCGTATGGCCCTAGAGCTGGAGCCTGTGTCTTTAGGTACCTTTCCCAAGGCTGCCGAGCTCGTTGGTGGCTGGCATGAAAACACAGGTCATGGCAATCTGGCCGCCTCTCCTGCTGGAGTAAACTTCCAGATTGAACCTCAGAATGACCATGCAAGGCTTTGTTTTCCTGGCTTGCCACCCCCTTTTCCATTTATTTTAGAGCTTAGAGAAAATTCAAGTTTGAGTTCTAGAGGTTTCCAATGTGTGACCCTTGGGGAAAGGGGTAGGTGGAACACTTGGTTGCTCTGGGAAGAGGTGAGATTTTTACGTGTTGTTGAGGCATGAGATGAGAGGGAGAGGCCGGGAAAGTGAGAGAGAGGGTAATTAGAAGAATTACCAAGACAGCATTATTTGTAATGGTATGATAGCAAGTGAATTTAGAGATAGATCTGGGTACTAAGATTTCAAATAAAAGATTTTTTTTTTTTTTGGCTTGGAAATCTTTATTTTAAATTGTTTATTACATTAGTAAATAGTAGAAGCCCAACTAAAGCTGGCTTTAGGAAGGAGGAAGGAAGGAAGGAAGGAAGGAAGGAAGGAAGGAAGGAAGGAGGAAGGGAGGAAGGAAGGAAGGAAGGAGGAAGGAGGAAGGAAGGGAGGGAGGGAGGGAGGTGTTGACTAGTGTACCTGGTTGCTCAGTCTCTCTCTCTTAGCTCTGCTCTTCTGCCTTTTGGCCTCATTCAGGATCTCTTCCAAGATAACAGAAAAGTGGGCACCCCTGACTCTGGGCTTACCTCAAGTCATCTTTAGTGTCATCTATGAAAGAATGAGCCCTTCTCTTTCCTAGTAGTTCAAACAGAAGCCCTAGAATAGAGCCTCGTTGGCCTGGCTGGGGTCATGGGGCCTTCCTGAACCTTCCTAAACTCTAGCCAGGGGAATCATATGCTACTTGGGCAAGCTGGGGTCATGTGGCCACCTGGGCTGTGGCACCTGCCCTCCTGGATCATATTGGCCAAGAATAGGGAGGAGGTGGTGTCTCAAGGAAAATTAGGGCGTATTTACAGAGGAAAGAGAAAAGAATCCTGGACAGGCAAAAAGCCACAGGCTTCTGCTCCATTTATTATGTGCTGATGTTTACTCACTTGAACATTTCCTCTGTGCAAATGAAAGGGTGCTCCATGAATGGCTTGTGTCAGGTGAAACACCCAACCTTCATAGGAATATAATTATAATGTATCACCTTTTATATTTTTCCTACAGCCTTTGTGCCCACCACAAATAGTGGAATTGTACATGACTATTGAATCTGAGTTCAATAAAGGATTTGTACCACCTGAATTACACCTCTATACACAAGATAGGATACATTAACTTAATTACTGTTGGACTCAATAACATAGGCCATTGCCCTGGGAATTTATCTTGTGTTGTACTCAGAGAGAGAAACTGGTCATCATTTCTAAAGGCAGTCAATTTCCAATTATCCATGTTAATGGAAGAACACAGCATGTGGAAACTCTAAATACAGTTTCTGTTTGGTTTAACGAGTAGACATGATTTTTTATTTTTCTACCTGAGTTATTTGTTTTGCTTGGACTTAGGTAACACTAGAACGAGTTTGCATTATCTGGGTCTATACTTAATTTTTTCTTGGTTTATAAAATGTGAACTGCATTTTATTTTTTGGATGCTTATTTTTTAACTTTTCATTTTGAACTAATTTTAAACTTATAGGAGAGTTGCAAAAATAGTACAGAGAACCTCTTATATCCGTTACCTAGCTTACCTTAATGATGACACCATATGGAACCATAGAACAAAACCAGGAAACTAACATTGGTACAATACTACAAATCAACTATAGACTCAATTTGAATTTCACCAGTTTTCCACCATTGTTCCCTTTCTCCTCAGAATCCCACGTTTGGTTGTTATTTGTCTTTAGTCTCCTATTATTTTATTTTATTTTTAAAGATTTTATTTATTTATTTGACAGAGACAGAGAGAGAGGGAGCAACAAGCAGCAGGGTAGAGGGAGAGGGAGAAGCAGGCTTCCCACTGAGCAGGGAGCCCGACGCAGGGCTCGATCCCAGGACCCCAGGATCACGACCTGAGCCGAAGGCAGATGCTCAGCGACTGAGCCACCCAGGTGCCCCTAGTATCCTATAATTTTAAACAGTTCTCCACTTTTTCTTATTTTTCATGATCTTGCACTTCTGAATACTGATCAATTATTTTGTAGAATATCTCTCAGTTTGGGTTTGTCTGATGTTTTCTCATGTTTGGAATGGGGTTATCCTTTTTTTTTTTTTTTGGCAAGAATACCAAAGGAATTAGTTATGTTCTTCTTGTGCATCATATCAAGAGGTCATAAGTCATGGTGTTAACATATTGTCTCATTACTGGTGATGTTCACTTTCATCGCTTGCTTAAAGTGGTTTCTTCTGGGTTTCTTCACTGTAAAGTCACTACCTTCCTTTTGTAATAAATATCTTGAGGGAGATACTTGGAGACTAATTATGTCCTGTTTCTCTTCAAATTTCAACCCATTCATTTTACCACCCTTTGGTGGATCTTGTCTGCAACAATGATTACTGTGGTGTTTGACTAATAGTGATTTTCTACTTCCCTCTTTCCTTCTACATTTATTAATTGGATTCTACTGTAAGGAAAAAGTGTCCATTCTCACAATTCATTCATTCATTCATTCATTCATCCATCCATTCATTATATCAGTATAGACTCCTGGACATTTATATTATTATTCTATGGTTTAAATCCGATAACAGCAATTATTTATTCTGTTTCCAGAATTTTTCCAGCTTTGGCCATTATTAGGAGCTGCTCCAGTTTGGATCCTGTTCTTTTGACAAGCTCACATCTTTTTGAGCACTTTCTTACTTTCTGGCACTACAAAATGTGCCAAGCTCATCTTATTTTTCCTGTTATAGCCCAGCAATCAATCACTTCTCAAGGAGCCCTGGTTACTTTTATTAGAAAATAATATTTAGAAACCAAGACCTGGGCACTAGGTATGCCCATTGCTACTGGGATGTGGTTGTTCTAGACTCTCGCAGTAGCTGGGGCTAGGAAATGTGTGTGTGTGTGTGTACTAATATATGCACATGCATACATCTATATTTCTTGCCCAACAGGCTGATGAATGTAGTGGCCTTGGTCACAGAGATGAAGGCTATTCATAGTTCCAACAACATGGGTTCCCTTTCCCTAAGGGAAATTTAGCTGCTGCTAAGTCAGCTTAGCTACTGTGACGGCTGAATGTTGACCTACCAGAAACAGAAATGATTGCTGAACCTTGTATTTCAGATCTCTTCCAACTTGGAACAGGCAGCATTTCATTCTGACTGGGACTGACAGATATTCTGCGTTCAGATTTGTCTTTCCAGCATGCCTTGGCTCAGCCAGCACCACTAACAGATATAAGGATCAAATCAGTGTTTGATGTACTGACAGAGAATTCCACATACCATCGCCTTGGATCAGGGAACTATTTTATAGCAAAGGAGGTATGGCAGTGAGCACATAACCATGGGATCCACTGATCCTTTTGTATACTGCACCATCCTGAAGCTGCTGGCTTGATTAAGGATTGGAACAACCTCTTACAGGTATAGCTGAAGTATTAATTTAGAGGTGATATTCTGCAAGGATGGGGCAACAGTCTTTAAATTGAGTATACGTCTTAAACCAAATGCCATTCTATGGTGCTATGTCCCCAGCAGAGAGGATACATGGGTCTGAGAATCAGGAATGGTAAGAAGGAGCATCCCTGTTCATCATCACTCTCATTGACCCATCTGGAGAATTTGCACACTTCCTATTTGCAACTCGAGATCCTATGTCCCAGATGGGGGATGCTTCCATTTTGGTACATGGTAGGTGTTCCACTAAACTTAAACTATGGTTGCTGCCTTGTCACTTTGGGCTCCCCATGTCACACCAGAAGACCAAGCACAAAATGGAGCAATTGATCCTCATCATCACGAGGAGGTGGGACTTTGGTTTGTGGTGGTGGTAAGGAGATACCCATTTTGCATCACGTGATCCCCTGAGGTCCCTTGGCACTTCCATGGCCAATCATAGCTTTAAATGGGCAAGGATAGCAGTTACAGCCTGGTAAAGGTACGGTGATCTGGGGCTCAGACTGTTCATGGATGAGGGTCTGGGTTGCCCCACCAGGCAAGTCACCTAGGTTAGCAGAAGGGCTAGCCAAAGGGAAGAGAAGGACAATCATCGGTCATAACTTCAAGACTAAGTGCAGCAAAAACTAAGTAACCCTCCTCTTGTGTGATTTCCCAGAGAGTATAACCTATCAGAATCCTGGAGAAATTGTGGGTGGACGGGGTGAATTTAACAGGAGGAGCAAGTGGATGTCAGTGGTGCTTCTTCTCAGGAGACTTACCCCCTTTTTCTTCTTTTTTTTTCAGTCAATTAAAAAAATTTTTTTAAATTCAAGTTAGTTAACATACAGTGTAGTATTGGTCTCAGGGGTAGAAATTAGTGATTCATCACTAAAATATAATGCCCAATGCTCATCCCAACAAGTGCTCTCCTTAATGCCCATCACCCATTTTGCCCATCCCCCCACCCACCTCCCTCCAGCAACCCTCAGTTTGTTCTCTATATTTAAGAGTTTCTTATGGTTTGACTCCCTCTCTGTTTTTATCTTTTTTTTTGAGAGAGAGAGTGAGAGAGAGAGAGAGAGAGAGGAAACACTGCAGGAAGAGGGGCAGAAAGAGAGGGAGAGAGAGAATCTTAAGCAGGCTCCACTCCCAGTGTAGAGCCTGACGGGAGGATTGATCTTACAACCCTGAGATCATGACCTGAGCCAAAATCAAGAGTTGGACGCTTAACCAACTGAGCCATATATATATATATATATATATATATATATATATATATATATATATATATATAGTATATAAATATATATATTTTACATATATATTGTGCATATATATATATTTTACATATATATTGTATATATACAACATCTTCTTTATCCATTCATCAGTCGATGGACATTTTGGCTCTTTCCATAATTTGGTTATTGTTGGTAGTGCTGCTATAAACATTGGGGTGCATGTGCCCCTTCTAATCAGCATTTCATATCCTTTGGATAAATACCTAGTAGTGCAGTTGCTGGGTCATAGGGTAGTTCTATTTTAAGTTTTTGAGGAACCTCCATACTGTTTTCCAGAGTGGCTGCACCCATTTGCATTTCTACCAAAGCGTAAGAGAGTTGCCCTTTCTCCACGTCCTTGCCAACATCTTTCGTTTCCTGACGTGTTAATTTTAGCCATTCTGCCCAGTGTGAGGTGGTATTGCATTGTGGTTTTGATTTGTGTTTCCCTGATGATGAGTGATGGTGAGAATCTTTTTATGTGTCTGTTAGCCATCTGGATGTCTTCTTTGGAAAAGTGTTTATTCATGTTTTCTGCCCATTTCTTAACTGGATTATTTGTTTTTTGGGTGTTGAGTTTGATAACTTCTTTATAGATTTTGGATACTAACCTTTTATCCAATGTCATTTGCAAATATCTTCTCTCATTCTGTCAGTTACCTTTTAGTTTTGTTGATTGTTTCCTTTGCTGTGCAGAGGCTTTTAATCTTGATGAAGTCCCAGTAGTTCATTTTTGCTTTTGTTTCCTTTGCCTCTGCACATGTGTCTAGTAAGAAGTTGCTGTGGCCGAGGTCAAAGAAGTTGTTGCCTTCTTTCTCCTCTTGGATTTTGATGGTTTCCTGTCTTACATTTAGGTCTTTCATCCATTCCAAATTTATTTTTGTGTATGGTATAAGAAAGTGTTCCAGTTTCATTCTTCTGCATGTCAGGAGACTTACTCTTGGCAGAGATGTCTGGGGAGGTTATACACTCTCATACCTCACACCTCTGCTAGTCAGCAGTCAGTCTTGGGGAAACGAAAGACCAGTCCCTCATGGGACACCAACATGGGGGTACAATTCTGTTCCAAAGCTCCCATGGATCCAGGCTAAACCTGTTCTCTAGTAGGGACCACACCCATGTTTGGCTTTCTTCACTTGCACTCTCCTATTCTCTTTGCTCCCCTTCTCCCCACAGCCCTCTCTCAATAAATCACTTTCTCAGGAATCCTTGCCTCAGACTGCTTCTATGGAACCAACCTCAGATAATACTGACAGATTATTTTTATTCCGTTAATGGCATATGTTCCTGGCAGTTAGATACTTCCAAATAATATAACGTAATGGCCACATATTGTTCTTTTTAAAAATTTTTATTTAAATTCAGTTTAGTTAACATATGGTGTATTATTAGTTTCAGGGGTAGAATTTAGTGATTCATCAGTTGCATATGACACACAGTGCTCATTCCATCACATGCCCTCCTTAATGCCCATCACCCAGTTACCCCATCCCCCCCACCCCCCTTCCAGCAACCCTTAGTTTGTTTCCTGTAGTTAAGAGTCTCTTATGGTTTGTCTCCTTCTCTGTTTTCATCTTATCTTTCCTTCCCTTCCCCTATGTTCATTTGTTTTGTTTCTTAAATTTCACATATGAGTGAAATCACATGGTTTTTGTCTTTCTCTGACTGACTTATTTAGCTCAGCATAATACCCTCTAGTTCTATTCACATCATTGCAAATGGCAAGATTTCATTCTTTTTGATGGCTGAGTAATATCCCATTTTATATCTATATATCTATATATCTATCTCACATCTTCCTTAGCCATTTATCTGTCAGTGGACATGTGGTCTCTTTCCATAGTTTGGCTATTGTGGACATTGCTGCTATAAACATTGGGGTGCATGTGCCCCTTCAAATCACTATATTTGTATCCTTTGGGTAAATACCTAGTAATGCAGTTGCTGGGTCATAGGGTAATAGTGTTTTTGAGTTTTTGAGGAACGTCCATACTGTTTTCTAGAGTGGCTGCACCCATCTGCATTCCCACCTAAGTGTAAGAGGGTTCCCCTTTCTCTGCACCCTCGCCAACATCTGTTGTTTCCTGAGTTGTTAATTTTAGCTATTCTGTCTGGTGTGAGGTGGTATCTCACTGTGGTTTTAATTTGTATTTCCCTGATGCTGAGTGATGGTGAGCATGAAAACCAAAGCTGGAGGCATCACAATTCTGGACTTCAAGCTGTACTGCAAAGCTGTAATCATCAAGACAGTATGGTACTGACACAAAAACACCACACACAAATCAATGGAACACAATAGAGAACCCAGAAATGGACCCTCAACTCTATGGTCAACTAATCTTCCATAAAACAGGAAAGAATATCCAATGGAAAAAAGATAGTCTCTTCAACAAATTGTGTTGGGAAAATTGGACAACCACATGCAAAAGAATGAAACTGGACCACTTTCTTATACCATACGCAAAAATAAATTCAAAATAGATGAAAGACCTAAATGTGATACAGGAATCCATCAAAATCCTAGAGGAGAACACAGGCAGCAGCAACTTCTTGCTAGACACATATTGTTCTTTTATATAAATGTAGTTTATTTAACTAGTCCCATTTCTAGACATTTAGATCGTTTCCAAGTTTTCACTGTTGTAAATAATGCTGAGAAGAACATCCATTGTTGACAAATCTTTGTACATACTCTTAATTATCTTAGTAGGTTAAATTCCTATGGGTGAAGTTGAAAAGTCAAAGGTCACAAACATTTTATCACTCTTAAAATAAATATCATGAACTTGGCCTCCAGGAGTGTTATGCTAGTTTATGAGTCACAGACAGTGTGGAAAGGAGACTTTTCCCAATATCCGCCAACCAGAAAATAATGAGTATAGACATCTTTGCAAAATTGATAGGTGGTTTGTTATTTTAATGTGCTTTATTTTGGTTACTAGGCAGTTGACTCATGTAATTTGGCCATTTGTATTTCTTTGGTGAATTGTCTGTTCAAAGCCTTTGCCCATTTTCTCATTGATTTATTCTTTGCTTCACTGATTTGAATTCTCTTTGTAATTGATTCAAAGTATATGGAAACTTCTCTTGTTAATGTCAAGGGTACTTCACACATCCTCAGAGTTGAATGCTGGGGTAGAGGTGCTATAACCCTCTTCCCTCATTTTAGGAGAAGAGAAATGGAGTCCTGGGTACATGCAGGGAAATATGGCATTAATTTGGCCTCATGGAGCACCTGGATGGCTCAGTCAGTTAAGCATCCACCTCTTGGTTTTGGCTCATGTCATGGGTCGTGAGATAGAGCCCCACGTTGGGCTCTGTGCTCAGCGCCGAGTCTGCTTGAGGTTCTTTCCCCTCCTTTTCCCTCCCTTTCTGCTCCTCCCCCTCCTTGTGCTCCCTCTCTCAAATAAATAAATAAATAAATAAATAAATAAATAAATAAATAAATAAAATCTTAAAAAAAAAATGGGCCTCAGAACTCTCAATCTAATTCTCTCTCCACTGCCTTCATTAGAAAATGAGGACTGATAAGAATCAACAGAATAGCAGCCACTCTTGGTCAGTCCCCAATGATAAAGAGGAGTGAGGTTCTCCTTTTTCTTAGGAATACTCATTTAAAATTAATTGAGCAGGTGTGGTTCAAAGCACTGTGTGCCTATGATATTATCTCCCCCAAATTCTGATAGGTATGTGCTATCATTACCTACATACCACAAATAAGGAAATGGAAGCATAGAGGGAGTGAAAAGCTTTTGGAAATCACAGAGGCAGTAAGTGACAGAGCTGAGATCCAAACCCAGGTCTCTCTAACTCTAGGGTATATGCTCCTATTACAGGATATACTATTTATGTTACACTTCCACATTGAGATATCTTTGGAAGAAGGGAAAGAACACTGCCCACAGTTCTGCCTTAACATAGCCACTGCTAGTCTGGAGTGTTTACTTGTTTTTTTCTACCTTCTTTCCTGCTGAAATCCTTCTGGACATCCAATTCTACAACTTTATTTTTTCTTTTATTACCCTTTGTGTCTCCATATTGCTTCATGGGTTTTATAGCCTCCTTCTAATGACCTGCATAATATTCCTTTGTTGGGCACACACTAACTTTCTAAATTTAGTGTTCTCCCACTGAAAATCTTGGGAGAGCTTCTCGGGACCCCTGCTGTCTCCCCTACAGCTCTCCTTGGCTCAATAACTCCGTTTTTACTTCATGCCTTGAGTGAAATGATACAAATTTAACTTGCAAATTGCCTGAGGATGTCTTTCATAGTTGTAGGCCTCTGTAAATTATAGGCAAATCTGCGTGTAGCCAGGCAAATTCTTCCCAACACTTTGACTTTTAAGAAAAATCTAGTGGAGAGGAGTGTGTAAGTGATTAAAATTTTTACTCTGAGTCTGTGTGTCTCAGTTTCTAAAGGGGTGAATGCATCTGCTTGTGTGAGCCGCGTATGTGAGACTTTAATAAGAAATCACATGGTACATTGTAAAGCATCTTAAAGGAGCAGCATTGACACTGACATATCATATTTATAGTGTTTGCCGTGCGTAGACATTAGGCAAGTTTTACATCCCTCTTAATCCTCCTCACAGGTACACCATTATTTTCTTCATTTTACAGGCAAACAAATGGGTCCAGAGGGATTAATCAACTAGTCTGAGAGTCCACAGCCCGTAGCAGGCTGAGCTGGTGTTTGAACCAGGGTTCATCAGAGCCTCTGGGCTGTGGGTAGTTAGGACAATGATGGAGGTTTGTGTCTTACTGACACAAACTGTCTTACTGTCAAACTGTCTTACTGATATATCAAAAGGCCTTCTGGTACGGTCTCTCCTTGAGGTGATGCCTTCTTAGCATTGTTCATTCCTGGGGGCTTGAGCTGGTTCAGTTTAGTGTGTTGGTCTTTGTTGACCCACCTGTATTCCATTTGGGGAGTTTGGGTAGGAAATATTTATGGGAAGTTTGGTTTTAGTTCAAGCCAGTTGCTCAATGGTCTTAGAAATCCTTTCCTGTTAGTTCATGTTCCAGTAAGACAGTTAATGCTTGGGCTCCTCTGGGCGCTCAGCAGACTAGTCTGGTTCATTTTATTGTGTTTCTTTTTTGCCACCTTTTTTTTTTTTTTAAGCTTTTATTTATTTTTTGACCGAGAGAGAGACAGCGAGAGAGGGAACACAAGCAGGGAGAGGGAGAAGCAGGCTTCCCGTGGAGCAGGGAGCCCGATGTGGGGCTCGATCCCAAGACCCTGGGATCATGACCTGAGCCGAAGGCAGACGCTTAACGACTGAGCCACCCAGGCGCCCCATTTTATTGTGTTTCTAAGGCCCACTTGGCTCTGTGTGGCTTCTCCAGCTCCAAATTTGCTCTCTCATCTCCATTTCAGCTTGAAAGATTCTTGGAGAGCTTCCTCCATGAAGAACTCCATTTTTGTGCTCAGTTTTGGGATCTTTGCTGAGCTGGGGCCCTTTGCACCAGCCCTTGCTCTCTGGTGGACCACCAAGCTCTCTGTTGACTTGGTACTCCCTGGCCTCCATCTCCACAAGGTGTGAACCGTCATGATCCCCAAGCTAAAACACTTCTAAAGGCAGAATTCTGGTGTTGACCCTGAGAGGGGAAAAAGGTCCCTGCCAGCCCACTGTGAATCTTTGTACTGTGTATTAAGGTTGAGGCCAACACATGGGTGCTTTTCTCATCTTTAAATGAACACAAAGTTAATGAGAAAAAAAGGAGCTTAGATGGCTTTTCTGGGAGGAGAAAAGACAATTATCTTCAAGTCTCTAAGGGCTTGTTGTTCAGTCCACGGAGATGAGGTATCTTCCTATTTCCCAACTCAGAGCATAGTGTAAGGGGAAATGAGTGAGGCTGCCCCACCTCAAGGTGTAGAGATGGACTTAGAAGCCACAATGCCTAGGATCAGATCCCTTATTATCCTGAGCAAGTTTTGTAACCTCTCCAGACCTTCTTGATAACCCTCTGAGGTATGCACTGCATTGTTTTATTGATGCATGCTGTTTTAACTTTTCTGAAAAGGGATGCATCTTTTTGTTTTGTTTTATTTATTATTTTTTATGTTTATTTATTTATTAATTTTATTATGTTACGTTAGTCACCATACAATACATCATTAGTTTTTGATGTAGTGATCCACGATCCATTGTTTTCGTATAACACCCAGTGCTCCATGCAGTACGTGCCCTCCTTAATACCCATCACCGGGCTAGCCCCTCCTCCCAGCCCCCTCCCCTCTAAAACCCTGTTTGTTTCTCAGAGTCCATAGTCTCTCATGGTTCATCTCTCCCTCCAATTCCGCCCCCCCCATCATTTTTCCCTTCTTTCTCCTAGTGTCCTCCATGCTATTCCTTATGTTCCACAAATAAGTGAAACCATATGATAATTGACTTTCTCTGCTTGACTTATTTTACTTAGCATAATCTCCTCCAGTCCCATCCATGTTGATGTAAAAGTTGGGTATTCATCCTTTCTGATGGCTGAGTAATATTCCATTGTATATGTGGACCACATCTTCTTTATCCATTCATCTGTTGAAGGGCATCTCGGCTCTTTCCATAGTTTGGCTATTGCAGACATTGCCGCTATGAACATTGGGGTGCATATGGCCCTCTTTTCACTACATCTGTGTCTTTGGGGTAAATACCCAGTAGTGCAATTGCTGGGTCATAGGGTAGCTCTATTTTTAAATTTTTGAGGCACCTCCACACTGTTTTCCAAAGTGGCTGTGCCAACTTGCATTCCCACCAACAGTGTAAGAGGGTTTCCCTTTCTCCACAACCTCTCCAACATTTGTTGTTTCTTTCCCTGTCCATTTTTGCCATTCTAACTGGTGTAAGGTGGTATCTCAATGTGGTTTTGATTTGAATTTCCCTGAAAAGGGATGCATCTGACAGCTGACAGGGTCTCACAAACTCCAGGGATTATTTTAGCTACTGAGGAATTGGGAGAATGTTCTAGGCAGAAGGGTGTCAGAGATTTTTGGGGACCTGCAAGAGCACAGAGGAATCAAACAGAGATGAATTCTCTCTAGCTGGGCCAGGCTTGCCTCCAGTGCTGCAAACCAGCATTGAGGTCTTCCCTGTTAGAATAAGCTCCATGAGGGCAGGGGCTCTATCTGTCCCATTCAACGGTTGTGTCCCAAGGGTCATCTAGCTTGGCACAAAGGGTCTGCTCCATAGCTGATTGTTGAATAATGAAATGAAGATTCTGAGTTTGCCCCCTCATCCCCAGTGACTTTTCACAGATGCATCCATCCCTGGTAGTCTCTGTTCCACAATCCTTGGGCACCTGATTCCATTTTCCCCACAGGACCACAGAGCTGGGTCCAGACAGCACCTCACCCCATTTCACCAGGCGTCCTGTAAGCAGCCATCACTCTCTGATGTAGAAAGGGCCTTAGTGTTCCTGGATGAGGACCAAACATGTGACTCCTGGTGCCCAAATTCTATTTTACACTCCATCCTCATCATGGGTCCCGAGTCCTGTTGAGCCGTTTGGTACCATGTTCAGGGAGTCCCACTTATCAGTGTCTTCCGAAGCATAGACAGTCACAATCATAAATAATTAGCATGATTTCCCATTTTAACATATTGCTGACTATACATTTCATGGGAACGAGCACTAGAGTTCATGAGAACAACAGATACTGTGTATAAATGAATTAGGAACAGCTCATTTACATGAAAAGGTGACTTTTTCCTAGTGTGAGATTTCACGTGGGAGATGAGGGAAACGCAGAGGGCAGGGTGGGAGGTGGCGGTGGTGGGGCTGAGTGCTCCGGTGGGTCGGAGGGAACCTTTGACATCAGGTAGTGCTTGTTTCAAATCCAGGCTCTTCCATTGACTCGCTGAGGGATCCTGGGTGAGTGGTTACACAACTCTGGGACTCAGTGTCTCCATCTGGGAAATGGGGCTTATCGTGGTGCCTACTTTATAGGAGGTTGTTGTGAACATTGTGTTAGATAACACATAGGACTGTAGTATCTGTGACATGTCCAGTGCACATCAGCAAATGTTCCTAGTAATGTCACTGTCCTGGTTTTTTTTTTTTTTCCTCTTTGGGCAGGACTTTGGCTCCCTCTGCTTTGTCCCTAGGTAGTTACTTGGCCACTAGTCTTTTCTGATGATTATTTTCATTTGTTTGTGAGGTATTCATTTGCTTAAAATCAATTTCTCCCAAGCTGGGCTGCCCATACACCATGGCTCTGCATGGGGGGAAAGAGAGCAAGATGGTATGTGTGTGGGGTGGGAATGGCCATGGGGTACGCAGGGAGATGGAGTGAGCCTGGCTCAGCTGTATACATATAATCAATAGGGGAAATCGACATCTTCGTAAAAGTTACAGGCCCTGCTGGGTGAGCTCTTTTCAGTGGTGCCAAGAAACACGCCTATTTCATTTGTCCTCTTCTTGGGGCCAGGATATGTTCGCCCTCAAAGCAGCAGGCAGCCTGGGAATGGAGTGGTCACATCATCCCTCATTGTTTCCAGCTTCCATCCGTGGAGGGTTTGGGGGTGAAGATACTGACAGAAACCTGGGAGCTGCTTTGCTTTTGAGAAGGGAAGGAAGTAAATACATTGAGCCATAAGCATTCACTGATTCACTCAGTATTTATTGAGTACCTCCTAGGTACCAGATGTGGGGTCAATAGCAAACAAGACAGACATGCCCAGACCTCTGTGCCCTGAGGGTCTGGTGGAGGATGGACATTTTACAGCTGTGATGAGTGCAGTGAGGAGGCTGGGGTCAGGAGAGCCTCTTCTGAGGACTTGGCGTGAAGCTGTAATCTGAAGGGTAAGCAGGTGCTGGCCAGGAGAAGGGCAGGGAGTGAGGAGAAGCATCCAGGCTGTAGGGAGCCCCCACAAATAGGCCCTGGAGTGGAGTGGGGGGGCAGGTGATTAGAGGGAAAGGAGGAAAGGGCTGGTAGCGTCCAGGTTTAGCAGGGTGTAGAGGGAGTCATGGTTAGGTGCTTGATCTTCATCCTGACAGCACGGGCAGGTCAGTAAGGAGAGAGAAGCGGTCACGTTTCTACTGAGAGGACCAGTCTGGTGCCCGTATGGAGAGTGAATCACACGTGTCTAGCAGAGAGGCAGAGACCCTTGTAGGGGGGTTCTGTGCAGTGCAGATGAACAGTGGTGGGGGACCGGACTCTAGAGGTGTAGCAGGGGGCAGAGTGGGTGCACCGGGAAATACCGCAGAGGTAGACTTGACATATTGGTGACTCACTGAAAGTGGGGACTGAGGAGGGAGTCAGAATGACACTGGCGTTTGGGGTGGTGCTGGTTCTCCTGAGGTGGGGACACAGGTGGGGAGCAGGTTTAGTGAGGAGGCATGGCTCAGGCACTCCGTTTTGGACACTGAATTCAAAGTGGTGGCGAGATGGCCAAATGGAGATGACACGTAGGAGGGAGATAGGAGTCTGCAGCTAAACATAAATCTGGGTTGATGACAAGGTGAGTATCGCAAGCACCTATTTTATCCCATGGAGCCCAGTGGGTGGTTCTCATTCTAGCCAGCAGAGCATTATGGAGTGGGAGCGACACTTAGAACTTTCCACTATGAGATCCACCTTCCTCGTTCTGTGACCTTCAGCAATTCATCTGACCTTTCTCTGCTCCCCTATCCTCAGCATAAAATGGTGATAGTTATGTCTGCTTCAGAATACCCAGGAGCACGTGTCTGAGGATCCATTAAACTGAAAATAAAACATGTGGAGCACTTTGGAAATAAGAACTATGTTAAAACAAGGAGTTATTATAGTTGTGCGTAAGCCAATGAAAAGCAGAAATATAGCCCCAAGGCTCAGTATTGATTTTGGTCCTGGGTACTTCCCGCAGCCGAATAAATCTGACATTTCTGCCCTCAAGTGCTGGCTGTGCTGACGGCAGGTCTCCAGCTTCCAGCCTCCTTACCCCTGTTCCAAGGTTACGTCCTTTCTCGGCTCTGGCCAGATCTAGCATCCCCACACCTGCCCGCGGTGCTCTGGCTGCCCTTCCCACACCGGTGGGTGGTTCCAGGGAACGTTCCAGTTGTGAAGTTGGAGACTGGCCAAGAGCAGATGCCCTCTGATTAAACTGGGGACAGGCCCTGCCAGAAAGGCAGAGTTTGGATCTGCAGGACAAGGGATTTAAGGGCTACCAAAGGAAACGCCTCTAGACAGTTTCCAAACTTCTGAATGCATGAAGGACTATGGAATGTGCTTGCTTCATTCATTCATTCATTCATGGATAAATATTTATTGAGTGCCCATTGACTGTCAGACTCTGAGATAAGCCTGGGAATACAGGAATAAAAAAGATGCTATGTATAACCTCCTGGAATTAACATTTGGACTGGGAAAGAGAGAGACAAAGGAACCAAATACTCTTACGGGACAACCAGGTACAAGGCTAGAGAGTGGTGATGCAGCTGGGCTGGGGAGGGCCTGTTTTAGATGAGGTGGTCAGGGAAGCCTTTCCTGAGGGGGTGACACCGAGCTGAGATCGGACGGCTAAGAAAGAGCTGACCTAGGAAGGGCAGGGAGAGTGCATTCCGGGCCAAGGACCTGGCCAGTGCCGAGTACCTGTGGTGAGAACATGCTTGGCATGTGTGCAAAACCATGACAAGGAGCATGGCAAGAATCCAGGGACTGGGAGGGAGGGAGAGAGGCCAGATGGAATAGGGCTTCCTCAGTCATGGGAGGGAGTTTGGGTTTTTTGTTTTTGTTTTTTTTTTTTGGTGTCACAGTGAACCATGGAATGTTTTTATTTTTATTTTTCCAAGGGAGTGGTTTCTGTTTGGAAGTGATTATCCTCAATGGATAATGGATTGGAGGGGAAAGGAAAGAATCAGGAAGACGAACCAAGAAGCCAGTGCAGTCCTCCAGGTGAGAAGCAGTGGCTGTGGGCCCAGGGGTGCCATGTGGGTGGACTGAAGTGGATGGATTGGAGGGGTGGTGGGCAGTGGAACGGGTCAGCTTGCTGATAGACATGAGGTGAGGGGCGAGGGCAAGGAAGAGACTGAAGATGCCTCCCAGGTTTCTGACCTTCGCAGCCATGTGCATGGGATTACATTTACTGCAATAGGGAATCTCTCAGAGCACAGGTTCACGGAGGGAAATCTAGACTCTTGGTTTCACCTGGCCCAGTCTGACACACCCATGGGTCATGTGGATGAGATGTCAAGTACGAAGTTGGACATACAGCTGAAAGTCACCAGACCCTTCGAGGCTGGAAATGCAATTGCAGAATCTCTGCACAGGACTGGAGAGGAACACCCAGGGACACGGTGTAGACAGAGCAGAGGGCCCAGGCCTGAGCCCTGAAAATGACCGGTGGGCATGGCCAGTGGGGAGTGGGAGAGCCAGCAGGGCTGGTGCCACAGGAGCCTCAAGAAACCTCTCAGAGGCCAAGAAGGGGAGGACTGAAGAAGGGGAGGTCTCCCACTCAGTGTGATGACTTGGAGGAGGTTGCTGATGGTGACAAGTCACTTCAGTCAGTGAGGATGAAAAGCACATGAGAGTGGGTGGAAGAAAGAACTGGAGCTGAGGAGGCAGAATGACATTTGGGGACAACTCTTTGGAGAAGTTTTGCTGTCAAATTGGGCAGAGAAATGGTGAAGTGGCTGCTTGGTTGGGTTTCTGTGAAAACTAAGAAATGCTCTCTCCATCATTTCTAAACCTCTTTCCCACTCTGATCCAGCCAGGACACGACCCTGAAATACCGAACATATTTCCATGATAAAATAAACTGTGGATGACATGTGGTCCCCAATATATAGCTGTGCCTCCACTCCTTTTTCTCCCTCTCAAGAATGCTTCTAGGAATGTAAATCAGTCAGAGCAATGTTGGGATAAGCATCTGCTACTTTTTAGGAAACATCACAATCCAATTTCCGCACATGAAACTACATGCAACCAAATTAGTTGTGGCACAACTTATATCTGACCACACCACACAGGTTGGGGAATGTTGGCTAGGTGTGGTCCCAGGCCACGGCTGGGTGCCATTCATTCATTCATCACCTATTTTCTGAGCACTCGCTGTGTGTCAGGAGCATGGTTCTGGGCAGTGGGGGCAGAGGTGAACGAGCCAAACGTGGCCTCCATCCTCCCCTCGCAGCCAGGTGGGGAGCACAGACATGGAGTAAGGAATTTCAAATGCAGGGAGCTGACAGCTGGAGAAGGGTGTTCTCAAGGAGAGCCTCACTAGGGTCTTGGCCTGGTCCACAGGCTTAGCAAGAGTTACTGTGAAGAGGTCAGGATGTATAAGCTACAGGGGTGAATTAATGAAGCCCATGTTGGGCTGGGTGTGGACCGTAGCCCAGGCAGAAGTGAGCACCCAGTGCTGGGGAAGCCTATCCCCACTGGGGTCTGTACCAAGACCAACCTGTCCTAGAAGTCAGGGAAGGAGGAAGGAGTGGCCTGAGAGGCAGCCGGAGCGGGGACCGATGTGCAGGGTCTGGGGGCTTCACTCAGAGTTTGGTTTTTATCAGGAAAGCGACGTGAAGGGTTTTAAGTGTGTGTGTTGAAGGAAGAGGGGCGAAGGTATCAGACGGGTTTTAAAAGAGCACTCGGGTGTCTGGGGAGTGGGGTGTGGTTGTACAAGAGAAAGGCAGCAGGTGAGTGTCACCCGTATGCACACAGGGCACTGTATTAATTCCTTTCCAGCCCTGTTCGACCAGGTGCTGGAAACCAGATGGTGGGGGAGGAGGAGGTCAAGTGCAGCGCCCTGCCCCCACTTCCTCCCCTCCCTGTCTGTGTTCTGTGTCCTCTTCCTGAAACCTGGTTTAGTTTTCCTCTTTCTCCTTCCTGCCCTCGAGGAAAATCCAACAGGCTGGTGCCAGGGCCAGTTCTCAAAGGATGGGAACACAAGCAGACATGGGCTTCTCTGCAGAAGAACACCAAAGGATACGCACAGGTCCGCCGTGGGGATACAAGGATGTAGAAATTATAGAAATGGAGGTCGGACGGACTGTTTTAAGGGGTTGACAGCAGTGGGCATGGTAATGGCGCATGGGAGTGCAGAGACGCAGGTGGGCACACGACCAGGAATGGCCAATGCAGAAATACTCTCACCTGGGGCGGGGGGAGGGGGGGGCTCCTAAGGAACGCTGATTCAGCGAGTCTGGAGCTTGAGGCAGGAATCCGCATTTTTAAGAAGCCCTCTCCTCCTCCGACCTAGGTGAGGCTGACCTGGGTGGCCCGACGACCTTCCTTTTGAGACTGTCTAAACGCTGGCCGGCTTCTTGGCCTTGTATCCTCAGTCGCCTCCGCTGGCTGTCCGCTGCTTGAGCCTGAAAGCTTGTTTCAGCCCCGCACTGAGCTGTGGATAACCACGTCCCAGGCCGCCCGCCCATGGGCGGCGCGGCTGTCGGGCGGGCGGCACGGCAGCGCGAGGCCGCCAGGGGTCGCCAGAGGCCTCGGCTCGTGCGCTCGGGCTCCTCCGCCCGCGGTCGCCGCGCCCGAGCGAGCCGGAGAGCGAGCGGAGCCAGAGCGCTGCGGGCTCACAAAGCGGCCGGACGCGCGGCGGCGGGTGGCAGGAGCTTAGGAGAGCGACGCGGCGGATCAGCCTCCTCTGCGACCGCGCCACGCGAGCTCAAGCAACTCGGACGCGCGGACCCGGGCCGGCCCCCACGGTACGTGCCCCGCGGAACCCCGCGCCCCAACTTGGCGTAGTTGGGACCTCCCCGCGACCACCGGGAGGCTGGCAGGGGCAGGGCCTGGGGGTGTCTCCGCGCGCCCCTCTTGCCGAGGCGGCAGGGCGGGCGAGGGGGACCCCCCACCTCCGCACCCCGCGCCCCGTTGGGCCAGAGCCTGGGCTGCTGCTCGGAGCCCTGTTCTCCCCCTCCCTACCCCAGAGCTCTGGGCACCGTCTATGGGAGTGCGGCTTGCCGACCCGGGGCTCCCCGTTTTTGGGGAGGGGTGCTGAAAACCCTGATCTGAGAGTAGCGGTCTGTGGGGCACCCGGAGAATGGGCGACAGGGGTCCTCTATAGTTTGGGAGCAGCCCCTAATTTGTGACGCAGCCTCTTCATTTGTAACTAAGCCCCCCATTCGTGAGAGGGGTCCCCGGGTCTCTAGATCCGCGACAGGCGCCCCGGGGTGTGCGGGGATGACCGTGTCCCCGCGGTGAGAGCCCCAGTCCCTGCAGCCCGGGCGGGTCGCGGAGGCGCCGAGAGCGCGGTTGGGCGCGGGGGGCTCGCCTGGCCCTGCCCTCCCGCCTCACGCCCCTGCGTGCCCCCTGCCCGCAGATGCCGGCGATCGCGGTGTTGGCGGCGGCGGCCGCGGCGTGGTGCTTCCTCCAGGTGGAGAGCCGGCACCCGGACGCGCTCGCCGGCGGCGCGGGCCCCCACAACGGCAATTTCCTAGACAATGACCAGTGGCTGAGCACCGTCTCCCAGTACGACCGGGACAAGTATTGGAACCGCTTTCGAGACGTGAGTACCGCTGCTGCTGCCAGGCCCTGCGGGGCCCGGGAGCCTCTCAGGGAGGGGGCCTCTGGGGCGGGGTGGAGCGGGGATTGGTGCAGACCTGCCCCCGCAGCTTGTCGGTCGGGGTTCCTAGGCTGCCTCTTGCCAGAGAAGAACTTTAAAGACAACTTCGAAGGCTTGATGCTCTTTGCCTGCGACCTGTGGTCCAGGTGTGTGTTATCATGGGACTGGGGGAGGTGACTGACTGACATGGTATGAACAGCAAGCCGCTCGGAGAGAGCCTTCCTCAGGCCCTCCGTTCCCCTAACGTTGGTGGCTGACTTTACCGAGCGCCCTAGAGAACCTTCCTGGGGCAGCAGTGATTTGGACCATCTCTAGGCTATGCCAGAAGAGTCCGTGCTGCAGATGTTAGGCTTGGGGCTGAGCCCGGCTGGTTTGTTGAGAGAGACAGGTGTTCTAGGAGCTTTGGAGGGTCATGGCAATGGGCCTCATCAAAGGTTGATGGTAGTGGTGTGGGGGAGGTGTGGTGGTTTTGACCCTCGGTTTCTTAGGGGAAAGGGAGCAGGCCACTTGTGGAGTCCGGCTCCTGCCCTGAAGAGGAGCCTGGGTGGCAGAGGATTGCTCTTCTGGGGGAGCCCCGGGAGGCACATGTGCTGCCCGGTTGCCCCAGGGCCGCTGCTGCCCAGGTATGTCCCAGAGGATGCAGGACAAGAAGCACCTGGCGTAGTGTTTCCAGCAGATGGCAACCGCTTGGGTGCTACGGGGGGCTGCTGACAGCTCTTTCAAAGGCTCTCCCAGGTGGCTGGGGCCATGTGCCTGGAGGGGACCTGGAGAGAACTTGTGTGATACTTCACATGAGGATTTCCTGCCCTTGAGAGAGACCCGCACCACAGAGCCCCTGTTCTTGTCACAGGGCTCTTTTAGGTGGGAGATGTGTGGGAGGCACCTTCCCTTTACTGGATTTGTCTAGCCCCATTTCTGGTAGCCCCAAACCCTTGCAGGGGAAAAGTATGAGGAAATCCAGTGAATCCAGATATTTTCTTGTACTTTGTGAAGGACACCTCTCCAGGTCCCATTCCTGAGGAGCAGGTATGCCCATAGCCTGGAGTGAGGGCTTTTCCCTCCTCTCTCTGCTCCTCCTCTTCCTCTCTTTAGTTGACTGTGGGCTGCTTCTCTTTGAAAGGTGCTTTCAAACGCATTCAATGAACTTTCACAGTTATTTTGAGCTTGACTTATGCAGCGACCTTCCTCTGTGCTTCCCCCAGGCACGAGATGCCTGGTGCACCTCCCCCTGTCCCTGACCTGCTCTGTTAACCATCTTGCATCCCCCTTTCTGTTCAGTTCGGAGGAGTCCTGCACTGACTTTATTTGCCTGAGGCTGAAAAAGATGCTGACTGCCCAAAAGGTGCCCCCAAAGAAGCATTCACTCATGGACTCAATAGGGTAGAAATAATTTTGCTTTTTAAAATTTGTTTTATCATTACATTTTAGATAGAGTTGAGGGACAAGGCAGATGCTTACCTGGGCTAGGGGTGGAAGAATTGGGCCAGGTGGAGAGGAGAAGGACACCTTTGCCGATGCCTTGGTTAGAGTGGCACCTCGGTCGGGTTGAAAGCAGCTGCGTTTGTTGGCCTTCAGGGCGTGGAAAGGTTTACTGTGCTTTTGTGTCTGCTCAAGAGTTTCTTGTCTTGGTGTATCATAAGCATGACATTATCCTTATTTCCCATTAAGCTTTAAATTTTTAGAAGTTGAGTTTTTCTCCGTTTCTCATCTTGCTTGTAAATGGTGACATTTTTTTATCCTTGGGTCAGTGTTGTCCAGAACCTGACTGATCATGAGGCTCCTCTGGGGTGTTTGTTAAATTCTAGCACCCAGACTCCTCCCATGGAGAGCCTGATTCCATACTTTCAGAATGATTGCTGGAAAACTCTATTTTAAACAAACATTCTCGGTAATTCTTACAATGTTTAGGAAAGACTGCCTTAAATATTGTAAAAATGTCTGAAGCTTAATAAGAAGAGAAATGCTTCTATGTTCAAACACACTGCTTTTTTGTTTCTGGAGAATTTTAGGTGTTAATATTTTTACCAGCATATATTCTTTTAAAATGAATATTTAATCCAGCATACCATTAAAAACATCTCAAAATGTTAAAAAGTCCCAGACAGGTTTTATCATCAACCATTTGATATGTTTCATGGGGTCTTGTGAGACCAGCTGTGGCTAGTAACCTCTTCAAAGTTGTGAAACTCAAACTAGATGCTCCTTTACTCCACCTTCAAGCATCTTCATTGGGTCATTTACTTGGAGTAACCAAAAAGCCTCTGTTCCCTGCGTCCAGGCAGTAAAAGGTTGCTTGCTCTAAAAACCGGATGTTCAGCGGACAGTGGACAAAGACCCAGCTAATGGGGCAGTTGCTCAGCCAGCCCGATTGTTTGCACTGAGCCAGGTCTTGCTTAAGGTTGACAAAGCTTAGCTTCTCTGTTAGTGTGTTGGTTGTTTTGTTGAAGCCACTGATAACTTACACAGTGTCCTGAGATTACTGTTATGATGCTTGTCAATATTTGAAAGTCATTGTGAAAGAAAGCTTGTTGCCTTTCCCCTGACTTGTCACTTTATTGCACTCAGGTGAGAGAGATTTATTTTTTAATTTTTAAAAAATTTTTATTTTTTAAAGGTTTATTTTTGAGACAGAGGGAGAGAGAGAGTGAGAGAGGGAGAGAGAAAGAGCAAGGGAGAGAGAGGAGAGGCAGAGGAAGAGAGAGAATCCCAAGCAGACTCCCACTGAGCACAGAGCCTGATTCGGGGCTTGATCTCACGACCCCAAGATCATGACCTGTGTTGAAACCAAGAGCTGGTTGCTCAACCAACTGAGCCACCCAGACACCTGGGGGAGAAAGATTTAGAAGTGACTTTTGACCTTGTGAAACTAAAAACTAAAGTCTCCTTTTAGAATGTTGATGATACCCTTTGGTGGTTGTTATTGGGCTCACTTTGAAATGGAAATGATAGCAGGCTGTGTGCTCCATGGTCCCCTGCATTGAGTGCTCTGTGACATTGTCAGGGATGACCTGAGAGCCACTACTTGGCACTTTGAGGTGGTCCTGTTGCTCAAGGTACACACTTAATAACTGTCTCCTTTACAGAAACAAAACTTTCAGAACCACTCCACGGCTTGTTGCCTGGAGTGAGCAATCCAGGAGAAACAGAACAATGTTGAGATGTTTGCTCCCAAATGTATTGGTGGTCTGTTTGGTCATCATTCTTTTATAAAGATGAGCAGTTGGGATGTTTTGGTCAGATGGAGACTGAGACTTCTGCACAAATACAGTATTGAGAAGGGGTAGATGAAGAAGGTAGATGTTTGTATTAGGTTGTACAATAATTTCTGGCTTTCTGCTGTCATACATTTAACTTCTCTGTGGTTTGAGATTGAGGGGTCAAGATGCTACAGTCATTCTCTGGATTCTTCCTCAGTGTGATTTTGGTCTCCACAGTCATTCCTCTAAGGAAATTTTCCTCTGTTCATTCTTATATTTATTTGCACATTCATTCCCACACCTATCTGATTGTCTAGTATATGCTAGGCAATGTGGGCTGTAAGCGTGCACAAGGTAAATAATGTCATCTCTTCTCTCAGTAACCTCTTGTCTACTGGAGGAAATCCTTTGAGGCTTTCATGCATTTCTTTCTTACTTAGTTTTTTTTTTTTTTTTTTTAAAGATTTTATTTATTTATTTGAGAGAGAGAGAATGAGAGAGCACATGAGAAGGGTTAGGGTCAGAGGGAGAAGCAGACTCCCCGCTGAGCAGGGAGCCTGATGTGGGACTCGATCCAGGGACTCCCGGATCATGACCTGAGCCGAAGGCAGTCGCTTAACCAACTGAGCCACCCAGGCGCCCCTAGTTTTTTTTTTTTAATAAGTTTTTTCTTATAACATTTGTACATTCTGGTTGTAATTAAAAAATTAAAACATTGCAGAAATAGATAATACCTAACATTAACCAAGCACATTGTTTAAGGTACTTTACATATATTATCTCATTTAAAATTCATAGCCATCCTAGGAGAGAAGTACTATTATTGACAGTTACTGGGAGGTTGAGGCTGTTGCCCCAAGTTACAGAGCTGGGCTGTGGAGGAGCCTGGACTGGACCCAGGCAGTCTGATTCCAGATTCTCACTGTGCATTGCAATCAGTCAAGAGTGGAGTGGATTTAGGGTGTGAGGCTCCTTTGATAATCACATTGTAAGTCTTTCCTACTTTACATCTGAGGGCAGTGAAGAATCTTAGTTTGAGACAAAGTGGAACGGAACACAGGTAGATATGGCTTACTGTAGAGGTCACATCAGGGCTTATCTTCTGCTAATAATGAGCTTCTGATTTGATTAAAATAATATTGTTGCTTACACCAAACATGACATTTTCTTTCTTTTGCACACATGAAACTAGACTTGACATTTAACTCCAGGATAATTACCTTGAGCAGGTCTGAAGAATCAGAAACGTTGCCTTGGCTGGCATTTATTTTAGTCCGGAGTGACCTGAGTTTGTAATTCTAATGAGACCACAAGGACCAGCCTGCATTCTTTCTCCTCTTGATGTACACTCTGTGGGATTTGGTGGTCTCCGTAGCAGAACTGGGGTGGCAGTGAGCATCTGATCTGCTTACTTGATCTTAACATCTCAGCTGTCATGAGTTTCAAGGGCAAATGGGGCTTATTGATAGAATAGTGGCTGGCTCAGTCGGTAGAGTTGGTGACAAGAGAGGTGGTATGGCTTAGTGGATCAGTCATTAATCTGTCACCACAGAAACTCGGCTTGTGATAGAGAGTAGCAGAAAATCATTTTGATTAAACGAGTTCAAGGAGACTTAAATGAGTTTGTGATCCTGACTCTCTTTAATGAACCCACTATCTTAAATCCCCTGTACTAAATGACCACTGAAAGAAATAATTATTTCACAGGAATCATTGTAAAGAGACAGTTTGGGAGTCGGTAGGCCTGAGACCATTCTCATGTTTTTTGTCCTTACCTTCAGTTTGTCCTTGCCATAGAAAATCTAGTTCTTGCCTGGCAAGGATGGGAGAGCTTCTTGCCCCAGTTGACCTTCCTAGGCTGAGTTCCCCTGCCTCTCCTGGTCCTCTCCCAGTCCTGCCCTGTAGTACTTCTGCTGAACTGGATTGCTAAGAAGATAAGTCCTCTTCTCTAGGCTGATGAGATTATTTTCAAAAGCAAGAAGTGGTCCCAAATGGATCATGGGGCCTGTGCTACTTCCCTAGAGGAGTGGTACCTAATCATTAACTCAACTCTTTTATCTTGCTTGGAGAGAGGCAGTAATGTTAGTAATTAAATATTTTATAATAAATCATATCTTTTTTACCTAATGTATTTCACACCAAACACACTCAGTATCTAAACTTGAACACTTTCAGGAATACTCTTTTTACCTTTCTTCTGGTGAGGTGACTATAAATGTTCCTCAGGAAATTCCTCAGACCCAGGCTCACCGTGGATCTCTTCCCAGCCGAGGTAACTACAAACAAAATAAATTTCCTGTAAGGAATTAAACAATTTGCCCAAGGTTACAAGTATTTTCTTACCCTATTTCATCTAATATGAGATGCCATTACTTTTAAGATGTACCGTTGTTGTGTACTTCTAAGAAAGAAGACAGTGCCCAGAATGAAGAATTTAATAGACCCTTGGGTAAAACTGGGACCCCAGAGGACTACCCGCTCACTGTAAAGGTAAACAAGAAATGAACCCACCATGCAGAAAAAGGAGCGTAAGGTGACTTGCATGTCTCCACCTTGGCCCTGGTGAATGGAGGGAAAAAATTTGCCCCTGGCATTTGAGCAGGCTGACTCAATGCATACTACCATGTGGTCTCCATACCTTAGTTAATTAAATTTAAGGGAGTCCGATTATTTGTCTTCTCTGAATCCTTGACTTTTCATTTGTTAAGTGGGGATAGTAACACTCTTATTGGTGGGGACTCTAGATTTCAAGTAACTGAAATCTAGTTCAAGCTGGCTTAAATGGAAAAGAAAACTTACTTGCTTTATAACTGAAGATTCTACTGATAAGCTACGACTTCAGGTAAGGTTGGATCCAGACACTCCCCCATCCCCCCAGTCTTTGGGCTTTCTTTCCCCTATGTTGGTTTTGTTCTCAAGCTCATTGATTCCACGTGGTGGCTCATGGCAAGTACAAATTTATATCATCATAAAGTTTTTATGTCTCAGTAGTGCCAACAAAATTCCCAGAATTGAGACTTGTCAGATTTACCTGTTTTTATATACCCATCCCCAATCAATCACTCTGGACAACTGGGTAGAATATGCTAATTGTTCAGGCCTGGGACCTGGGGCTAAAGTGGTGTGGGGGCTCCAAGAATCCTATGGTGGAAGGGAGGTTGAGGGGTAGTTCCTTAAGGGGACATGGATGTCCAGTATGTTAGCCAACCTTACAGGGCTGGCATGAAGAGTAAACTGGCTACTACCTGGGAGGTTCTTAGCAAAGTATCTGGTGTAATAAATGCTGAACAGGTGGAGGCTATTTTTTAAAATATTAACAAAACTCCTATAACACTTTATGTATTATTCCTCAATTTTAGTTGTGTATATTTGTATTTTAGCTTTTTAAATCATTGGATGTTTCCTGAAGTCAGAGCCTGAGTCTTAGCATGCCTGGCACAGAGTAGGTGGTGAATAAGCATTGTGTTGACTTGAATTTCTTCCTAAGCACACCTCTTGATGTATTCCTGGGAAAGAAAGCCTATAGGAGAATTACAGACATGTGTACTTTTATAGTTTTTGGTGGGTGGAAATTCTACATCCTACACATGCTGCAAAACATTTTTTGGGGGCAGTTCTAATCTCTATCTGTAAGCTGGGACCTTACAACTTTATAACCCTTTTCAGGATACACTTGTATAGAGCTCAGTGTTCCCAGACCTTTACCATTAAGCCTAGGACAGAAGGCTTCTCAGTGAGTGAATGAATGAATCAATGAGTGAGTGAATGAATGAGTGAGTGAATGAATGAATGAATGAGTGAGTGAGTGAGTGAGTGAGTGAATTATTCTGGATCAGGACTTTCCATACCTTCAGGATGGAGACAAGTTGTTCTTTGCAGAGGTCTGGCCCCAGTAAGTCATGCTAGCTTTGGACACATGTCTCATTCTTTTAGTAATTGATAGTGATTATGGATACCAACAGATGGGGGTGCTGTTGAGAGTCAGGGCGAATCTGAAAAAGAAACCCAACGCCCGCGCAATTGGGACACAACTCTTTGAAGCTGAGTCCTTTCATAGTGAAGAGCCCATTCTTTGACCTGAGTTCACCTTGCAGTCTTGCCAAGTATAAGCTTGGGTCTTTGGCCAGAGCATTACTTTCCTCATCTATAAAAGTAGAGTGATCATACCTACTTGTTGGGTTTGGGGGAGGATGAGTGACATCATGACGCAAAGTACAAAGTAAGGCACTCATGATCTTTGAGTGGCTGAAATACCTGCTCCTCTGATTTGCTTTCCGAGGGTCACTTGTCTTCTGTCCTGTGAGTGAATTGTTGGCACACAGCTGCAGATGTTGTTTTCTGTGTCATGTCTTAGGGAAATGTTGGGGAGATTTGTTCCACTATCCTTGAGCCTGTCTTCATTCCTTGCCAGTCTGGAAGGCTGTGTGAGGTTCCATATGGTCTCTTCTCTGTTAATTTCCAGTTGCAGCTTCTGGCACAGAAGACTTTCCCATTATATTTTCCATCATCACTGGACCTCCTGAAACTAGCAACTCATCATGATGTATATGAGAGCGAATTTGTGCCCAGCTGTGCCTGAAATTCGAGTTATGTGAAGGGCTCCCCAGGGAGCCCTGTTGTGCCAGCCAGCCCTGATCAGTATCACTTTTTTTAAATTTTATTATGTTATGTTAGTCACCATACAATACATCATTAGTTTTTGATGTAGTGATCCACGATCCATTGTTTTCGTATAACACCCAGTGCTCCATGCAGTACGTGCCCTCCTTAATACCCATCACCGGGCTAACCAATCCCCCCTCCCCCCTCCCCTCTAAAACCCTGTTTTTTCTCAGGTCCATAGTCTCTCATGGTTCATCTCTCCCTCCAGTTCCCCCTGCCCATTTTTCCCTTCCTTCTCTTAATGTCCTCCATGTTCTTCCTTATGTTCCACAAATAAGTGAAACCATATGATAATTGACTTTCTCTGCTTGACTTATTTCACTTAGCATAATCTCCTCCAGTCCCATCCATGTTGATGTAAAAGTTGGGTATTCATCTTTTCTGATGGCTGAGTAATATTCCATTGTATATATGGACCACATCTTCTTTATCCATTCATCTGTTGAAGGGCATCTCGGCTCTTTCCACAGTTTGGCTATTGTGGACATTGCTGCTATGAACATTGGGGTGCATATGGCCCTTCTTTTCACTACATCTGTGTCTTTGGGGTAAATACCCAGTAGTGCAATTGCTGGGTCATAGGGTAGCTCTATTTTTAAATTTTTGAGGCACCTCCACACTGTTTTCCAAAGTGGCTGTACCAACTTGCATTCTGTTGGTGGGAATGATCAGTATCACTTTTAATGTTAAGCTCTGATCCGGTTGCCTCCAGCCCATCTCAAAAGGTATAAACCTCATCTTGTCCTACAGAGAGATCCAGGCTGGCTTTGGGGGTGGGTGGGGTTCTGCATTACTGTCCTTGAGGAAGTTCCTTCAGGGTGTAGCAAATGTTGCTTGTTGGAGTTCAGGAGTCCCCAAGATCCTGGTTTGGCTTTAAAACCAACAGGAAGGGCGCCTGGGTGGCTCAGTCGTTGAGCGTCTGCCTTCAGCTCAGGTCATGATCCCAGGGTCCTGGGATCAAGTCCCACATCGGGCTCCCTGCTCGGCAGGAAGCCTGCTTCTCCCTCTCCCGCTCCCCCTGCTTGTGTTCTGCTCTCGCTATCTCTCTCTCTGTCAAATAAATAAATAAAATCTTTAAAAAAAAATAAATAAAAAATAAAACCAACAGGAAAATACTGGTAGGGTTGGCCAGGCCTTTCTTCCTTCTCTCCTCAGGTCTAGCTCTTCAGCTCCAGATCATGACAGGCTATCAGAGGACCTATAATTCACTAAAGGCAGAACCGGTTGACTGTGGTTTAGGAAAACCCAAACAATAAAAAATAGCTAATGCAGGGCATGATGGTTTGTTGGTGCAAAAGTGTTCTCCAAATGCCAGGTCTGTACCAGGCCTTTGCTGGGTGCTGCATGAAGACGGAGAGGTTTGTATCCTCCTGGGGTTTACTCTGTAGCAAATAGATAAACAATCACAAAATAAGCGTGTAGGTGCAGTAGACAAAAGTGCTACAAGATAGAGGTACAGCCGCCTTGAGAATATGTAAAGGGAAGGGGAAGGCGCTGATGAACTCTTCCGCCCAGGGGATGCTCCCGGGGAAGGCCGTTGGAGCTGAGAGCTGGCGGATGACAGGAGTGAGCCAGGTGACGAGAGGAGGTGCTTGTGTTCCAGGCAGCAAGTGGGAGGAGCAAGTCCCAAGGTCTGGAAGTGGGAAGGACCCTGATGTGTTTCCATTAGACGTGTTTGCCCTAGGATTCTGTTAAGCAGCAAGCTCTCTCCTAGTTTATTTAAAAAGCACACTTTGCCCATTTTCAGCTTAACACCTATTTTGGAGGCAGGAGAATGAGTCACCTGTGACAAATGAGATACGCAGATGGGCCAAGGACGTGGAAGGATGGCCTGTTCTGTTGTTCTCCCTCTCTGCCAGCCTTAGCAGCCTCCTTTGATGGGAAAGTGTCCATCCCCCTCTTTGCCTCCCCCTTCAGTAAGTCCTTCCTCCTCTAAGGTCTGGGGCCCGTGAGCTTCTCCTTCGCTCTGTGGTCCAGTGTCCTGGGCTATAGAGCTCCTGCAATTCCCACTGGTCTTTAAAAATAAAGGCGCCGTGGAGTTTCTGGATGGAGTGATGGTTTATGAAGTATTTATTTCAAAAATGAGAGTGGTTTGAATGAGTTGTTCCTTGCCCTCCTCCCCATTCCCTTCTCCTGCCATCACTGCTGAGAACCAATTGGATGCCAGGCTTAGAGGTTAAAGATGAGAACCAAGATTACCACCCTCAAGGGTCACATTTTAGGGGGAGAGATGGACATGAATGCAATTCCTTCAGCGCCATGTTGAGTGCTGAGTAGTGTGGGTGCATTTCATAGCCCCTCCGTCTGGGTCCTCTTAGTGTCCCTTTGACAGAGATGAGATAACGGTTTCTTCTTGGGAAGGAGGGAAGATGCATTGACAAACCAGTGATGTGAGTTATTGGAGATTCTTCTGGAAGGTAACCACTAAAATCCACAGTAACTTGATGGGGCTGCTTTTCTTAGGATGCTATACAAATATGTCCCTCAGGAGACTCTCTCCCTTGATCCTTTAAAATGGACTTGCTTTTAAATTTGGCATACTGGGGAAAGGAAGGAAGGAAGGACATATTATACAACTATTTGTAAGAATTTGCAAACTGTTCCTGTGTGATCTGCAACATGTCCCCACTACGAGGGCACCATCAACATTCCCCAGCATAATTACATGCTGGGTGAGCAGGCATTTATGCAAAGTCCGTCGGTGTCTGTGATTGGAGCAGGGAAGTAGAACTTAGTGCAGGCGTGCCAGGCAATCTTCACACAGATAAAACAGAGAGAAAACAAATATGCAGCGAGTATAAGCCTCCACTCTTCTCTTTTAGCTCTGTCTTTTCTGTCCCACCGTTGACATGGAATCACTCTCAGTTCTAACAAAGGCCAGGCCAAGGCAAAAAGAGAAAATGCCCCGAGTGAGGTGCTAGAGCGGTGCTTTTCATACTCAAGCTTCATAATCTTGTAACATCACTAGTGGGCTTCTTTAAACTGTAGATCTCGGGGCGCCTGGGTGGCTCAGTCGGTTAAGCTACTGCCTTTGGCTCAGATTATGATCCCAGGGTCCTGGGATCAAGCCCTGCGTCAGGCTCCCTGCTCAACAGGGAGTCATCTTCTCCCTCTGCCGCTCCCCCTGCTTGTGCTCTCTCTCTCAAATGAATAAATAAAATCTTAAAACAAAATAAAACTGTAGATTTCAGCCTCCGAGTCCAGAGCACAGTCTTCAGTAGGTCGAAGGTGACGCCCTGGAAGCTGCATTTTAAATAAGCAGTCTGGAGAATTCTGATGCAGGTAATTTTCAGACTGTATTTCCAGAAAAATCCTGGAGAACTATTAATTCATCCTAAATAGCCGACATGATAAGATCCAATGAATAATAACATTTTAGACGAAATAAGCATTTTGTGTAGTAGGAGATTTTTATGGGTGCAGTGTTTTCCCCTTTGGCTAATAGGGCTACCATTGATACCGATAGAAAGAAAGGTCTTGCTTTCCAGTGCGTGTGTCTGCATAGTCTCAGCAGTAGGCATCGTTAGGAGGTGCTCTTGGAGCAGAATAACATTTGACTCTTGACTAGCTTCTAGGGACACTTGTGTACATGAACCCAGTGAAACTGATGTGGGGCCTTCTACAAGATACACTCCTAGGGTGTCATCTCAACAAATCTTCATGTCTCCAGAGGGGCCTGAACCCAGCCAATGATGGGCTAACTTTGCATCTTCTCTAGCAAAATTGATACGTTTTGTGCACAGATGAACTGAAGGAAGTTGACTCTGACATTGGCTTTAGTTTACAGAGAAATGGGTATTGAAACTTAAGTGGTGCTAAGAGTATGTAATAAACAAAGAATTTTGAGGATCATCAAGACACGGTGGTACTCCTTGTTCTGAAGCCCACTGAACCAACTCTCAGACTTTGCTTTACCCCATGTTGCTGAATTTCCTCTGATTAATGGTACCTGAAATTGATAAAACCATTGCCAGGAGGGAGAAAATAGTTAACTGATGATAATTGAACAGATTTGTGTGGCTGTTTGGGGTCTTTCCATAGCCCCATTGTTAAGGGATGGTTGGGTAGTTTCCATGTCTTTTTATGCTCCTTGGATATGCTGATTCCTCTGTGACTTCAGTGGGCTTGGTTGGCTGGTTGGTGTCCAGAACTTTCGTTAGGCTGAGGCATCACTTCCAACATCTGGGCCAGCTGATCTTACTGTGACTCTGGATCTGGTCTTCAACCTTTGACCAGCCTACTTGAATAAGACCTATGTCATTTTCAGTGAAGGAGAGTATTAAAGTGTTATCCATAGTAAAGATAAAATACTGCTGTGTTTACTAGTGTGAGATAAATTGTGTGATTTTTCTTTATATGACAGGGTTGATGGTTTAAAAATTTCTTCCTACCTCAGAAAGACCTTTGCATATGTTTTTATTGTTTTGTTTCTTTCCATTGTCATCCTTGACCTAGATCGTGCCTTTCTAGTAACCAGGTCCTGGTACACAGATGAAGTAGTTCTCTTTGTTCATGTGTTCATACATTCCTACCACAGGTATTTATTGGCCAGGCTGCTATGTACCAGGCACTGTGCTGGCCATTTAGGATGTAGCAGGGAGCAAAAAAAGCTGATTCCTATCCTCTGAAGTCTGTAGACTCCTTGTCTGAGATAAAGTGAAGAGGAAGGTGTGCTTGTCAGTTGGAGACCTATTGGGGGTTATTCCACAAAGGAAGAGCCCTGGTCCACAAAGTAACCAGAGCAGTCCTGGCGAGCTGGACATTCAGAGGCATTGTGACCTGAGCCATGTCTCTGTGGAAAAGTAGCATCAGCCTTCATCTCTCAAGATGTCTGGGGGGTCAGACCACTTGAGCTCACCTCAACTCCTACAGACACACATGGGGTGCCTCTGATGTTCTGTTTAGAGACCCAGGTGTTTCCACGAGAAGGGTGTTGGGCTGTACCGTCAAGGTGGAGCATGTAGAGAGAGGACTTGATGTGTATGAAGGCTGAGTCCTTGCCTGTCCTCTAGGTCAAGGTCTGGATTGGTAGAGTATGTTTCATTGGAGTATAACGAATATAGAGCAAAGGGTGCCAATCATAAATGTACTACCACTTGATGTACTTTCATAAAGTGAGCACACCCATACGACCATCAACATGATCAAGAGACAGAATCTCATTAGCATCTTAGAAGTCCGTTTTGTGTCCCTTGCTGTCACTGCCTGTCCCTGTCCCAAGCAAGAACTGTCCTGACTTCTTTTTTTTAATTCAGAATTTTTTTTAAAATTTTATTTTATTATGTAATGTTAGTCACCATACAATACATCATTGGTTTTTGATGTAGTGATCCACGATTCATTGTTTTTGTATAACGCCCAGTGCTCCATGCATCTCCAAAGGCTAGTGAAACAAAAGCAAAAATGAACTTTTGGGACTTCATCAAGATAAAAAGCTTCTGCACAGCAAAGGAAACAGTCAACAAAACAAAGAGACAACCCACAGAATGGGAGAAGATATTTGCAAATGACACTACAGGTAAAGGGCTGGTATCTAAGATCTATAAAGAACTTCTCAAACTCAACACCCAAAAAACAAATAATCGAGTCAAAAAAATGGGCAGAAGACATGAACAGACACTTCTCCAAAGAAGACATACAAATGGCTAACAGACACATGAAAAAATGTTCATCATCATTAGCCATCAGGGAAATTCAAATCAAAACCACATTGAGATACCACCTTACACCAGTTAGAATGGAAAAAATTGACAAGGCAAGAAACAACAAATGTTGGAGAGGTTGTGGAGAAAGGGGAACCCTCTTACACTGTTGGTGGGAATGCAAGTTGGTACAGCCACTTTGGAAAGCAGTGTGGAGGTGCCTCAAAAAATTAAAAATAGAGCTACCCTATGACCCAGCAATTGCACTACTGGGTATTTACCCCAAAGACACAGATGTAGTGAAAAGAACTGTCCTGACTTCTAACACTGTAGATTAGTTTTGTCTGTTTTTATACTTTTATAATGAAATTGTAAGGATGTCTTTTTTTGTCTGGCTTCTTTTGCTGAACATCAAACGTATGATAGATTGTTGTGCATTGCTATACTTTGTTCATTCTCACTGTTGTGTGAATATTGCACAATTTATTCACCTGTCCTATTTTTTGGTCTTTATTTAATTTTTAATTCCAATATAGTTAATATACAGTGTTATATTAGTTTTAGGTATACAATATAGTTATTCAACAATTCTATGCATTTTACTTGGTGCTTATCAAGGTAAGTGTACTCTTCATCCCCTTCACCTATTTCACCCATACTCCCTCCCACCTCCCCTCTGGTAACCATCAGATTGTTCTCTATAATTAAGAGTCTGTTTGTTGGTTTGTCTGTTTTTTTCTTTGTTTTGTTTCTTATATTCCCTATATGAATGAAAATCATACTGTATTTGTCTTTCTCTGATTGATTTATTTCACTTAGCATTATGCCTTACCTATCCATCCTTGTTGTTGCAAATGACAAGATATCTTTCTTTTTCATGGCTGGGTAATATTCCATTGAGTGAGTGAGTGTGTGTGTGTGTGTGTGTACACTCAATGTATATATGTGTGTGTGTGTGTGTACATCTTCTTTATTCATTCATCTATTAATGGACACTTGGTTTGCTTCCATAATTTGGCTATTGTCAATAATCCTGTAATAAACATAGATGTGCATATATCTTTTTGAATTAGTGTTTTTGTATTATTTGGGTAAATAGTGGAATTAGTGGATCATATGGTAATTCTATTTTTAATTTTTTTAAAAATCTTTTTATTAAAGATTTTATTTATTTATTCATGAGAGACAGAGAGAGGGAGAGAAAGAGGCAGAGGGAGAAGCACACTCCCTGCCGAACAGGGAGCCTGATGCAGGACTCGATCCCAGAACCCCGAGATCATGACCTGAGCTGAAGGCAGATGCTTTACTGACTGAGCCACCCAGGTGCCCTATTTTTAATTTTTGGAGGAACCTCCATACTGTTTTTCACAGTGGCTACACCAGTTTGCATTCCCACTAATTGTGCATGAGGGTTCCTTTTTTCCATATCCTCACCAACACTTGTTTCTTGTGTTTCTGATTTTTGCCATTCTGGCAGATACGAGGTGATATCTCATTGTGGTTTTGATTTGCATTTCCCTGATGGTAAGTGACGTTGACCATCTTTTCATGTGTCCATTGACCATATATATGTCTTCTCTGGAATGGTGTCTGTGTCTTCTTCCCATTTTTAAAAATTGGATTATTTGTGTTTGTGTTGAGTTGTATAAATTCTTTATATATTTTAGATACTGTTTATCAGATACGTGATTTGCAAATATCTTCTCCATTCAGTTGATTGCCTTTTAGTTTTGTTGATTGTTTCCTTTGCTGTTCAGAAGCTTTTTATTTTGATGACATCCCAATAGCTTATTTTTGCTTTTATTTCCCTTGCCTCAGGAGACACATCTAGAAAAATGTTGCTATAGCCAGTGTCAGAGAAATTACTGCCTATGCTCTTTTGAGAATTTTTATAGTTTCAGGTCTCATATTTATGTTCTTAATCCATTTCGAGTTTATTTTGTGTGTGGTGTAGGAAAATGGTCCAGTTTCATTCTTTTTTTTTTTATTAATTTTATTATGTTATGTTAGTCACCATACAATACATCATTAGTTTTTGATGTAGTGATCCACGATCCATTGTTTTCGTGTAACACCCAGTGCTCCATGCAGTACTTGCCCTCCTTAATACCCATCACCGGGCTAACCAATCCCCCCTCCGCCCTCCCCTCTAAAACCCTGTTTGTTTCTCAGGTCCATAGTCTCTCATGGTTCATCTCTCCGTCCAATTCCCCCCGCTCATTTTTCCCTTCCTTCTCTTAATGTCCTCCATGTTCTTCCTTATGTTCCACAAATAAGTGAAACCATATGATAATTGACTTTCTCTGCTTGACTTATTTCACTTAGCATAATCTCCTCCAGTCCCATCCATGTTGATGTAAAAGTTGGGTATTCATCCTTTCTGATGGCTGAGTAATATTCCATTGTATATATGGACCACATCTTCTTTATCCATTCATCTGTTGAAGGGCATCTCGGCTCTTTCCACAGTTTGGCTATTGCGGACATTGCTGCTATGAACATTGGGGTGCATATGGCCCTTCTTTTCACTACATCTGTGTCTTTGGGGTAAATACCCAGTAGTGCAATTGCTGGGTCATAGGGTAGCTCTATTTTTAAATTTTTGAGGCACCTCCACACTGTTTTCCAAAGTGGCTGTGCCAACTTGCATTCCCACCAACAGTGTAAGAGGGTTCCCCTTTCTCCACAACCTCTCCAACATTTGTTGTTTCTTTCCCTATTTTTGCCATTCTAACTGGTGTAAGGTGGTATCTCAGTGTGGTTTTGATTTGGATTTCCCTGATGGCTAATGATGATGAACATTTTTTCATGTGTCTGTTAGCCATTTGTATGTCTTCTTTGGAGAAGTGTCTGTTCATCTCTTCTGCCCACTTTTTGACTTGATGATTTGTTTTTTGGGTGTTGAGTTTGAGAAGTTCTTTATAGATTTTGGATACCAGCCCTTTATCTGTAGTGTCATTTGCAAATATCTTCTCCCATTCTGTGGGTTGCCTCTTTGTTTTGTTGACTGTTTCCTTTGCTGTGCAGAAGCTTTTTATCTTGATGAAGTCCCAAAAGTTCATTTTTGCTTTTGTTTCACTAGCTTTTGGAGATGTATCTTGAAAGAAGTTGCTGTGGGTGATGTCAAAGAGGTTACTGCCTATGTTCTCCTGTAGGATTCTGATGGATTCCTGTCTCACATTGAGGTCTTTCATCCACTTTGAGTTAATCTTTGTGAATGGTGTTAGAGAATGGTCGAGTTTCATTCTTCTGCATGTGGCTGTCCAATTTTTCCAGCACCATTTATTGAAGAGACTGTCTTTTTTCCATTGCATGTTTTTTCCTGCTTTGTCAAAGATTATTTGACCATAGAGTTGAGTGTCCATATCTGGGTTCTCTATTCTGTTCCACTGGTCTGTATGTCTGTTTTTGTGCCAGTACCATGCTGTCTTGGTGATCACTGCTTTGTAATATAGCTTGAAATCGGGCAACGTGATGCCCCCAGCTTTGTTTTTCTTTTTCAACATCTCCTTGGCGATTCGGGGTCTTTTCTGATTCCATACAAATTTTAGGATCGTTTGTTCTAGCACTTTGAAAAATGTCATTGGAATTTTGATCGGGATGGCATTGAAGGTATAGATTGCTCTGGGTAGCATAGACATTTTAACAATGTTTATTCTTCTGATCCATAAGCATGGAATATTTTTCCATCTTTTTGTGTCTTCGTCAATTTCTTTCATGAGTGTTTTGTAGTTCCTAGAGTATAGATCCTTTACCTCTTTGGTTAGGTTTATTCTGAGGTATCTTATGGTTTTTGGTGCTATTGTAAATGGAATCGTTTCTTTAATTTCTCTTTCAACAGTTGCGTTGTTAGTGTGTAAGAAAGCAACTGATTTCTGTGCATTGATTTTGTATCCTGCCACATTACTGAATTGCTGGATGAGTTCTAGTAATTTGGGGGTGGAGTCTTTTGGGTTTTCCACATAAAGTATCATGTCGTCTGCGAAAAGAGAGAGTTTGACTTCTTCTTTGCCAATTTGAATACCTTTTATTTCTTTTTATTGTCTGATTGCTGTTGCTAGGACTTCTAGTACTATGTTGAACAACAGTGGTGAGAGTGGGCACCCTTGACATGTTCCTGATCTTAAGGGAAAGGCTCTCAGCTTTTCCCCATTGAGGATGATATTCGCTGTGGGTTTTTCATAGATGGATTTTATGAGCTTGAGGAATGTTCCCTCTATCCCTATACTCTGGAAAGTTTTAATCAGGAAAGGATGTTGTATTTTGTCAAATGCTTTTTCTGCATCAATTGAGAGGACCATATGGTTCTTCTCCCTCCTCTTATTAATGTGTTCTATCACATTGATTGATTTGCGAATGTTGAACCACCCTTGCATCCCGGGGATAAATCCCACTTGGTCGTGGTGGATGATCCTTTTAATGTATTGTTGGATCCTATTAGCTAGGATTTTGTTGAGAATTTTGGAATCCATATTCATCAGGGATATCGGTCTGAAATTCTCCTTTTTGATGGGGTCTTTGCCTGGTTTGGGGATTAAGGTAATGCTGGCCTCATAGAATGAGTTTGGAAGTTTTCCTTCTGTTTCTATTTTTTGAAACAGCTTCAGTAGAATAGGTATTATTTCTTCTTTGAATGTTCGGTAGAATTCCCCAGGGAATCCGTCAGGGCCTGGACTCTTGTTTTTTGGGAGGTTTTTGATCACTGCTTCAATCTCGTTACTGGTTATTGGCCTATTCAGGTTGTCAATTTCTTCCTGTTTTAGTTTTGGCAGCTTATAGGTTTCCAGGAAGGCCTCCATTTCATCCAGATTGCTCAGTTTATTGGCATATAGTTGTTGATAATAATTTCTAATAATTGTTTCTATTTCCTTGGTGTTGGTCGTGATCTCTCCCCTTTCATTCATAATTTTATTAATTTGGGTCCTTTCTTTCTTTTGGATAAGTCTGGCAGTGGTTTATCAATCTTATTAATTCTTTCAAAGAACCCACTTTTAGTTTCATCTGATCTACTGTGTTTCTGGTTTCTAATTCATTGATTTCTGCTCTAATTTTAATTATGTCTCTTCTAATGCATGGCTTAGGCATCCTTTGTTGCTTTTTCTCTAATTCTTTAAGGTGTAGAGTTAGTTGGTGAATTCAGGATTTTTCTATTTTTTTGAGTGAGGCTTGAATGGCTATGTATTTCCCCCTTAGGACCGCCTTTGCAGTATCCCATAGGTTTTGGACCGATGTGTTTTCATTCTCATTGATTTCCATGAATTGTTTAAGTTCTTCTTTGATTTCTTGGTTGACCCAAACATTCTTGAGCAGAGTGGTCTTTAGCTTCCAAGTGTTTGAACTTCTGCCAAATTTTTTCTTGTGATTGAGTTCCAGTTTTAGAGCATTGTGGTCTGAGAATATGCAGGGAATAATCTCAATCTTTTGGTATCGGTTGAGACCTGATTTGTGACCCAGTATATGGTCTATTCTGGAGAAAGTTCCATGTGCGCTCGAGAAGAATGAGTCTTCTGTTGTTTTAGGGTGGAATGTTCTGTAAATATCTATGAGGTCCATCTGGTCCAATGTATCATTCAAAGCTCTTGTTTCCTTGTTGATTTTCTGCTTAGATGATCTGTCCGTTGCTGAGAGTGGAGTATTGAGGTCTCCTACAATTAACGTATTGTTATCAATATGACTCTTTATTTTGGTTAACAGTTGGCTTATGTAGATGGCTGCTCCCATGTTGGGGGCATAGATATTTACAATTGTTAGATCTTCTTGTTGGATAGACCCTTTAAGAATGATATAGTGTCCTTCTGTGTCTCTTATTACAGACTTTAGTTTAGAATCTAATTTGTCTGATATAAGAATTGCTACCCCAGCTTTCTTTTGAGGTCCGCTGGCATGGAAGATGGATGTCCATCCCTTCACTTTCACTCTGGATGTATCTTTAGGTTCAAAATGAGTCTCTTGTAGACAGCATATGGATGGGTCCTGTCTTTTTATCCAGTCTGCAACCCTGTGCCATTTTATGGGAGCGTTTAGGCCATTCACATTGAGAATGATTATTGAAAGATATGAATTAATTGTCATCATGTTGCCTGTGAAGACGTTGTTTTTATAGATTGTCCCTGTAAATTTCTGTTGTAGATCACTCTTGGGGTCTTTCTCCTTTTATAGAGCCCCCCTTAATATTTCTTGCAGGGCCGGCTTAGTGGTCACATACTCTTTCAGCTTCTGCCGGTCGTGGAAGCTCTGCATCTCTCCATCCATTCTAAATGAAAGCCTTGCCGGATAAAGTATTCTTGGCTGCATGTTCTTCTCATTTACTACCCTGAATGTGTCTTGCCAGGCCTTTCTGGCTTGCCAGGTCTCTGTGGATAGGTCTGACGTTATTCTGATGTTCCTCCCTCTGTACGTAAGGAATCTCTTCCCCCTAACTGCCCTTACGATGGTTTCCTTGGTTCTAAGATTTGCAAGTTTTACTATTACATGCTGGGGTGTTGGCCTGTTTTCCTTGATCTTAGGAGGGGGTCCTCTCTGCCTCTAGGACTCGAATGTTTGTTTCATTCCCCAAATTAGGGAAGTTCTCAGCTATGATTTGCTCAAATACATCTTCTAGCCCTCTCTCTCTCTCCACTCCCTCCGGGATTCCAATGATTCTGACATTGGAACGCCTCATGGTGTCACTTATTTCTCTGATTCTATTTTCATGGATTCTGAGTTGTTTTTCCCTGGCCTCCTCTTTTCCCTTTTTATCTATTATACTGTCTTCCAGATCGCTTATTCTCTCTTCTGTCTCAGTTACCCTAGCTGTTAGATTATCTAGATTGGATTGGATCTCATTGATAGCATTTTTAAGTTCTGCCAATTCCCCTTTTATTTCTGCCCTTAGAGACTCTATGTTGCCATTAATTGATTTCTCCATTCTAGCCATTGTCTTCACAATTGCTAGCCTGAATTCCATCTCCGACATCTTGGTTATATCTGCATCCATTTGTAAATCTGCAGCATAAGTCATAATCTCTGAGTCTTTTCTGTTTTGGGGGCTCCTCCTCCTAGTCATTCTGTTGATGGGTGTTTGAGGGAATGTATAGAGTCCAAATTATTGACCAGAACGCAAGCAAGGTGCACCTGTTTTCTTGGGACCTTAGGGTTGCTGGCCTCTTGTTTTCCCAGCCTGTCTTCTGCGGGAGGGGCCTGCCGTGCTGTTACTCAGGCAACCCTGTTTGGGCGGAGTTGCCCTGTGCCCCTGTTGCGGGGGATGGGCTCAGCGGGAATCAGTCTTTGGGGCTTTTGTTCTCTGGCGCCTTTCCCTGGCGGCTTTCCGCGTCTCTTCCTTGAGTCAGAGCAGAAGAAACCGTTTCCAACCCTCTGCCTCAGAGCAGAGAGACCGCAGTCTGTTCTTCAGTGAGCTCTCCAGGCCACACTGTCTCTGTTTCTGTCCATGCTGCTATAAACTGCAGCGTCCTGGGTTGTGCGCCCCTCCGCAGTGCTCCCAGTCCTGCCTCCAGGTTGGGGCACGTCTCTGCCCTGTGTGCTTCTAAAACCGCCAGCCGCTCCCAGTTCACACGCGCGCGCCTCTCCGCTGCTTGGGGTCCTGTCCCGGGGACTGCAGTTCGTGTGCGCGCGACTCCACCACTCGGGGTTTCCACCCCAGAGGCTGCAGTTCACCGGCAGGACCCCGGCACTCCGGGTTTCCGTCTCCGAGGCTGCAGTTCGCGTGCGCGCGACTGTCGCTCCGGGTTTCTGTCCGGGGGGGCTGCAGATCGCGTGCGCGTGACCCCGCCGCTCTGGGTTTCCACCCCCGGGGGCTGCCCTAAAGTCCTTTCCCGACGCTACCGGTCTGCGAGTCTGTGCCCCGTCCACAGCGCACGAGGCTGTCACTCACCGGCGGTGTAGGATCCCCACATTCAGGCACCCACCCTCTGCCGTTTATCCTCCGATATCTGCCCGCAGAATCACGGCTCTCCCCTTCGTACCTCACAACCAACCGCCTGCGATATTCTGTTTGTAGAGATCCAGATCTTCTTACATCTCAGGCTGGTTTCGTGGGTGCTCAGAGTGGTCTGGTAGATACCCAGCTCAATTCCGGGGACCAGTTGAAATAGGGTCCCCTACTCCTCCGCCATCTTTCCCTTATTCCTTAAATGTCATTTTAGCAGCACCCTATTTCCTCCCTCTAACTCTGTGCTCATCATATCTTTGTATTTGTGTGTGTCTTCAGTGTCTTTTATCAGTGTCCTATAGTTTTCAGAGTACAGGTCTTTTACCTCTGTGGTTAAGTTTATTTCAAGATATTTTATTATTTTTGGTACAGTTGTAAATGGGATTGTATTCTTAATTTTTCCTTCTGGTACTTTATTATTAGTGTATAGAAATGCATTGATTTTGTATCCTCTGACCTTAATGAATTTATTTATCAATTCTAGAATGGACATCCTTATCTTGTTCCTGACCTAAGGGGGAAGAGTTTTCACCCATTGACTATGATATTAGGGGTGGGTTTTTCATATATGGCCTTTATTATGTTTTGTTATGTTCCCTCTAGACTTACTCCGTTGAAGGTTTTTGTCATGAGTGGGTGTTATACTTTGTCATATGCTTTTTCTGCATCTTGAAATGATCATATGGTTTTTTATCCTTTCTCTTATTGATGTGATGTATCATGTTGATTGATTTGAGAATATCGAACCATCCTTGCAACCCAGGAATAAATCCCACATGATCATGGTGAATGATTTTTTTAAACTTTTGTTGAATTCAGTTTGCGAATATTTTATTGAGGATTTCTGTATCTATATTCGTCAGGGATATTGGCCTGTAGTTTTCTTCTTTTGTAGTTTCTTTATCTGGTTTTGGTCTCAGGATAATGCTAGCCTCCTAGAATGAATTCAGAAGATTTCCCTCCTCTTCTATTTTTTTTTTTGGCTAGTTTAAGAAGAATGGGTCTTAATTCTTCTTTAAATGTTGGGTAGAATTCACCTGTGAAGCCATCTCGTCTTAGACTTTTGTTGGGAGTTTTTTGATTACTGATTCTATCATTGCTGGTATTTGGTCTGTTCAATTTTTTTGTTTCTTTCTGCTTCAGTTTTGGGAGGTTTTAGGTTTCTGGGGATTTATCCATTTCTTCTAGGTTTTCCAGTTTCTTGGCATATAATTTTTCATAATATTCTCTTCTAATCCTTTATTTCTGTGGTATGAGTTGTTATTTCTCCTTGTTTTTTTTTTTTTCATCTTGTTTGAGACTTCTCTCTCTCTCTCTCTCTTTTTTTTTTTATGAATCAGCAAAAGGTTTATCAATTTTGTTGATCTTTTCACAGTACCAGCTCCTGGTTTCATTGATATGTTCTTTGTTTTTTTAAATTTCTGTTTCATTTATTTCTGCTCTCATCTTCATTATTTCCTTACTTCTGCTGGCTTTGGGGTTGGTTTGTTCTTTTTCTAGCTCCTTTAGGTGTAAGGTTAGGTTGTTTATTTGAGATTTTTCTTCTTAAGGTAGGCCTGTATTGCTATAAACTTCCCTCTTAGAACAGCTTTTGCCACAGCCCAAGGATTTCAGATTGTTGTGTTTTCATTTTCATTTGTCTCTGTATTTTTTGATTTCCTCTTTGATTTCTTAGTTGACCCCTTCATTGTTTAGTAGCATGTTATTTGTGCTCATTCCAGATTTTCTTCTTGTGGCTGATTTCTAGTTTCGTAGTGTTGTGGTCATGAAAGATGCATGGTATGACTTCAGCCTTCTTGAATTTGTTGGGAGTTGTTTTGTGGCCTAATATGTGATCTGTTCTGGAGCATGTTCCATGTGCACTTGAAAAAAATGTGTATTCTCCTGTTTTAGGATGAAATGTTCTGAATAATCTGTTAGATCCATCTGGTCCAGTGTGTCACTGAAAGCCACTGTTTGCTTAGTGATTTTCTGTTTAGATGATCTGTCCATTGATGCAAGTGGGGTGTTAAAGTCCCCTACTGTTATTGTATTACTATTGATTACTTCCTTTATGTTTGTTATTAGCTGATTTATGTATTTTGGTGCTCTCATGTTGGGTGCACAAATATTTACAATTATTAGATCTTGTTGGGTTGTTCCCTTTATATAATGCCCTTGTTATAGTCTTTGCCTTAAAGTCTTTTTTTCCCCTAATATCAGTACTGCTTACCCCAGCTTTCTTTTCACTTCCATTTGCATGATAAGTGCTTTTCCTTCCCTTCCCTTTCCATCTGCATGTGTCTTTAGGTCTGAAATGAGTCTCTTGTAGGCAGTCTTGCTTTTTCATCCATTCTATCACCCCATGTCTTTTGATTGGAGTAATTATTGATAGGTATTACATTCAAAGTCATTACTGATAGGTATGTACTTACTGCCATTTTGTTTTCTTTATGGTTGTCTCTGTGGTTCTTCTCTGTTCCTTTCTTCTCCTGCTTTGTTCTCTCATGGTTTGCTGGCTTTCTTTAGTGATATACTTGGATTCCTTTCTCTTTTTTTTTAATTTTAAATTTAAATTTAATACACTGTTTAATTAGTTTTACGTTTACAATATAGTGATTCAGTAATTCTGTATATTACTCAGTACTCATCAGTAGTCATTCACCTATTCCACTCATTCCCTCACCCACCTCCCCACTGGTACCCATCAGTACTCAATAGGTAAAAGTCTATTTTTTGGTTTGTCCTTTTTTTTCCTTTGTTCCTTCCTCTTAATTTTTTTGCATATCTGTTACTGGTTTTGGTTTGTGGTTACCATTAGGTTTGTATGTAACATCTTATGCATATAACAGTCTACTTTAAGTCGATGTTTGCTTAAGTTTAAACCTCTTCTTTATTACTCTCCCTCACCCACATTTTAGCTATATGGTGTCATGCTTTACATCCTTTTATTTTGTGAATCCCTTGACTGATTTTTATAGATACACTTGTGCTTTCTACTTTTGTTACTCTTACGTAAGGTCTTTCTTTTCCACTCAAAGAGTCCCCTTTAATATTTCTTGTAGGGCTAGTTTAATGGTCATGAATTCCTTTAACTTTTGTTTGTCTGAGAAACTCTTTATTTCTCCTTCTATTCTGAATAATAGCCTTGCTGGATTGAGTATTTTTTTCCTGCAGGTTGTTTTCTTTCAGTACTTTGAATATATCCTGCCACTCCCTTCTGGCCTGCAGTTTTTTGCTGAAAAATCACCTCATGGCCTTAAGGAGTTTCCCTTGTATGTAACTGTTTTCTTTTCTCTTGCTGCTTTTTAAAATTCTCTCCTTATCATTGCTTTTTGCCATTTTAATCACTCTGTGTCTTGGTGTGGACCTCCATGGGTTGATTTTATTGGGGGTTCTCTGTGCCTCCTGGACCTGGATTTGTTTCCTTCCTCAGATTCAGGAAGTTTTTTTTTTTTAAGATTTAATTTATTTGACAGAGAGAGACACAGCAAGAGAGGGAACACAAGCAGGGGGAGTGGGAGAGGGAGAAGCAGGCTTCCCGCGGAGCAGGGAGCCTGATGCGGGACTCGATCCCAGGACCCTGGGATCATGACCTGAGCTGAAGGCAGATGCTTAACAACTGAACCACCCAGGCGCCCCCAGATTCAGGAGTTTTCAGCTATTACTTCTTCAGATAAATCATCTGTCCCCTTTTGTCTCCCTTCTCCTGGGTTCCCTTTAATGCAAGTTGATGGTTTTGCTGAGTTCCCTAAATCTCTTTTCATTTATTATTTTTTCTGTCTCCTGCTCAACTTGATTGCTTTACATTACTCTGTCCTCCAGGTCACTGATTCAGTCTTCTGCTTCCTCTAGTCTACACTTTATTCTCTCTAGTGATTTATTTATTTATTTATTTATTTATTTATATTTATTTATTTATTTTAGTTTTTAATTTTATTATATTATGTTAGTCACCATACAATACAACATTAGTTTTTGATGTAGTGATCCACGATCCATTGTTTTCGTAGAACACCCAGTGCTCCATGCAGTACGTGCCCTCCTTAATACCCATCACCGGGCTAACCAATCCCCCCTCCGCCCTCCCCTCTAAAACCCTGTTTGTTTCTCAGGTCCATAGTCTCTCATGGTTCATCTCTCCCTCCAATTCCCCCCGCCCATTTTTCCCTTCCTTCTCCTAATGTCCTCCATGTTATTCCTTATGTTCCACAAATAAATGAAACCATATGATAATTGACTTTCTCTGCTTGACTTATTTCACTTAGCATAATCTCCTCCAGTCCCATCCATGTTGATGTAAAAGTTGGGTATTCATCTTTTCTGATGGCTGAGTAATATTCCATTGTATATGTGGACCACATCTTTATCCATTCATCTGTTGAAGGGCATCTCGGCTCTTTCCACAGTTTGGCTCTTGCGGACATTGCTGCTATGAACATTGGGGTGCATATGGCCCTTCTTTTCACTACATCTGTGTCTTTGGGATAAATACCCAGTAGTGCAATTGCTGGGTCATAGGGTAGCTCTATTTTTAAATTTTTGAGGCACCTCCACACTGTTTTCCAAAGTGGCTGTGCCAACTTGCATTCCCACCAACAGTGTAAGAGGGTTCCCCTTTCTCCACAACCTCTCCAACATTTGTTGTTTCTTTCCCTGTCCATTTTTGCCATTCTAACTGGTATAAGGTGGTATCTCAGTGTGGTTTTGATTTGGATTTCCCTGATGGCTAATGATGATGAACATTTTTTCATGTGTCTGTTAGCCATTTGTATGTTTTCTTCAGAGAAGTGTCTGTTCATGTCTTCTGCCCACTTTTTGACTTGATGATTTGTTTTTTGGGTGTTGAGTTTGAGAAGTTCTTTATAGATTTTGGATACCAGCCCTTTATCTGTAGTGTCATTTGCAAATATCTTCTCCCATTCTGTGGGTTGCCTCTTTGTTTTGTTGACTGTTTCCTTTGCTGTGCAGAAGCTTTTTATCTTGATGAAGTCCCAAAAGTTCATTTTTGCTTTTGTTTCACTAGCTTTTGGAGATGTATCTTGAAAGAAGTTGCTGTGGGTGATGTCAAAGAGGTTACTGCCTATGTTCTCCTCTAGGATTCTGATGGATTCCTGTCTCACATTGAGGTCTTTCATCCACTTTGAGTTTATCTTTGTGAGTGGTGTTAGAGAATGATCGAGTTTCATTCTTCTGCTTGTGGCTGTACTCTCTAGTGTATTTTTAATTTCAGTTATTGAGTTCTTAGTCTCTGTTTTGTTCTTTTTTATGTTTTCAGTCTCTCTGTTAAGGGTCTCACTGAGGTCCTCCACTCTTTTCTCAAGTCCAGTGAATATCTTTATGACCACTATGTTAAATCCCCTATCAGGCATATTACTTACCTCCATTTCCTTTAGGTCTCTTGCTGTCATTTCATCTTGCTCTTTCATTTGGGACATATTCCTCTGTCTCCTCATTTTGTCCAAATCTCTGTTTTTATGTTTTAGGAAATTCAGTTATGTCTCTTGCTCTTGAAAGTAATGACCTTATAAAGAACAGGTCCTGTAGTGTCCTGTAGTGCAATGGTCCCTGTTTACCAGAACCTGGCACTTAAGGAGTGTCTCCTGTGTGTGTTGCATATGCCCTATGTTGTGGTTGAGCCGCATTTGCCTTCAGTTGTGTGCCATGACTCTCTTTGCCTGTTGTGGGCAGGGTTTGGTTCCTGTGTTGTTAGTGGGCCATTCTGAGGCCACCTTGGGTTTGAGTTGAGTCACACCAGGTATATGACAGAGATGCAGTAGCACCAAACTGCAGTGCCCTGAGATGCTTTTGTTGATGGGTGGAGCCTGCAGTCAGACCAGATGTCTGCTCCCAGCCCACTGCTGGGGCCGCAGTTGGACTGGTGTGTGTGGTTATCTTTGGATGGGTTATGGTCATGGACGTTTTGGAGGGGGCAGGTCTGCAGGAGAACATGGGGGTGGGGCACCGTGTGTTAGCAAAGTTTGCACAGGTCTACTGAGGCCTGGCTGGAGGGTCACGTACAGAAAAGAATGCAGGGGCATGGTGCACTGTGCTTGCAAGGTCTCTGCCTGTTGGCTGTGGGAGGGGACCTGCAGTGGCCCAGAACAGAAGCAGATGGGTTGGAGGGGGCAGATCTGTAGAAGCTGGTAGTGTTAGATGGAGATGTTAGATGTCACCATGCTGGTTCTTACAGATGTCTAGGCCTCGGGGCATGGGGGGTCAGGAAGAGAAATGGCCCTCACTCTGAGATTAGTAAACAAATATCCCTCCTTTATGAACCATGCATTTTTTTAAAATGCTGCTTCCATGCTTTATCTCTATGGAGCTGTTGGTTGTCCTTCCTTCCTTTCCTTCCTTTCTTTCTTTCCTTTCCTTCCTTTCCTTTCTTTCCCTTCCCTTTCCTTCCTTCCCCTTCCTTCCCTTCCTCCCTTTCTCTCTCTCTCTCTTTCTTTTCTTTTTTTCTTTTTCTTTTTCTTTTTTGATGTGGGGCTGGAACTCATGACCCTGAGATTAAGAGTTGTATGCTCTACTGACTGAGCCAGCCAGGCACCCCATTGTGCTATTTCTTTATGGGGGGGACTTAGTCTCCTATCACCCTTCCAGCTCTCACAGAGCAAACCTGATTTTTAAGTTCCATGTATTAAGCACAGCTTACTGTAAAAGCCTGTGGAATTCAGCCCCTCTGCTTTTCAATGCCAAATGGTATGGGGATTTCCCATGCCTGGAGTGGCTGGGGTGTCTGTTTTTCTCCCTACTCAACAACCTCAAAGATCCTTCATACTCAGGCAGTCCTGCATGTCCATTTAGCTCCTAGCTGTGTCTCTGCTCTTCCTCCCTCTTCGATGTGGCTTCTTGTTTACATTTAGCTGTGGAGACTTTGTTCTGCCAGTCTTTGGGTTGTTTTCTGGGTTATTTACACTGATGTGTGTATTATCTAGTTATATCCATAGGATGAGGTCAGCTTAGGATCCTCCTACTCCACCATTTTCCCCAGAAGTCTCCACCTGTTCTATTATTGAAGGAACTTTCAGTAGTTTCCAAGTTTTGGTTCTTATATAATAGTACCTTCTTGGGAATGTCTTTTGGTGAATCTATGTGTGCATTTTTTACAGGTACATACTGAAGTTTAGAATCCACTGGTTATAATAAGGCAGGTAAACATCATACTTTCAAGTTTTCCCAAGTGGTTATTCCTATTACTCTCTTACCAATACAGCATTTTTGCTTTACTGACAGAGAAATTAAAAAACAAACAAACTCAATTTAACTTGTATGTTTAATTCAACAAAATGTATTGAGCATCTATTATATATCAGGTACTTGTCTACCTTATGGAGCCTAGGTGGGGATAAAAATAATGCTGAGAATAAGACAAAACAGTGGGTTGTAAGTGCTACAGACAAAGTAATAGAGTAACTTAATGGGGGAAAGGATAGTCTCTTCAATATATAGTATTGGGAAAACTGGATATTCATATGAAGAAGAATGAAATTGGGCCCATATGTTACACCACTCACAAAAATTAACTTGAAATAGATTAAAGGTTTATTTTTTTAAAAAAGATTTTATTTTTAAGTAATCTCTGCACTTGACATGGGGCTTGAACTTACAACCCCGAGATCAAGAGTTGCATGCTTTACTGACTAAACCAGCCAAGAGTCCCTAAAGATTTAAATGTAAGACCTGAAACCATAAAACTCCTAGAAGAAAACATGGAAAAAACTCCTTGACATTGGTCTTGGCAATGATTTTTTTGTATTTAGGCCAAAAATATAACAACAACAGCAAGAATAAGTGAGAGTACATCAAACTTTAAAAAGTCCCTGCACAGCAAAAGAAACAGTCAACAAAATGAAAAGGGCATCTACAAAATGGGAGGAAATATTAGCAAACCATGTATCTGATAAGGGTTATAATCCAGAATATGTAAAGAGTTCATACAACTCAGTAGCAAAAGACAAAATAGTCTGATTTCAAAATTAGCAAAGGACCTGGACACATTTTTTTTCCAAAGAAGATAGACAAATGAACAACAGGTACATGGAAAGATGCTCAACATCATAATCATCAGGGAAATCCAAGTCAAAATCTCAGTGATATTTCGGGGCGTCTGGGTGGCTCAGTTGTTAAATGTCTGCCTTTGGCTCAGGTCATGGTCCCAGGGTCCTGGGATCGAGCCCAACATTGGGCTCTCTGCTAGGCGGGAAGCCTGCTTCTCCCTCTCCCACTCCCCCTGCTTGTGTTTCCTCTCTCACTCTCTCTCTCTCTCTCTGTCAAATAAATAAATAAAATCTTTAAAAAAAAAAATCAACAAAATCTCAGTGATATTTCACCTCCTGCCTGTTAGAATGGCTACTGTAAACAAAATAAGAGATAACATGTGTTGGCAAGGATGTGGAAAAAAGGAACCCTTGTGCACGGTTGGTGGGAATGTAAATTGGTGCAGCCACTATGGAGCTTCCTCAAAAAATTGAAAATCCAACCACTATATGATCTAGTAGTGTTATTTCTGGGTATATATCCTAAGGAAATGATCACTATCATGAAGAGATATCTGTGCTCCCACATTCATTGCAGTATTATTCACAGTAACCAAGACATGGAAACAGCCTAAATGTCCTTTGACAGATGAATGGACAAAGAAAATGTATGTGTGTGTGTACACACACACACACACACACACACACACACACACACACACACTGGAGTATTATTCCACCACAAAAAAGAAGGAAATCCTGCCATTTGCAACAACATGGGTGGACCTTCAGGGCATTAAGCTAAGTGAAATAAGTCGGAGAAAGATAAATACTGTATGATCTCACTTATATGTGGAATCTGAAAAAGCCAAATTCATAGAAATAGAGAGTAGACTGGTGTTTGCTGGGGCTTGGGACGTGCATTGGGAGGAAATGAGATGTTGGCCAAAGGGTACAAATTTCTGGTTGTAAGAGGAGTAAGTTCTGGGGATTTAATGAATAGCATGGTGACTATTGTTAACAGTATATTTGAAAGTTGCTAAGAAAGTAAATCTTAAGTGTCTCACTATAACAATAACTGGTAATTATGTAAAATGAAGGCTGTATTAACCTTGGTAATCATTTTGTGGTATATACATATATTAAATCATCAAATCGTATACCTTAAACTTAGGCAATATTATATGTCAATAACATCTCAATAAAACTGGAAAAAAAACTAGGGTAAAGGTAATATGGAAGGGATGTATTTATGTTCTAGGTGTGGGCTTACCATATTTCTTTTGACTTTATTTTATTATTATTTTTAAAGATCTTATTTATTTGAGAGAGAGAGAGCATGAGCAGGGGGAAGGGGCAGAGAGAGGGAGTCTCAGACTCCCTGCTGAGGAGGGAGCCCAATGCAGGACTTGATCCCAGGACCCTGAGATCATGACCTGTGCCAAAGGCAGACACTTAACCAACTGAGCCACCCAAGTGCCCCAGTTTACCATTATTCTTTTGACTTTAAATTGTTCTTATCCCTTTGAAATAGATGATTTAAAAAGAGAATTTAGAAGATACAGAAAAAGAGAAATAACTTCCGTCCCATAGGCAGTCACTGTTAACATTTTTTTGGGGGGGCCTATTTGCTTTCAGAGGACTTTTTAATGCTAAAATTTTTATTTTCATGGTTGATGTCATGCTGTTGATATGGTTTGGTGTTCATTCTGTTTTCATTTAATGACACGGCATAAACATTTTAGTATCGTATGATGGTATTCTTTGTAAATGACATTTTAATGGTGTATATTAGTCCAGTGAACACTACAATATAACAAACTACAATACCCGACAATAGATGATTGGTGGTTTCCATTTTTCCTTATTCTCTATGATTACATGATGAATATTTTGAGCCTGTGAGCCTTTCTACAGTTAGAATTTATTTCCTTATGATATATTCCCAGAAGTAGAAATATGTGGTATTACTGGCATGTGCATTTTAAAGGCCACTGATGTCTGTTACCACGTTCTACCCCCAGAACAATAGAATGTATGTTTTACTGCACCCTTGCCAGCATTGGCTAATTAATGATTTTTTTGGGTAAAGAAGAAGAACATGATAGAAACATGGCATGCCAAGATAGATGCGTTACTGAATCAACACAGGTAAGATGATGCACGCAAGAGTCCTGACCGGGAGGAGTGTTTCTCTGATCCCTGTTGATTTTGTCAGGGAAACAGATGCGAGAGGCCAGCAGCTCGCCCATAACTGGGGAGCATAAGCTGTTGCCCTTTCTCACATTTGTACCTGGCCTTATAAATGCTGTGTAGAGCCTATTCTCTGAAGAGCCCTTCGGACTCATTGTGGAGATATTAATGAATCCTACCCTCATTCGTAATTAGGAGCAGGAGCAGATGCTCCAAGCCAGATTTCAAGTCAAATTGCTGCTTATGGATACCCCGCTGCTGGTACAACGTATAGATACTATAATGGCCTTGTGGTGGAGGAGGGTGAGAAGAGATCATTAAAAACCGAGTCCATCCCCACCGTGGCGGTAAAGTGGTTTCTCCTGTTGAATAGAGACAGGGCCTGAGCCCACATCTCCATCTTCATTTGTGTTCAAGACATCCGCCTGATTTTCATTAGCCAATATTTCCTCCCACTGCTCTCACCACAGGCCTGTCTGGTGTGCTCAGCTCAGAGTAGGCAGGGAGAGGGTTTCCCCTGGCTGTTGTCTCAGCATCATAAATAAGATAATAGCACAACAGTTCTCTGGATCTGTCAGCAATTGGGGAGCTCTCTGCAGGCCTAGACAAGTGATTCCCAAGCAGGGAAGATTTTGCCCCCAGGGGACATTTGGCAAGGTCTAGAGACATTTCTGGTTGCCACAGCTAGGGAGGGTGGGGGGAAATGCTATTGGCATCTTGTGAGTAGAGGCCAGGGATGCTGCTAAACATCCTACCATGTACAGGACAGCCCCTCTCCCCTGAAATGTCTACAGTGCCAAGGTTGAGAAATGCTGGCCTAGAGATGTTGTTGCTCCTTTTTAATTTTTTTAAAGATTATTTGAGAGAGAGAGAGAGAGTGAGAGAGGGAGAGAGAGAGCAGGGGCTAGGGGGAGAGGGAGAGAGAAACTTAAGCAGACTCCACGCTGAGCACAGAGCCTGACACGGGCCTCAGTCTCACAACCCTGAGATCACGACCTGAGCTGAAATCAAGAGTCGGACGCTTAACTGACTGAACCACTCAGGTGCCCTATGGTTGCTCCTTTTATGATTATTTTTTGTCAAGAAACAATTGGCATACCATATGTTACTGAGTAAGCTTAAGACCTACAGTGTGATGGTTTGATTTACAGATCTTGTGACGTGATGACCACAGTAGATTCAGCTAATCTCCATCTTTTCGTACAGATAAAATGAAGAGAAGAAAGGAAAAAAGGAAAAAAAACCTCTTGTTGTGATGAGAGCTCTTAGGATTTACTCCCTTAACAACTTTCCTTTATCCCACACAGCCCTGTTAACTGTAGTGACCATGTCATCTGTTATATCCCTAGTACTTATTTTACAGCTGGAAGTTTATACCTTTTTTTTTTTTTCTTTTTTTTTTTAATTTTTTTATTGTTATGTTAATCCCCATACATTACATCATTAGTTTTAGATATAGTGTTCCATGATTCATTGTTTGTGCATAACACCCAGTGCTCCATGCAGAACGTGCCCTCCTCAATACCATCACCAGGCTAACCCATCCTCCCAACCCCCTCCCCTCTAGAACCCTCCGTTTGTTTTTCAGAGTCCATCGTCTCTCATGGTTCTTCTCCCCCTCCGATTTCCCCCCCTTCATTCTTCCCCTCCTGCTACATTCTTCTTCTTCTTTTTTTCTTTCTTAACATGTATTGCATTATTTGTTCCAGAGGTACAGATCTGAGATTCAACAGTCTTGCACAATTCACAGCGCTTACCAGAACACATACCCTCCCCAGTGTCCATCACCCAGTCACCCCATCCCTCCCACCCCACCCCCCACTCCAGCAACCCTCAGTTTGTTTCCTGAGATTAAGAATTCCTCATATCAGTGAGGTCATATGATACATGTCTTTCTCTGTTTGACTTATTTCGCTCAGCATAATACCCTCCAGTTCCATCCACGTCGTTGCAAATGGCAAGATCTCATTCCTTTTGATGGCTGCATAATATTCCATTGTATATATATACCACATCTTCTTTATCCATTCATCTGTTGATGGACATCTTGGCTCTTTCCACAGTTTGGCTATTGTGGACATTGCTGCTATAAACATCGGGGTGCACGTAGCCTTTCGGGTCCCTACTTTTGTATCTTTGGGGTAAATACCCAGTAGTGCAATTGCTGGATCATATGGTAGCTCTATTTTCAACTTTTTGAGGAACCTCCATACTGTTTTCCAGAGTGGCTGCACAAGTTTGTACCTTTTGACCATCTTCCATTATGCCCCCTGCCCCAGCCTCCTGTAACTACAAATCTGATTTTTCTTTTCCCTTTGGTTTTGTTTTTGTTTTGTATTGCATTGCAAAATAAGCAAGATCATACAGTGTTTATCTTTCTCTGCCTGACAGATTTCACTTAGCATAATGTCTTCAAAGTCCATCCGTGTTCTCAGGTGGTAGAATTTATTGTTGTTTTTTAATGGCTGAATAATATTACATTGCATAGATAGATAGCACAACTTCTTTATCCATTTATCCATCAGTGGGCACATGGGTTGTTTTGTGTCTTGGCTATTGTAAATTATGCTGCGGTGAACATGGGGGTGCAGATAGCTTTTCAAGTTAGTGGTTTTGTTTCCTTTGTATTCCCAGAATTGGAATTACTGGATCATATGGTAGTTCTGTTTTTAATTAGGGTTCACCATAGTGTTTTCCATAGTGGCTGCACCAATTTACAATCCTATCATAGTGCAGAGGGTTCTCTTTTATCTACATTCCTGCCAGCATTTATCTCTTGTCTTTTTGATTATGGCCGTTCTAGTGATAAATCATTGCGGTTTTAATGTGAATTTCCCTAATTACTAGGGATGCTGAGCGTCTTTTCCATGTACCTGTTGGCCTTTTATATATCTTTTTTGGAGAAACATCTAGGTAGGTCCTTTGCCCAGGTTTTTTTTTTTTTTTTTTTACTATTTATTTATTTTTTAATTTTATTATGTTATGTTAGTCACCGATACAATACATCATTAGTTTTTGATGTGGCAATCCACGATCCATTGTTTTCGTATAACACCCAGTGCTCCATGCAGTACGTGCCCTCCTTAATACCTATCATGGGCTAACCAATCCCCCCTCCCCCCTCCCCTCTAAAACCCTGTTTGTTTCTCAGAGTCCATAGTCTCTCATGGTTCATCTCTCCCTCCAATTCCACCCCCCCCCGTCATTTTTCCCTTCCTTCTCCTAGTGTCCTTCATGCTATTCCTTATGTTCCACAAATAAGTGAAACCATATGATAATTGACTTTCTCTGCTTGACTTATTTTACTTAGCATAATCTCCTCCAGTCCCATCCATGTTGATGTAAAAGTTGGGTATTCATCCTTTCTGATGGCTGAGTAATATTCCATTGTATATGTGGACCACATCTTCTTTATCCATTCATCTGTTGAAGGGCATCTCGGCTCTTTCCACAGTTTGGCTATTGTGGACATTGCTGCTATGAACACGGGTGCATATGGCCCTTCTTTTCACTACATCTGTGTCTTTGGGGTAAATACCCAGTAGTGCAATTGCTGGGTCATAGGGTAGCTCTATTTTTAAATTTTTGAGGCACCTCCACACTGTTTTCCAAAGTGGCTGTGCCAACTTGCATTCCCACCAACAGTGTAAGAGGGTTCCCCTTTCTCCACAACCTCTCCAACATTTGTTGTTTCTTTCCCTGTCCATTTTGGCCATTCTAACTGGTATAAGGTGGTATCTCAATGTGGTTTTGATTTGGATTTCCCTGATGGCTAATGATGATGAACATTTTTTCATGTGTCTGTTAGCCATTTGTATGTCTTCTTTGGAGAAGTGTCTGTTCATGTCTTCTGCCCACTTTTTGACTTGATGATTTGTTTTTTGGGTGTTGAGTTTGAGAAGTTCTTTATAGATCTTGGATACCAGCTCTTTATCTGTAGTGTCATTTGCAAATATCTTCTCCCATTCTGTGGGTTGCCTCTTTGTTTTGTTGACTGTTTCCTTTGCTGTGCAGAAGCTTTTTATCTTGATGAAGTCCCAAAAGTTCATTTTTGCTTTTGTTTCACTAGCTTTTGGAGATGTATCTTGAAAGAAGTTGCTGTGGGTGATGTCAAAGAGGTTACTGCCTATGTTCTCCTCTAGGATTTTGATGGATTCCTGTCTCACATTGAGGTCTTTCATCCACTTTGAGTTAATCTTTGTGAATGGTGTTAGAGAATGGTCGAGTTTCATTCTTCTGCATGTGGCTGTCCAATTTTTCCAGCACCATTTATTGAAGAGACTGTCTTTTTTCCATTGCATGTTTTTTCCTGCTTTGTCAAAGATTATTTGACCATAGAGTGGAGTGTCCATATCTGGGTTCTCTATTCTGTTCCATTGGTCTGTATGTCTGTTTTTGTGCCAGTACCATGCTGTCTTGGTGATCGCTGCTTTGTAGCTTGAAATTGGGCAACGTGATGCCCCCAGCTTTGTTTTTCCTTTTTCAACATCTCCTTGGCGATTCGGGGTCTTTTCTGATTCCATACAAATGTTAGGATTGTTTGTTCCAGCACTTTGAAAAATATCATTGGAATTTTGATCGGGATGGTATTGAATAGATTGCTCTGGGTAGCATAGACATTCTAACAATGTTTATTCTTCTGATCCATGAGCATGGGATGTTTTTCCATCTTTTTGTGTCTTCTTCAATTTCTTTCATGAGTGTTCTGTAGTTCCTAGAGTATAGATCCTTTACCTCTTTGGTTAGGTTTCTTCCGAGGTATCTTAGGGTTTTTGGTGCTATTATAAATGGAATCGTTTCTCTAATTGCTCTTTCTACAGTTGCGTTGTTAGTGTATAAGAAAGCAGCTGATTTCTGTGCATTGATTTTGTATCCTGCCACATTACTGAATTTCTGTATGAGTTCTAGTAATTTGGGGGTGGAGTCTTGGATTTTCCACATAAAGTATCATGTCATCTGCGAAGAGAGAGAGTTTGACTTCTTCTTTGCTAATTTGAATACCTTTTCTTTCTTTTTGTTTTCTGACTGCTGTTGCTAGGACTTCTCGTACTATATTGAACAATAGTGGTGAGAGTGGGCATCCTTGTCGTGTTCCTGATCTTAAGGGAAAGGCTCTCAGCTTTTCCCCATTGAGGATGATATTCGCTGTGGGTTTTTTGTAGATGAATTTTATGAACTTGAGGGATGTTCCCTCTATCCCTATACTCTGGAAAGTTTTAATTAGGAAAGGATGTTGTATTTTGTCAAATGCTTTTTCTGCATCAATTGAGAGGACCATATGGTTCTTCTCCCTCCTCTTATTAATGTGTTCTATCACATTGATTGATTTGCGAATGTTGAACCACCCTTGCATCCCGGGGATAAATCCCACTTGGTCGTGGTGGATGATCCTTTTAATGTATTGTTGGATCCTATTAGCTAGGATTTTGTTGAGGATTTTGGAATCCATATTCATCAGGGATATCGGTCTGAAATTCTCCTTTTTGATGGGGTCTTTGCCTGGTTTGGGGATTAAGGTAATGCTGGCCTCATAGAATGAGTCTGGAAGCTTTCTTTTTGTTTCTATTTTTTGAAACAGCTTCAGGAGGATAGGTATTTCTTCTTTGAATGTTTGGTAGAATTCCCCAGGAATTCAGGCCCTGGACTCTTGTTTTTTGGGAGGTTTTTGATCACTGCTTCAATCTTGTTACTGGTTATTGGCCTATTTAGGTTGTCAGTTTCTTCCTGTTTCAGTCTTATGGGTTTCCAGGAAGGCATCTATTTCTTCCAGGTTGCTCAATTTATTGGCATATAGTTGTTGATAATAATTTCTAATAATTGTTTCTATTTCCTGGTGTTAGTCGTGATCTGTCCCCTTTCATTCATAATTTTATTAATTTGGGTCCTTTCTCTTTTCTTTTGGATAAGTCTGGTCAGTGGTTTATCGATCTTATTAATTCTTTCAAAGAACCAGCTTCTGGTTTCATTGATCTGATCTACTGTGTTTCTGGTTTCTAATTCATTGATCTCTGCTCTAATCTTATTTCTCTTCTAATGCGTGGCTTAGGCATCGTTTGTTGCTTTTTCTCTAGTTCTTTAAGGTGTAGAGTTAGTTGATGAATTCAGGATTTTTCTATTTTTTTGAGTGAGGCTTGAATGGCTATGTATTTCCCCTTTAGGACTGCCTTTGCAGTATCCCATAGGTTTTGGACCGATGTGTTTTCGTTCTCATTGATTTCCATGAATTACTTAAGTTCTTCTTTGATTTCCTGGTTGACCCAAACATTCTTGAGCAGAGTGGTCTTTAGCTTCCAAGTGTTTGAATTTCTGCCAAATTTTTTCTTGTGACTGAGTTCCAGTTTCAAAGCATGGTGGTCCGAGAATATGCAGGGAATAATCTCAATCTTTTGGTATCGGTTGAGACCTGATTTGTGACTCAGTATGTGGTGTATCCTGGACAAAGTTCCATGTGCGCTCGAGAAGAATGAGTATTCTGTTGTTTTAGGGTGGAATGTTCTGTATATATCTATGAGGTCCATCTGGTCCAGTGTGTCATTCAAAGCTCTTGTTTCTTTGTTGATTTTCTGCTTAGATGATCTGTCCATTGCTGAGAGTGGAGTATTGAGGTCTCCTACAATTAATGTATTTTTATCAATATGACTATTTTGGTTAATGGTTGGCATATGTAGATGGCTGCTCCCATGTTGGGGGTGTAGGATCTTTCTGCATCTCTTCTGAGAGTCAGAGCAGAAGAGATCGTTTCCAACCCTTTAAAATTGTTAGATCTTCTTGTTGGATAGACCCTTTAAAAATGATATAGTGTCCTTCTGTGTCCCTAATTACAGCCTTTAGCTTAAAATCTAATTTGTCTGATATAAGAATTGCTACCTCAGCTTTCTTTTGAGGTCCGTTGGCATGGAAGATGGATCTCCATCCCTTCACTTTCAGTCTGGATGAATCTTTAGGTTCGAAATGAGTCTGTTGCAGACAGCGTATGGATGGGTACTGTCTTTTTATCCAATCTGCAACCCTTTGCCGTTTTATGGGAGCATTTAGGCCGTTCACATTGAGAGTGATTATTGAAAGATATGAATTTATTGTCATCATGTTGCCTGTGAAGACCTTGTTTTTATAGATTGTCTCTGTAAATTTCTGTTGTATATCATTCTTTGGTATTTCTCCTTTAATGAACCCCCTTTAATATTTCTTGCAGGGCCGGCTTACTGGTCAGATATCCTTTCAGTTTCTGCTGGTCTTGGAAGCTCTGCATCTCTCCATCCATTCTAAATGACAGCCTTGCCGGATAAAGTATTCTTGGCTGCATGTTCTTCTCATTTAGTACCCTGAATATGTCTTGCCAGCCCTTTCTGGCTTGCCAGGTCTCTGTGGATAGGTCTGACGTTATTCTGATGTTCCTCCCTTTGTATGTAAGGAATCTCTTCCCCCTAACTGCCCTTAAGATGGTTTCCTTGGTTCTAAGATTTGCAAGTTTTACTATTACATGGTGGGGCATTGGCCTGTTTTCCTTGATCTTGGGTGGGGTCCTCTCTGCCTTTAGGACACGAATGTTTATTTCATTCCCCAAATTAGGGAAGTTCTCAGCTACGATTTGCTCAAATATATCTTCTAGTCCTCTCTCTCTCTCCACCCCCTCAGGGACCCCAATAATTCTGACATTGGAATGTTTCACGGTGTCACTTATTTCTCTGATTCTATTTTCATGGATTTTGAATTGTTTTTCCCTGGCCTCCTCTTTTTCCTTCTTGTCTATTAATTGATCTTCTCGATCACTAATTCATTCTTCTGCCTCCCTTACCCTAGCTGTTAGATTATCTAGATTGGATTGGATCTCATTGATAGCATTTTTAAATTCTGCCAATTCAGTTTTCATTTCTGCCCTTAGAGAGTCTATGTTGCCATTAATCGATTTCTCCATTCTAGCTATTGTCCACACAATTGCTACCCTGAGTTCCATCTCTGACATCTTGGTTATATCTGTATCCATTTGTAAATCTGTGGCAGAAGTCACAGTCTCTGAGTCTTTCCTATTTTGGGGGTTCCTTCTCCTAGTCATTCTGTTGAGGGGTGGTTGAGGGAATGTATAGAGTACAAATTATTGACCACAACCTAAGCAAGATGCACCTGTTTTATAGGGACCTTAGGATTGCTGTCCTCTTGTTCTCCTAGCCTGTCTTCTGGGGGAGGGGCCTGCCACACTGTTACTCAGGCAACCCTGTTTGGGCAGAGTTGCCCTGCCCCCTGTGGCAGGGGATGGGCTCAGTGAAAACTAGTTTTGGGGGGCTTTTGTTCTCTGGTGGCTTTCCCTGGTGGCTTTCTGCATCTCTTCTGAGAGTCAGAGCAGAAGAGATCGTTTCCAACCCTCTGCCTCAGAACAGAGAGATCACAATGTGTTCTTCAGTGAGCTTCATGCTGTCACTGTTTCTGTCTGTGCTGCTATAAACTACAGCATCCTGGGGCGCCTGTGTGGCTCAGTTGGTTAAGCTGCTGCCTTCGGCTCAGGTCATGATCCCAGGGTCCTGGGATTGAGCCCCACATCGGGCTCCTTGCTCCACAGGAAGCCTGATTCTCCCTCTCCCACTCCCCCTGCTTGTGTTCCCTCTCTCGCTATCTTTCTCTTTGTTAAATAAATAAAATCTTAAAAAAAAAAAACCCAAAACCTACAGCATCCTGGTGGTGCACCCCTCAGCAGTACTCCCAGTCCTCGCCTCCAGGTTGGGGCACATCTCTGCCCTTTGTGCTTCTAAAACCACCAGCCACCCCCAGTTCACGCAGGCGGCCTCGCTGCTCTGGGTTTCAGTCCGGGAGGCTGCCTTAAAGTCCTTTCCCATTGCTACCAGTCCGTGAGTCTGTGCTCTTTCCCCAGCATGGGAGGCTATCACTCACTGGCAGTGTAGAATCCTGACAGCTCGGCTCCCTCCCCCTTCCATTTATCTTCCAGTGTGTGCCCGCAGAATCACAGCTCCCTGTTTCATACCTTGAAACCCACCACCTGCGATATTCTGTTTGTAGAGATCCAGATCTATCTTCTTACATCTCAGGCTGATTTCATGGGTGTTCAGAGTAGTCTGTTAGATATCCAGCTCAATTCTGGGGACTGGTTGGAATAGGGTCCCCTACTCCTCTGCCATCTTTTTCCCTTCCAGAGCTCCCTATATATTTCATGTAAGGAAGGTTTAGTGGTAGTGAATTCCCTCAGCTTTTATTTGTTCTGGAAGTCTTTTCCATCCTTCATTTCTGAAGGACAGTTTCGCTGGGTATGGAATTCTTGGTTTACAGTTACCTTTTTTTTTTTTAAATTCAGTTAGCCAATATATAGTAATCATTAATTTCAGATGTAGTGTTCAGTAATTTATCAGTTGTGTATAACACCCAGTGTTCATCATATCATGTGCCCTCCCTAATGCCCATCACCCAGTTACCCCATCCCCCCCCCACCTCACCTCCAGCAACCCTGTTTGTTTCCTATAGTTAAGAGTCACAGTTTTTCTCCTTCTCTGATGACTCCCCATTCAATTTTCCCTCCCTTTCCCTATGGTCCTCTATGTGGTTCCTTACATTCCACATATGAGTGAAACCATATGATAATTGTCTTTTACAGTTACTTTATTTCAATATTTTGAATATGTCACTCCATTCTCTCCTGGCTCGATATAGTTTCTGTTGAGAAATCCATTGAAAGTCTTATGGGGATTCCTTTGTGTGTAACGTCTCGGACTCGTCTTAAAATTCTTTCTTTGTTTTTGACTTTTGACAATTCAATTATAACGTACCTTGGTGTTGGCTTAGTCAGAGTCATCATATTTGGGATCCTTTTGGCCTTTTGCATCTGGATGTCCATTTGTCTCCAGGTTTGGGAAGTTTTCAGCCTTTATTGCTTTAAATAGACTTTCTGTCTCTTTCTCTCTTACCTTTCTGGAATTCCCATAATACGAATATTGTTTATTTTCATTATGTCTCATAATCCCTGCAGGCATTCTTCAGTCTTTGTCATTCATTTCAAAATTTTGCTCCTTTGACTAGGTAATTTCTAATATTTTTATTTTTATGTCACTAATTCCCTCTTCTGCATGTTTGAGTCTACTTTTGAAACTCTGTGTTGAATTCTTCAGTTCAGTTATTTATTTTTCAACTCCAGGATTTCTATTTGGTCTCTTTTGAAGGTTGCTATTTCCTAGTTGAACTTCTCACTTTGTCCATGTATTGTTTTCATAATTTTGTTTAGTTGTCTGCGTGTTTTTTCCTGTAGTTGCCTAAACTTCCTTAAGAAGGTTATTCTGAATTCTTTGTCTGACAGATAATAGATCTCCATTTCTTTAGGGTCACTTATTAGAGTTTTATTAGTTTCCTTAGGCAGTGTCATATTGACCTGATTTTTTTGTGATCCCTGATTCCTTACATTGGTATCTGTGCATTTGAGTGAGTTCCTCTTCCAGACTTTATAGACCCTTCTTCACCAATCAGCTCATTTTGGGTTTACAAGTGTTTCTGCTGGTAATGTCCTTTGGCAGGTGGGACTTGCTATTATGATCTAGTGTTGGGCAAGGCAACTGTTTAAGCTCTGAGGACAGGGATGGGAGGGTATGCCTCTAAGAAAAATATGATAGGACTGCTGGCTTGGTTTCCTACCCACTGTAAGGCTGTATGATGACTCTGGTTGCATGGATTCTCTGGTCAGGCTTAGTTGATAGTTGGGTCTTGATACAAGTTAGCAGGATGGGACCCATGCCTGTATAGCTTGTAGTTTGGAGACTCAAATCAAACCAGAATGTGCACTGAATTTCCTGGTTAGGTGAGGCCATTAGTTTTGCTCTGTAGATGGGAAAAGCCACCAGCTGTGGTTTCTCTTCAAGTGCTACTGTATGTAGAGCTCTTAAATGGGCTACACATCTTCCTCTGTGCTCTGGCTTAGGTTCTGGTGGGACAGGCTGAAGACTATATTCAGTAGTGAGCGGGGTTATGAATTAGATTCCCTACCTGGGTGCAGCAGGAGAAGCCTCTCAAAAACCAGTAAAACTCTTTGTTGTCTTAACTCAGGCTGACCCACACTCCAAGTTCGAAAGCTGAACAGGGCCACTGCCTGCCCCCCTCTAGGTTTAAGCACTGCTGGTCCTCACAACTGGCAGGAGTTGTTACCAGCCTTTATGGTCAGATGGGGCCAAAAGACACTCTCCATAGTGGTTGGAGTTATGTATCAGCATCCATGCCTAGGAAGGGGGACAGGTCACTCCCGGCTACTCTCAGTTTCCCCGAGTAGGCTCTCTGGTTGGGAGAGGCTGGCTCTGTGGTGAATTAATCTCCCTCCCTGTGCATAGCACAGGAATCCTCTATGCCTGGTACTGGCTTTTCTCTGGGGGCAACCAGCTCTGCCTCCTCACCTCTTGGCTCAAGTGCTCCTGGGCTACACAGTTTCCTGGAGTTGTCCCCAGTCCTTCTGATCAGATGTAGCTGGAAGATGCTATCCACAGTGGGCAGGGCCATTCCTTGCCTGAGCATGAGAAAACTGGGCTCTAGGGCTGCAAAATTCCTCATTTGAGAATCTGAATCAGGTATATCTGTACCCCACCATGTTCCCTGGTCAGAATGCACCCCTAGTATGGTTGTACAGATGAGCAAAACTTCTGTTTGGGACTACTTGGGTACTGCAGGTATGAACTTGGTCTTCCAGGATCAATGTACTGGTTTTTGCAGGTCTCTCCCTCCTTCTCCATTATAGTCAGATTCCCAGGTTTTGAGCCTTGCAGGTTCCCCTGCAGTATATGTGGGGTGAGATTGGAATAGGGGCTCTCACAAAGTGATCCTAGTGCTACAAGTTTGTCCTGGTATCCCCTGTGGGCTCCCTTTTCCCACTGGAGGAACTGGAGGCTCAGAGGAGACCTCTTTGGTGGTGCACTGGCCTGGGAGAGGGGCAATGTGTTCAATGTGTAGCCACTTCTCTTACCTTCTAATGGTCTTGGTCTCTGTGTTGTAGGGGGTGCTTCAGTTTCCTCCTCACATTCTGGGATTCTCTTGGTGGTGTCTTGTTCTTGAGTAGTTGTTAGTTGTTTTCACGATGGGGAGCAAAGTCAGGAATGACTTGTTTTGCCATCTTGGTGACATCACTCCCTGATAATTAGTTTTTAATGTAAGGTGTAGTCTAGCTGGATGAAGTTGAGCATGAGGGTCATATGATGAGCCTTTCTTTCCATTGTTCATTCAAGAAATAAATCTACCAGGTACTGTCCTAGGCTCGGATACAGCCATAAACAAAATATACAAAATTTTATGTCCTCGTAGACTGTACGTTCTAAGGCATAAACTCCTCTTGTTCCAGTTATTTGACTTTTCCAGAGCCAAGAGAAGGGGAAATCAATCAAATAAATACATTATATTTTATATCCTCAGGAAATGTGATGCATTATTGCAGCCAATCAGGTATAATAAAGATCCTATAATTTTTATTATTTTTGCCAGGATAAACAGCCATGGGGAGTTTTTGTGTGAGACGTGTATTTACCTGTGAGTCACAGTAAATTGGCTGCACTGTGAATCAGAGAGGCTGTTTGATTTTGTTTCCCTGAGGAGTGGGAAAATTCAGTATAAAAATATTTCTGTTCCCTAAAAGAAGTGACAGTCTCCAGATGGATGGCCTGGTTACTCTCCCTTGGATCTTGTTTCACCACACATCCTGGGGAGTAGCCATTATTTTCAACAAGATGATCTCTGTTCACAACTCACTTCTTTTTCATATGCTCTACAGCAAATTTTAATGACCTGCTCCTCTGAATTCCGTAGCACTGACAGCCAGTGCCACATGGCTCTATCCTGGGTTATGCATTCTGCAGGTTGAGTTCTTCTTTTGTCTGTTGGAGGCACACCTGGATTGTGAGCACCTGCCTTCCAGGACCTAGGCTCATGGATTCTGGTCTCTCTGAGGCTGCTGGATGTATAGTACATATTTAAGGATGTACTGGGAGCCTTTTCTCTTACCCTGTGTAATTGTTAGCACTCTTCCTTGCAAGGGGAAAGGGGACACAGTCCACAACAAAGTGGTTGAGCTGACTCAGCTTCCCAGTGGATATCCTGTGAAGCCATATTTGAGTGGTTATGAGTCCACACTGAGTTCATATGGTAGTGGAGATGGGGAGATTAATGTATCGTGTCTGTTTGGATATTTCTATAGCTTCTGTTCATGGATATGAAGACTTAGCTCAGGATTATGGGGTGTACCATGTGCCCTGTCCCATGGAAATGCCCTTGGGCATTTTTTTTTAAAGATTTTATTTATTTATTCGAGAGAGAGAGAATGAGAGACAGAGAGCATGAGAGGGAGGAGGGTCAGAGGGAGAAGCAGACTCCCTGCCGAGCAGGGAGCCCGATGTGGGACTCGATCCCGGGACTCCAGGATCATGACCTGAGCCGAAGGCAGTCGCTTAACCAACTGAGCCATCCAGGCGCCCGCCCTTGGGCATTTTTACTGTGTCCCTTTCCCCCTGTAAAGACCACTCTTCTTTTTTTCCTTTACTCTGCATCTGTCCTCAAGCCTCACCGATTACTGTCCCTAACATCTAGCATGGGTTGCTATCCCAGCCCTGTTTGGTCTCATTCCTGGGAAGGCTGGATGTTAGGCATGGGTAGAAGGATGGAGAAAAGGTCTTTTTGGTAGGGTCTGAAAGACCCTTTCCACTTGGAAGATTAACTTCTTGCCAGCATAACTCCTGTGTGAAGTTAAGCCAAACTGCTAAGCCAAGCCAAGATCTTTCTCCTTTCTAGCCTTGAGTTAATGTCAAAAGGTCCACTGAGTTCTTGGGCATACTTTAGGAGGAAGGGAGTAAAGAGAAGAAAACTTCCATTGTTACAACTCTGCTCTCCTTCCCACAACTCTGGAAGACCCCTTCCTTTGTGGAGTTTATATAGACCTGTAGCTGACTTTGCTACTCTGTTCGTAGTTGTCAATGTGGAGCCTTCATACCCAAACTTACCATCTACAGTGGCTTTTTCAGGTACTTTTCTCTCCCCTACACAGAGTTAGTATTTATGTGAGATGTATTCATAGCACATAGAACTGACCTGCAGAGTAGCTGAGCCTCTGCAGAGATAACAGATGTTGATACCTAGGCAAGAAACTCAGTTGTTCTGTGGAGAAGGGGAGCAGATTAAGAATCACTTTTCTCCTGTTACTTTGGTCAAGTAAATTCTGGGGTTTGAGAAAGTATATCATCTTAATTATTGAATACCTTTGTGCTAGGCATGGTGCCAGACTTAGGAATGTGGAAATTCATGACTAAATCTTGGCCCTAAGGAGCTGGTGCTCTACTTGGATAAACAGGTACATAGGAGTTTCTGCAGCATTATCTGTCGCTCAGATAAATCCCAGGGTCCCACACAGCCAGAACTTTGTTTTACAGTTCCATTCACAGATGCACAGTCCAGCCCAGCATGCAGAGTATTTCAAAAGGAATTCCAGTTTTCCCTTCTATCTTTCAAAACATGTTAAAGAAGACCTAATAATAATGCACAGCTACAGTTCTCAAAAGCTGTATTCTCTTCCTCATTCTTTGGGTCCCTGTGTTACTCAGGAGTCTTTTATATGACAGTCCCATAAACCTCTTCTTTTCCTTCCTCTTCTCCCAGCAATGTGTTTTATAGTTTGACCTAGTCTTTCCTGGCTAAAACCTCTGCAGTGTCCTCTGGCTTCTTAGGTGTTTTTCTACCCCCCCATGACTCCTAGGCTGAGAAAAGACAAAATTGTTCTTTAGAGGGTAGGCGGTGGGTAAAATGGAGTGGGAAGTTGGAGAACCTTTGCATGTGAACAAATCACCTCCCAGTTGTGCCATGGTCCACATTTTGGCTCTTCACTGTACATCTCTTTCATGGTAATAGTTGAGTTCTAATCTACTTCTCTCAGATACATTATTTTCAGATATCCTAATCTTTCACTCTCCCTGTAGGGTGTACCTTCTTTGTGCAGAGAAAAACAACTTCATCTCTACAAGAAGCAGGAAGCCCACATAATAGGATTAATGTGCTGTGGTTGGTAGGGCTGATTAGAACTGATTGTCTTGGGGCAGTATTGATTGTCTTTTGTGAATTATTTGAGAGAGAGAGAGAGAGAGAGAGTGTGTGTGTGTTTTAAGGAGACCAAATGTGAACAGCTGCAGTTTTCTGAGACCAGTCATAAACACATGTCCTTGTTTATCAAACATGTATGAGCAACCAGCTTATTGAGGAATTTCAGTTTGGGAAATAAACATGAGACAATTTTGTTTATTTTTAATTTTTGCTTTCCCTTAACATCTTGGGGGGAGATTCCACAGTTTCCCATCATTTTTGGCTTTATAACTAAGTCCAGTGGACACGAGAACTTCCATCTCATATCAGATTTGGAGAATCTTTTCCTCTTCACCTGCACAGTATAGACTTCGGGCTTGAGGAGCCAGTGTTGTGCTGAATATAAAATTGATGATTTAGCCCTCTTCCTTTTGGGGTGGGTGTCAAGGTGGGCCCTTCTGGAGGGCCAAGTAGGGGACCTGCCTACTTCGTAATTCCCTGATGTGGTGGTTTCAACCAGATCAGCCTCTATTTTTCTCTTCCCTTTTCTATCAGTCAGGATGAGTTACGTTATGCTGTGGTAATAAATAACTTCAAAAATCATACTTTTGTCTTAAAACAAGGAAGGCTTATTTTTCCCTCATGCTATACATCTCTCATGGGTTGGCAGGGACTCTGATCTTTGTTGTCCTGATGACAACAGGCTGATGAAGACTCCATCTCCATGCTTCCACAGTCATTGTGCTGCAGAGCCTGCATTAGCAACTCACTGCATCTTCTTAGATGAACCACCATTTTTTTTTCTTTTTTGAGCAAGGAAGTTACATGGCCAGACTCCACTTCCACGGGGGTGGTTAAGGGTAATCCTACCATGTACTTAGGAAGGAGAAGTCATATATTTGGCCAATGGCATTAATAACATTCCAAGAGCATGTTCTCCTAGCTTTATGCTAATAAGGTCCTCTTACTTTGTAGGTGGTCTCCATGGAGACATACATACATCATAGTGCTAGAGCTGCCTTCTGTGTTCTTTTGTTCCCTAAACTCTCATCTCTTTGCTCTCCTAAACAGTGGGGACAGATGCTTCCATAATGCTGTGGCTTCTTTAGGTTTGGCCAGTCCTCTTGAATTTTCTTTTCCCTGTTAAGTTAGTCATAGGACAGACTAGCAAACTCACTGCCTGGGAAGGTTTTCATTTGGGGAAACAAATATTCCCTTCTTGTAGGTGCTCCAGTTTTTAAGCTGTGTTCCTATAATACCCCCTAAAATTTGCACCTGAAAGGGGAAGTACACATCACTGGGGGAACCTGTTGAACATTGTATTTTCCAGAAGGTTTATGCCTTTGTATACTTACATGTTTATAATTTTAAATGATGATCACCTTCTCCCCACTCTGGTCTTCTCGTATGTCCTAAGAAGCAGGTGAGGGCCTTCATGAGGTATTGATAGGATCAGTTCTGCCTACTTTCTAAAGCCGTCTCTAGGTAGGAGTCATTTTTGAACATCTGGAAGCTTATTGCCACCCCCCCCTTTTTTTCCAGAATATATAGGAATTTGATTCCCACATTGGGTCTTAGTCAAATTTCCTAGAGAGTAATGTAAGTCCCACTGAAACAACACACTTTTGATACAAGGGGCCTAACTCTCTGCTTGACAACATAATGGTTCGTTGATAAATAGGAGATTTAACTAATATATACTAATTTAAAAATCTTCTAGACTTGCAACTTATCTTCTGTTGATTAACCCTGGGACCTTTGCTGAATGCAAATTCCTTTTTTGTTGTTCAAATTAACGAAGGGCTTGAGAGAGTTTAATTTCTTAAAAAAAAATTTTATCAAGTCGTTCAGTTTATGTTCCATTTAAAGTGAAACCAGTGATTATTTCAAATCTGAATGTCCTTGATATGTGTGGGACTTGGATGCGATTTTTTTTCTTAAATACAGTAACTTCTTACCTCTTTGGGATACTGATGCCAGTCATATCCCTAGAGACGTTGAGTGTAGCCACACGGGGTTGGGTTTCAGATCCTTCTGTTTGGTTTATCTGCTCTGTTGGTGGATAACTCTAGCTCAGTCATCTTTGCTCTCACAATAATAATAGCTAGTATCTAGTGAGACAGTATGTTCTAGGCGCTGTTCTATGACAGCCTTGTTACCATTTTGCTTTATCAGTCCTCCTTCTGTGTTTGTGTATACCCACACATATACTAAAGCTGTTGTACCGAGCTCTCTACACAAAGCTCATTTCGTCTTTGGAGCTCTCCTAGAGATCCCTGAGGATCCTGGGGCTTGGAGTGAGTAATAGACTTGCCAAGTAGGAGAGCTAATGGAAAGAAAGGAGAGCTTCACATCGGGGTTGGACTCCAACCCTTCATTCTTGAGCGTGCTGGGTGGCTGTTAGAAGTAAACCTCATTCTGTTCGCTGGCTTGGCAGCCAGCAAGTTGACAGAAAGTGGAATTTTTAGCGTAGTTACTTGAAGTCCACGTCCTTCTTCCCGGAGTCACAAGGACATGCTGATAGGTGTGTGCTGCTTCTGTCAGCTTCTTACAGCAGTCCTTAGCTTCAGGTGCCGCCTGAGCTGACATGTGGAGCTGAGCCAGGGGTGCTCTGTTGAGATGAGGCTTTGTTTTCCCCCTCAAGTGTGATCATTCCCTGGGGACTGAGTGGGGAAGCATCGTCATGGTCCAGTGGATGTTGACCTACTCTGGTGTAGAGCTGCTCGTAGGGGTTGCGGGCAGGCTGACAGGGTTGTTTTGAAATCCTAGCCAGCAAGCCGGTTCCCTGCCCTCTTCCCCCGCAAGTTATACTGAGAAATGTTCTAAGAGCTCCCCAAACTCTGAGTATCCTGCAAGTTTCTTCCCAGCCTTGAAGTTGGTGGGAGAGATGTCTGGATTATACCCTCCGGAAGCTTTCTGCACAGAGCTTTTCCACTCCTATTTGCAAAAATAAATTTACTACTTTAAAAAAATTATAGCTATAAAATAAATCTCATTTCTCGAGGAAGTTAAAACAAATAAATAGAAGGAAGAGAAAAATAAAGTACATGTAATTTCATAGATAGATATGTTGGTTTATGCCTTTGAATACCTACATGTTTATAATTTTAAATGAAATCATGTAATGGATGTGCCCTTTTCATTTTAAAATGCTGAATAAACATCTTTCTTTCTCATGGCATATACTTTGACCATATTTTCCGAATATCCCTTTTGGTGGATATTCCGTAATTTATTTAAATAAGCTGCATTTGTTTACTTTTACACTTGGGCTGTTTTCCATTTTTCCCTAGTGTAACAATGTTGTGATGAACATTTTGATGATTAAATATTATCTTTACAATTATTTCCTTAGGATAAATTTTAGAAAAAGAATTGCTGAATTGCTAGGAAATGAGAATGTGCAAAATTTTAAGACTTTTGACGTGTTCTGTTGGACTACACACTACTCTCCCCATTCTGCCTGAGAAGACCATGTTTTGTCATACCCAGGATGACACTGACACCTCTAGAAAGAGATGAGGGCCTCTCTCAAATGGTTCCCAGGTTCCTTCATTGACCTATTCCTTCCACTTTCTAGGTCCTTAGGTTTCTTTTCTAAAAACAGTATTCACTTTTTGGCGTAGATAATACATAGTTATGGTTCCAAATATTTTTAAAAATATATATTTCAGAGTGAGAGAGAGAGAGAGAGCGTGCATGTGTACATGCACGTGCACAAGAGTTGGAGAGGGGCAGAGGCAGAGAACCTCCAGCAGACTCCCTGCTGAGTGCAGAGCTGAGGTGGGACTCAATCCCAGGACTCAATCCCAGGACTCATGAGATGATGACCTTATCCAAAACCAGGAGTCGAACCATTGAGCCACCCGGGCACCCCCCCCCCCAAATATTTAAAAAAATACCCATTGAATACCTTTGCTCTCAACTCTGTCCCTTATGTGCCCTGTTTTGTTCCCTGCTCCTCTTTGCTACCTGCCCCAGGTAACTACTGTTAATAATTTCTTGTATATCCTTCCCCAAATTCCGTGTGCACACACAAGCTAATAAAATTGTATACTTTATCCTATTTCACCCACTCTTGAAACCAAGGTAGGATTCTATATACATTGTTCTGTATATGGGCTTTTTTGATGTAAAATATTCGGGAGGGCCTTTTAAAAATATTAAAACAGAGAAATTCTTTCTTCTTTACTTTTTTTAAGAGAGGGAGTGGGGAGGGGCAGAGGGAGAGGGAGAGAGAGAATCTTAAGCAGGCTTCACGCCTACTATGGATCCCAGTGTGAGGCTCGATCTCACAACCCTGAGATGATGACCTGAGCCGAAATCAAGAGTTGGACACTTAACCCACTGAGCCACCCAGGCGCCCCCTTCCTTCTTTACTTTTAAGACACTTTAGCTGATGTATTTCCTACATTTGAAATAATACCCCACATTTGAAATAATAAAATTATTTGCAGGTAATACAATAATGTTATCTAGTGTACATAAAAATTTCTTCTAGAAATATCATATGTAAATTTTTTTCATTCCAGAGTCTAGTCAGATATTGAATATGAATTTTGGTTGTAATGTCCCTTTTGTCTAGAAAAGAGTACCTCCATCTTTTTTCAAAGCGGGGGGTCTTTCAGGACATTGATGTATTTGAAGAATTGAGGCCAATGTTCAGTTTAAGGTCCCGCCATCTGTTTTTGTCTAATAGCTTCTTCATGATTCCATTCAGATTAGACATTTTGGCCCTAAGACCTCATGGGTGATGTTCTGTACTTCCCACTGTATCATGTAAGGCACCCAATGCCAATTTGTCTCACCCTTGTGGATGGTTACTTTGATGGTTTAAGGTGGTGTCTGCCAGATCCTTTATTGCAAGAGTACCCTCTGCCCTTTGTATTTAATAATCTGTGGGATTAATTTTGAGACCATTCGAATACCCTGTTCTTAAAAACCTTTTACCCAGTGGTTTTAGCATGCCCTGATGGTCCTTGCCTGTTTCAGTTACTACATTGGCGATAGCAAAGTAATCATTTTCCATAAGTATTCTTTCTACATTTTTTTAGGTAGTATTTTCCAGTAAAAAAGAGCTTTATCAGTCTCCTACCTTTTTAGTACCCTGGCACTCTGGACACACAGATTTTTAACAAAATCAGTATAATACCATTCAGTGTGTTGTCATCATTATTCCTCTTGATTCTCAAATTGTCCCAGTTTTGACTGTGTGAAACACTTAAAAGCCTGCTTTTATGTCCTTTTGGGCACTTTTGTGCTTTCTGGCATAATGAGATGTTCCAGGGTTATCTTGTATTTCTCCTTCTTCACTCCTGGAATCAGACATTCATTCAAAGAGTTCTGGCTCCTTCTAATGAGAACTGGTATTTAGAAACCTGAAGTTGGATGCTGGGTGTGCTTATCAGTACTGGGTCTTGTCGTTACTTTTATACTCTTTAAGGGCATGAAGTTTAGGAATCAGGTAAATTATGACCTAATACTGATACTTTCATTGCAAATCTCACAACATGCTGCTAGATGCCATACATCTCTATTATTCCCAGAACGAGACCCCTGGTTCTCTTCAATACAACTACTCATTTATTTTATCCTCCTGTATACAAAAAAGAATCTAGGAATTACAGCACCAATGCCACTACTCACAACAAATCTACTAAATAAAGTTGAGTATTTCTTTGCAGTTTTTCTTTTGTCCTCAGACTACGTCCCACCAAGACTTTATAGTCAGTCATGTATACAAAATTACTTGCACAAATTTTTATCTTCTAAGATTTTGTTACAATTTTATTTTTATTTTTTTAAAAGATTTTATTTATTTATTTGACAGAGAGAGAGCAAGAGAGCACAGGCAGGGGGGAGGGCAGAGGGAGAGGGAGAAGCAGACTCCCTGCTGAGCAGTGGCCCCCATGCGGGACTCCATCCCAGGACGCTGGGATCATGATCTGAGCCGAAGGCAGACACTTAACCGAATGAGCCACCCAAGTGCCCCAATTTGTTACCATTTTAATATGCATTTAGGTTTATTACTGTTCATACTGAACTTTTAGTCTTTGATCTTGTGTCATTTTAAAATTTATTTATTGAAAATATAAAATGTTTACATGTTTAAAATCAAAACTATATAAGAAGATCTCTTTAGGAATCTTACTTCCTATTGCCATCCTTTCCTGTCTGCCGCATGTACCTTCTATAGGTAACCTTTTTCATTAGAAAAATAAGTGTATGTTTTTATTTCTTCTTTTTTTGTGTGTGTGTGTATGTATATCATACGCACTTTTTCACTTTGCTTTTAGCATTTAATAATATATGCCGGAAGGAGTCCATAGTGGTTCATAAAGATCGTTCTTATTCTTTAATAAGGGTGCAGAGTTTTTCCCATTGTATGGATTTATAGTAGTTTATTCAGCAAAATTCCTGGGGGCAGGCATTTAGATTGTTTCAACATTTTTCTGGCATGTGCATGATGCAAGTGAGTACCTTGGTGTGTCCGTTGTCATGTTGGTGGATTTACATCATTGGAGTAGATTCGTAGAAGTGGGATTGCTGGGTCAGAGTAAAAGCATATGCATTTGTGTTCGATATAGCTAAATCCCCCTCCATGGGCTTGACACATTTTGCATTCCAACCAGTGACATGGGACAGGCAGCCTCTCTGACAGACTATTGGATGAAGCTTTTGAATTTTTGCAACCATGACAGGTAAGAAATGATATTATGGTATCGTTTTAATTTGCATTTTTCTTATAGCAAATGAAGTTGGGCATCTTTCCATATATTTTGTGTGTCTCTTTCTGTGGACTGTTTACAAATTTTGCCCATTTTTCTCTTCGGTCCTCATTATTTTTTAAGTTGCATAGTATTTCACTGTGCATATACTTTATTTACCTGGCCACCTGCTGGTGGAAATTGGACTTGTTTTTTATGTTTTGCTCTTAATGACAGTGCTGCAATGAATGATGTTATGGACACTTCACTCATGTGCAGCTCTGTCTGCGTGTTAAATTTCAGAAGTGGATTTTCTTGGTCAAGGGGTTTATGTGCTAGGGATGTGAATAGGTATGGCCAAATTTTGTGCCCCTCTACTGGGTTGCCCCACTTAACACCCCCACCAGCAGTGTATGTGAGTACCTCTTTCCTCCCAGCTAGTGAGCAGACTGGGTTGTTGCCTTTCAGATTTTTGTCCTGATAGTGAAACATGAAATCTCAGTGAAGTGTTAATTTGCACTGAGCATTTTTTGTATACTTGAGATATTTGTTTTTCTTTTTCTACATTATGGTCTCCTACAACATTCTTTTAAGGTTTGGGGCCCCCCTTTTTTTTCCTGGCAGATCTCCCTTCTTCCTGAACAGGTGGTAACAGGGGTGTTAAAGGGGAAGATTGCATGACAGGCCTACACTGCCTGTCTGACCAGGAATCCTACCTCTGGGAAATTGCAGCCCCAGACTAAGCCATTCCCGAAGTGTCCCTGTTCCTAAGGGCCACTCCAAACGTGCACATGGTTTGCTGGCAGCACTTGACCTCAGCTCCCTGGTGTCATGTCTTCCCGTGAATTCATGGATCTGAGTCCTTGGTCTGCTGCTCTCCAGCTGAATTCCTTAGTGGAGAGAGAGCCTGACTCCAGGACTGGTGCTGGCAGGTGGGGGGATGTTTTCCTTACTCCTCTCTGCTCATCCCCATCAGCTGCTGCTCCCCCTCTCCTGCCCAACTTACCTAGGCTACCTACCTCAGGGCCCGTGGACCTGTGATTACCTCTGTGCTGATGGCTAGGCTGCAGAGTTTCCCTGAGTCCCTTGTTCCCAGCCTGTCCTGTGTCTGCTCAGAGGTGGAGAGAGTGCTGAGCTCCCTCCCTCCCTGAGGAAGTGCCACTTTCCTTACTGCTGCCAACTCTGCCTCACCCCCTCCCCCTCACATTTTGCCCTGTTGTCTGATCTACTGATCTCCAGCTTTCCAGTGATTGAACCAAGTAGGTGCTTTGAACATCTGCCTTTTTATAGATGAGGAAGCTGCCCAAGCCCTCATAGCTATTAGGTTAAGAAGCAAGAAAGTACACACGTAATTTGACTTTGGGGAATATTCTGATTTGGGGAACACAGCAAAATCTCCAATTGTAATTATGTGAAAAATAACTTTCATTTCTTGAGCATTTATTATGTGAATAGATTGGCATAGGATCGCCCTGTGTGGTTGTGGAGACCTCAGCCTGGGCTGGAGATTTGGGTAGAGCTGAGCCTTGCACAAAGTCCAGTGTGGTTAGGGAACGTAGTGGTTAGTAACCATGGCCAGTGTTCACTGAGCATTTACTTTGTGTCCATTGTTGGTGTGAGCCCTGCGTGTGCTTATCTCATACACACCCACAACATTCTAATGGAAAAGGAACGATTTCACTCCAATTTACATATATGAGGAGATGGAGGCTCAGAATATCAACCAAGTTGCTCAAGGACAGACAGCTGGTCACTGCAGTGCCGTGATTCAGACCTGGGTCATCTGTCTCCAGACACCTATGCTCTTCACAGTCATGCACCACCACCTGCCATGAGGCCGGAGACATTCCACCAGGCCTCTGGGTAGCCTCCTCCAGGCGGATCCTCTCTTCAGGTATTGGAGGGAGGGAAGCCCGGATCTGTTGCTGTTCATGTTCGTGATTGACTGGACCAGCCACTTTTATAAGGCAGATTTCTCTTCTGCCTCTGGCGAGCCTGTGAACCGGGGCGGTCTCCAAATGGTGCCGACGCCATGGCTCTTGGGCAGCAGGAGTTAGTTACCAGACCCTGTCAGGCCTGCTGGGGCCTTGGGGGCACCATGCTCAGCAGCTGCACATCAGAAGCTTTTCCAGCTGTTGAGTGTGGCCTTCTTACTGGTGGCACCAGTCACAGCAGGGGGACAACCACGGCTCCCACACTGTGCCCATGAATGAGACAAACAGCCTAGCTCATCTCTCAGGTGGGCCATGTGGGGCTGGCTGGCCAAGCTTGGTTAACCTCTTTTGATAACAATACCTTGCATTTTTCTCTGAATTTTCCTTGATCAATCAGCAAGAATTTGACAGCCCATGTCCTTGGTGCCCAGGGAGATACAGTGTCCCTGCCCTTATGGAGTATATTGTTTAGTTGAAGATGTGCCCACAAATCCTTCCACAAAGAAATGGTCAAACAGAACAGGAGTCATCAAAGGAACCACGGGTGTAAAAGGTCATAAGGCAGTGCCCAGGTGGGTGCCAAGAACATCTTGCAGGCTCTTTGTGCTCCGAGTGGAGCGGGAAAAGGTCAGTGTGGTCTGGAATCTTCTTAAAGGAAGTGGGACTTTCAAGCGTGTGGAATAAGTTGCAGTGGAACAGCATATGGGGGTGGAGCATTCTAGGGCTTCATAGCTAGCTTCTGGGTTCCAGGTAGAGTGTCCAGGTTGTGCTGCTGTGAACCCCTCCCCCGCCGTCCCCCTGCCCATGGCACCATCAGATGTGCAGTGTGATTGGGTGGCGTGCAGTGCTGCCACCATGACACAGCTCATTGTGCCAAAGGTGTCCGTGGAGGGAAAGCATTTTCTGTGCAGGAGTTCTTCCTCATACACGGCCCATGGCCATGACTCAGCCTCCTGGGAAGACAATTCTGAGCCAGTGAGAGCATTTACTTAAGGAGAAAGGGAAGTGTATAGCATAGTCTTTCCAAAGTACATGGCACAGAACCTTAATCAATGAGAAGAATGATTCCGTGGAGAAGTATATCATATCCTCCTTTCAGATGCTCACAATTCATGTTAGTTTTTTAAGGCTGTGAGAAGTCCTATAGTAAAGAAGCCTATTTAATTTTTCAACCCATTGTTTCCCAAACTTACTGACCATGAGACCTTCCAACATTTTTCTTTTTTGGGCATAATTCTTATTAATATCCAGCAGAACCAGTTTTGTGGGGTTTTCTTTGAAAATCTTTGGAAATGCTAAGATTATGTATTTCTGAAAGATTCCCATCTTAAATGCACTTAGCTGTGAAAAGCTCTTAAAAATTGCTTAAAATTTTAGCTTCCAGCTCTGTAAGGACTTGGTAACAAGGAGTCATTCCTGGCAGGTTCTGGAAAGTTGAAGTTTTAGTACATATTTGTTTCTAGTCTTGAGTTAAAATGTTAAGTTCCTTGAGGGCAGCATTGGAGCCTTAACCTCATTTGGGTCAACCCCACAGCTTGCTGAGTACTGACCACATAGTTAGTAGCTACTCAATAAATACTTGCTAATTACTTGATTGAAGATGTTTGGTAAATGCCAAAGAGTTAATTAGTTGAGGCTGGAATCCAGTACTTTTAACTTCCAGCCAGAGGCTTGTTTTGCTAGCCAACAAACTCTAACATAGGGTCCCCCAGTCTCCTGCTGTCTCCTAAAGCTACCTTAAAGCTTACTCAACTCTTTCATTATGCTATTTTCTCCTGGTCCATCCTTCTTGACTCCCTTTCTCCACATTATCATGGATGAAGCTGTGATGACAAGGGTGACCAGATGACCAGCTGGAGATTTTTTTTTTTTTTGTGGGAAGCCCTTCTTCCTCAGTTTTATCCCACTACCCACTACACCTCATTGCTCTAGAAGAACATGCAATTTTGATCACCTCTGCTTTGTTCTGCCTATGGGCTTTACTTTAGGAATTCCATCCTGGTGTTAAGTCTGTGGGGAGTACGGCTGGAAGCATGCTGTTACCAGGGCTGGCTAACAGTTGGCATTCAACTTTTGAGCGCAATAAACATGTGTCACCTACTCCCAAACCTTAATTACGTTCTTATGTATGGACTGACTATGACAGTGTACTACAGGTTTTCACAGTATTGATAGGAAAGATGGCCTTTTGTCAATAGGATTACAATGTAGGCTATTTATCCTAAGTATCTCAGCTCAGGTTAACATGAATATGATGAAGATCTACTAATTTCTTTTCCGGTACAAATGTGTTGGATTTCAGACTAATTGAAATGTGTCCTTTTGTGGCTGTTTGACACTTGAACTTGCAGCTTGCTAGTAAGCAAGAGAGGGCATTGAACAGAACTTGAATGCCTTGGAGGAAAGTTCTTTATTTAAACCCCCACTGGGCTGCATCTGTTTCTGGGTCTGTTCTCTAACCTTGGGAATCAACAGAAAAGCACCTTTATTTTGAGTATTTCAATCTACCTCCTCCATGGATCAGCATTTCTGTGTTCTCTTTAACTCCAGGAGTCATTTAGCAGCATTATTTATGGAAAAATTGATTGAATTTAATGAAATGGAATGAGAAGGAGTCTTCATTGTTCTAACTGAATGCTTTTCGGTTAGCAGTAATTCTTCGGAATGCGATCTAATTTTGGTTAGGGGTAGTGTGTCCTATTACGGAAGCCTGTCTTCATGGACAAATCATTAAAATAACCCTAAGCCCCCAAGACACTGCACGTTTGAAGGTCTGGAATATTGAGACCAACATGGGTTTTATTCAGTGTTTATGTGGTGGTTTATAGATCTAACTCAAACCATGGAGGACCAATATATCTGAATTGTGTTTTCTAAATTTAATGTAGCTGAGGATATCAGTCAGTTAGAAACTTACCTGTCTAATCCTGCTTGGACACCATTCTGCCTCCACCACTCCATTTAATGAGCCCAGCATGTGCAGGATACGTCTGACCTCACAGCCTTCCCATGGTCCATTCCTTTGTGTCTGGACGTCTGTTCTCTTGCCTGGCCCTGCCTTTTGCCTGGTTAAATCTTTATGATCCTTTATGTGTCAGCCTGGCTCTCTTCCTCAGGGAAGCCCTAGATGAATCCTGAGTGGATCACATTCTTCCTGCAATTTTACACAATGTCTTCCTCCTCATGGTCCCTGTCAACTTTAATTCAATCATAGTTTATTTCTTTAAAGTCTCTTTCCCCTGCTAGATTATCAGCTTCATGAGAGCAAAGGCATGTCTCTGTTCTTTATTATATTCTCAGGGCCTTTGTGCAGTGCTTGACATGGAGTGAATACTCAAATATTTGTTGAAAGAAGGAAAAAAAGGGTTGCAAACTCATTGTAAAGATTTTGTCTTTTTCACATTGCACTAAGATTATTTTTAATAATCCCCACCTCCTGGTATTCATGCCCTTGTGTAATTCCCTCCCCTTGAGTGTAGATTGAACCTGGAGACTCATTTCTGACAAATAGAATATTGCAAAGGTATAGGATGCCACTTCTGAAATTAGGTAACAAAGAGAATGTACCTTCTCTCTTGTGTGCTCTCTCTTGCCCTGTTTGCTTGCTCTGGTGGAAGCCATGTTGTAAGCTGCCCAGTGGGAGGCCCAGGCCATGTGGTGAGGAGCTGAGGGAGGCTTCTCATTGCCAGCCAGGGAGGAACTGAGTCCCTTAGTCCAGTTGCCTGTGAGGAACTGGATCCTGACAACCACCATGTGAGTGAACTGGGAAGGGGATCCTCCCTCATTTGAGCCTTCAGATGAGACGCCAGCCAATAGCCTGACTGTAGCCTGTGAGAAATCTTGAGGCAGAGGCACTGAACTGAACAGCGCTTGGATTCCTGACTCACAGAAGCTGTGAGATCATACATGCTTGTTTTTTAAGGCACTGAGTTTTGGGTTAATTTGTTATACAGCCATACATAACGATTGCATGAATTTTTTCTCTATTAGTTTATTAGATAATATTAATGATAATAATGGGAACTTAATACACGTTAGGTCTTGTGCCAAATAAACACCTAATATGAACACTCTTATCTGCTCCTCCCATTAACTCTGTGGTGTAGGTTCTGTTATTATCTCCAGTTTCCGGATGAGAATAAGAGAGGTTGAGTAACTTGTTCAAGGTCTTGGGAGAATACAGGTAGTGTGTGTAATCTTGGAGCCTGTGCCACAGGTAGAATATAACCTGTAGTGTCTTTGGGCTCCTTCCTCACCTAAAGACTAGGAGTCCTGGCTGCGTGGGTTTCCAAGACTCAGTGCAGTGGGGTGTGAGACTGTTCAGTATGAGGCCTTGGGCAGTGGCTCATCTGGGACCCTGTCTCTCTAAGGAACTGGAATCAAGCCCCTTTAGGAGAGATCCAGCTGTCACTTTATTTAGGCATGCCCTCTTAATGCTCTGTGAATTAGCATGCTTAGTGTGGAAGCCCACTCCTCTTGTGTCCAAGAATAAAATCCAATCAAGAACAGAAAAGATGGTGGCTTTTGGAATAAAATGAACAGCGTCCATCGTGATTACAGCTTGTTTTTCAACTTCTGCAAGATGAAATTAAATTGAGTAATTGTTTGCACATTTAACCACATGACTCGGTCTGTGGCAGATTGTGGCATTGTGAATATTTTAACCAGTAATAAAGTCTTTTCAACTTATGTTCCATTTTATTTATCTGTAGATCTAAAAATGCAACAGAATGCAAGATGTCTAAGAGAAAAGGTTAATGTTGTGTAAGATCACTATGGATTTAGATTCTGAAGTACCAGGACCTTGTGTTCAGAACTAATTTTGGGTGCAGAATGATTCTAAGCCCTGAATTCTGGAGTTTATGTTCTTCCAGAGAAATTTGAAGACCAGGAGTCCACTGTTGTCTGGTTTTTTTGTTTTGTTTTGTTTTTTGTCCTCTGGTGTGCCTGTGTATCTCCTGCCTTAGGATTGATTTTTGCCAACTTCTTGAGTACTGTGGAGTCACATCATAATTGCTAATTCAAAGAGATTCGCTTTGAGTGATGGACGAATAACCAGGCATGTACAGATTGCAAATAAGTGTTGGGTATAAAACATATACTAGATGTGTTACTGTATGAAGTGTTGCTTCAGGTAAGACCTTATATTCTAGAAACATAACTGTGTGTCTTTTAGTAAAAACCTCTGACAATTCAACAGAACCTTCCAGATAAACAAGAATCAAGTTTGGGCTCTTATGAAAAGATCATTTTACAATTTGTCAAAAGTATAAGCTTGTACATCGGTCTTCATGTTGTTATGAAAAGGAATTTGGATGGAACTTGGATTTTATATTCCAAGGCTCTGCATTGCCCACAGTGTTCAGCTGTCATGATTTGAATCTCTCTTCAGCTGTCATGAATTTGGCAGCCTTTTGATGTTGAGATTGCTTTCCATTCTCAATGAGATCACAAGTGAATTAAGTAAGTGTGTTTAATTGGGTAGTCTCTTCAACTCTAAATTTGGAGAATTATGTTTATTTATATTAGTAACTTACATTTTCCTCATGGAAGTATT